>NC_031994.1:90311219-90351558 GCF_001879085.1 Nicotiana attenuata | reverse complement strand
TGTCAAGAATTTCTAGAACTTTTTTTAAGAATTCCTAGCCGTTTTTTAGCTTTTTTAGGGTTTTTTTTTATCTCTCCAATCTCTTTCTTGAATATCAAGTAATGGTGCCTTTATAGGCAAGTCATTAGGGATGCTAGAAATTGAACTATGTTTTGCACTTTTCACCTTTTGATATTTTCGTTTTAGCTCCCATGCCCTTAATTTAGTAATTGAACTTTCAAATTAACCCCTAACCCAGTTTCCTTAGGTTGTTACAAGTGATTCCCTTACCTACAATTCCTAATTTACCCCTCACACCCTTGTTTATTATCCCCAGGACCTCAAATGGGTCATGGGTCAAATGACCCAATGGTTAAACCAGGCCTGGGCTCAAAAAATCGATTCGAATTCCTTGGAATGAATTTTGAAACGAATTCAGAGCCCAAACGGCAAAATGAATCAAACCAAGATGAGCAAATTATGGCAAGCAGTAGGAAAACGACTAAATAATTTCACAAAACTTAAAACCTAAACTAAAGGACTAAATTATCATATAAACCTAGTTAAACTAAATGGCCAAACAAACAAAGTGAACTCAGAAATTAATTATGTTGTTAACAAACGAATTAAACAGACCAAGCAAGAAAAATCATAGAACAAAACTTGGAAAGGAAAAACTGAAAAGGAACAAAACAGACAATAATCAATCTTAGCTAAAAACTTGTCCAAATTTTAGTTTATTCAACCGGAAAGAAAAAGAAGAAGAGAAGAGGAAAGGAAGCTAAGAAAAACAGAAGAATAAACAAAAGGAAATAAAGAAACTCACCGGCTCAGGCTCGACCTCATGACTGACCTTCCGATTTAAATCTCCAAATAATGTCAATCGCTTGTTCTTTGTCAAGAACAAGCGAATGACGTTATTTCGTGATAAAATCGGCCCTAAAACTCATGAGTGACTGGAGCATTAACCTTGCATGAACAGGTTTGGATTTGGCTTCTAGAGCTCGAACCTTTAGATTTAAGATTCGAGATGTTCTAGCAAGATTCGAGGGAAACGGATTGGGGATTTGAAACGAGGGGGTCGTGGTGGTTCTGTGGTGTGATTTTGGGGTTGTTTGGAGGCGGCGCCGCCGGGCTCAAGGCGGTGGGAAAAGGGGCGGCTCTAGGGTTTGGTTGGGAGTCTCTGAAAGAGAGGGGGGTGAGAGAGACGAGTGAGAGAGGGGGGGGGGTCCGTTTCGGACACTTATAGATTTATTTGTGCCTAGTTCACAACCGTTGGATCACATGAGATCAACGTCTGTGTTGGAAAGAAAAGAAACGACGCCGTTTGGTTACAGTGGGGCTTGGACCGGGTTAGAGAGTGGACTTTGGGCTGGTATTGACGGGTATTAGGGGTAACTGATTTGGGCTCGAGAGAATTTAAACAAAAAACGGCCCAAAATTGGATTCTCCTCTTTTCCCCTTTGAAAAACCTTTTTAATTCCTTTTTTTTTGTTTGTTTTTTTTCTTTTTTCCTAAAAATAAAATAAAACAAAACCCAACTTAATTCTTAACCCAAATTATCCTAGAAAATTAAATTAATTTACCCTAATAATTATTACAACTAATTAAATACCAAATTAAAGGAAAACCAACAAAATTCAAATCTAAAAATTGAATAATGCAAAACAAATTATTTTTTGTGATTTTTCCATTTTTGTAAAGCAACTAAATTACTAATTGATTTATAATGCAAAATGCAAATGCAACATATTTTTTTTTTGTATTTTTCATGAATTAAATAAAATAAACATGCACAGACAAATGCAAACAATAACAAAATGCTACGAAAATCCACGAAATTGCAAACAAATGGAAAAAAATTATTTTGTTTTGCATTTGTGGGAGTAATTCATATAGGGCAAAAATCACGTGCTCACAGCTGCCCCTCTTTGCTCGGAAACACGAAGAGTTTCCGTGCAAAGATAAAGTGAGCGGATACGAGCGAATTTTGCCTGTTTGAATACTCCGTGGGAAGCATTCTTGAAAGATTTGACCGCACCCTGCTTCCGAGGTTGCCTACATATCCTTGGCTATAAAGGAATCATGTCAGTGTAGTTCGGGAATTTTCGGTAGCTGGGACTACCATGAAGCTGTGATTTCACTGTTGTTGTTGCTGCTGCCTCCTTACTAAACTCCTTATTACACCATGAAAAAATAAAAAGAAACTAGACTAAACTATGATCTATGCATTACAACAATCCTATCTATATCCTCAAACTTGATCTTGTGGTTCCTGTTGCCTTGTTGACTCGTATTCTCCAGGTGAAGTTCCTNTTTAAGATCAGGATTATGCCTTTTGTAAGGTGTTACAAATTTTAACATGCCTTACTTGAGGTCTTACAGATTTGGTTACTTGGTACAAGTATAATTCACGCCTTGCTCGAGGCCTTACAGTTTTTCTGTTGCGTTATAATGTGCTTATATTGTTGGTAATGCCTCGTGGAGGTTTTACATTTTCTAGTATTGCCGCATCGAGGGCTTTCGGGCTCGAGGCCACCCGCTTGGGGCCTTAAACAATCAACAAAACAAAAGAGAAAAATGAGCTGGGAGCAAAGCAGAAGTAGCAGCAGTGGACCAGTAAGAAAACCAACAATGGAACAGTAAACCCAAGAACCAAAAGCTTCAAAACCAGATCTTCAAGTCCCAAAAATCAAGCCATTTTTCAACCAAGTGCAGAATCTAGACTTTCAGGGAATTCTATCTAGTGAAGATGATCAGAAATTCAACACTAAACAGAGCTTTTTTGAGCAATTTTCACAAAGAAAATACAGGGAAATCAGTGTTATCCAAGTATTCCAGTCGTTTCTATTTTTTCCAGAATTCTATCTCTTAATTCTCTAAAAAAAAATTCCTTTTTTTTGGACACAAATTCTCTATTAAGGAAAAATCTTTAGTCTGGATAGCAATACTCATTTAGTAATTTTAGAGATTGGAGAAAATTAAAAACGGCTGAAAAATACTGAAAGGGTTTGAATAATTAGAAAAATACAAAGACAAATCACAGAATTACTGTTACATTGAAGTTTTTTCTGCAATTCTGGGGTTTTCAAGTTTGAAAGTAATCTCTGAGTCATTTTGGGCTCGAACTGGTGTTAAGAAGCTGGATTTGCTATTGTTGGACTGCTGAAGTGCATCTGCTTCTGCTGCTGATCTTCTCACCTTTTTCTTTTGCTCTAATTGCATCAGGTATTCTCTCGAAACTATGGTGGAAATTAAGCCTGATTAAATTTTTGGTGTAAAGATCTGTGAACCGAGCTGAAGTTTAAATGAAAAACACTAGTTCCTGTTGTAATTACTGCTCGATTATGCCATTTTATTGTTCATGCTTTTAGTCTAGTTTATTTTGGATATTTCTTTCCTGGATGTACATTTGATTTAAATGTTGGGTGGACTTTGTCTGAATATAGGTGGTTCAAGAATGTTTTAAACCTAGTATAATCTGTGTTAACTGAAGATTATGATTCCTAATTTAATTAGTTAAGGCTGGATGGTTTGGATGTATGTTTCATGGCTGTAGGTTCGAATTACAAGTTTAGAACCTTCATGTTGTTAGTCTAGCAAGCATGGTTTGGGTTTATTTCCCACTGTTCATTTTAGATCTGTTCCTGTATAGCTTGAAATACAGTACAATGGTTTTTGAAATCTAGATTGACTCTGTTTTACAGTTCGCGAACACAGAAATCCGGGTAAGGAATTCTGTTAACCCGGGAGAAGGNTTCCGTGGTTCTAGCACAGTCGCTCAACTGTTATAATTGGCCTATTATCTGATTTTAGTACATGTTTTAGCCTATGGTGCAATTTTAAATTTTTGAGCCGCTTTTATTTAATTATTTTTTTAGGAAGATTTCAACGTTATTAAAACACGTCTTGAACCACGTCACATAAATGCACCCGCGGTCCTCGACATATTTTATCTAACATTGTTGAGATTTGGATTTGGGTCACATAAATGCACACCCGAGTTTAGGAAGGTAATTTTTTAAATAGCGCGCCTAAAGCAACAACACACTTTCAAGTTTGCGAGGGCCATGGAAATTCAACTAAATGGCACGCCTCGATTTCTAAGGATTAAAATCAATTAAGCGAGGGCCATGCATTTTAAGATTTTATTTGGCACAGCGCACCTCAATTCCAATTTTAAAGGGAATTAACTAAATTTTGGAGGGCCATAAACTATGTCTTGCCTAATATAGCACACCTCCAATTTAAGGACCTAATCGATTAAACGCTAAATACAATTAAGGGTTTCACTCAAACTAACTAAAAGGCTTACATAAAGAAAAGTTAAATCATTTAAACAAGGGGGTTTGAGCCAGCACAAACAACTAATGGTCCAATCAAGAACGAAGTGGTCCAAATCCCATTCGCAGGAGCTTTCAAGTTTGGGCCCAAGAATGAGCCCAATTTTTGGCGACGAAAGGGGCGTCCAAGAGCGGATTGTATGCAAACCAGTTCTGATTTTTGAATGCCATAACTGGGCCAGCTTTAGGCCCAATTTTCAGAACCAAAACTTATGCAAAGTCAATCAAATACCAATCAAACAAAAACCATATGAAATTACACTGGCATTTAACTCTGAGTTTTGATTATTAGCTAAGCTTTCAATTTATATGACATGCATTTTAAGAGCAATTAAAGGTCCGATTTTAATAACTATGCAGTAGGCAACTTTAGCTTTCAAAGCCTCAAACTAACTTGAAATAAAGACATGAGAATTCAAACCTCAAATGAATCTCGTACTAATAGAGCCTATTCTATACAAGCAAACCAACAAACTGTCATTTTCAACAAGCATAAACATAATTCCACACTAGAAAGCACCACTTCAGCCAAAACTAAATAAAGTCCAAAATACATAACAAATTGACATGAAACTTCTGCAACTATAGCCTTAAGGACCCCTTCACACGAATTCAAACTCATTTAAGGGCTAAAGTCCATAGTTCACCCAATATTACAAAGCAGGCTTAAGGCTAAACAACCAAGAGTAAACATGATGAAGGGGAAATCAAACTAATCTATAAATCTGATGATTTCCAAGAAAGCAGGAACAACATTTCAGTGACAAAGAAGAATAAAGAAAGTAAGGCTAAGTTATGAACAAGACGCTTAATGCTATGCTTCAAAATTCTATTTCCATTTCATTCTTCGACTTGAGCATCATATTATACAAGTTTCAAGAACATGTACCTGGAAATTGAAAGAAAAAAGAAGTGAGGAAGCAGTAGACAGCAGCAGAACAAGAACCCAGCAACAGGAAAACACCCAGCAACACTAAGCCCAAAAACAGCCAATCGAACAGTAGAAGAGTAATAAACCAGAACTTAATCCTCAAGCCATGCCCAAACCATTTCTCAAATCAGATTATAACTATGGAATTTTGGAGAATTTTAACTAACACAAGAGAAATCAGAACTCCAAAGAATTTTGATAGTTCTTCAACAATGGAATGCAAGAATTTCAGAACTTTTTAAAGAATTCCACCCGTTTTAGCTTTTCAGGGGTTTTTTATCTCTCCAATCTCTTCCTTGAATATCAAGTAATGGTGCCTTTATAGGCAAGTCATTAGGGCTGCAGAAATGAACTATGTTTTGCACTCTGCACCTTTTGATTTTTTCGTTTTAGCTCCCATACCCTTAATTTAGAAATTGAACTTTCAAATTAACCCCTAACCCAGCTTCCTAGAAGCTTCCTTAGGCTGTTACAAATGATTCCCTCACCTACAATTCCAAATTTACCCCTTACACCCTTGTTTATTTCCCCCAGGACCTCAAATGACCCAATGGTTAAACCAGGCTTGGGCTCAAAAAATCGATTCGAATTCCATGGAATGAATTCTGTAACGAATTCAGAGCCCAAATGGCAAAATGAATCAAACCAAGATGAGCAAATTATGGCAAGCAGTAGGAAAACGACTAAACAATTTCACAAAACTTAAAACCTAAACTAAAGGACTAAATTATCATATAAACCCAGTTAAACTAAATGGCCCAACAAACAAAGTGAACTCAGAAAATAATTATGCTGTTAACAAACGAATTAAACAGACCAAGCAAGAAAAATCATAGAACAAAACTTGGAAAGGAAAAACTAAAAAGGAACAAAACAGACAATAATCAATCTTAGCTAAAAACTTGTCCAAATTTAAGTTTATTCAACCGGAAAGAAAAAGAAGAAGAGAAGGAAAGGAAGCTAAGAAAAATAGAAGAATAAACAAAAGGAAATAAAGAAACTCACCGACTCAGGCTCGACCTCGTGACTGACGCTCAGATCTAAATCTCCAAATAATGTCAATCGCTTGTTCTTTGTCAAGAACAAGTGAATGACGTTATTTCGTGATAAAATCGGCCCTAAAACTCATGAGAGACTGGAGCATTAACCTTGCATGAACAAGTTTGGATTTAGCTTCTAGGGCTCGAACCTTTAGATTTAAGATTCGAGACGTTCTAGCAAGATTCGAGGGAAACGGATCGGGGATTTGGAACGATGGGGTCGTGGTGGTTCTGTGGTGTAATTTTGGGATTGTTTGGAGGCGGCGGCGCCGGGCTCAAGGCGGTGGGAAAAGGGGCGGCTCTAGGGTTTGGTTGGGAGTCTCTGAAAGAGAGGGGGTGAGAGAGACGAGTGAGAGAGGGGGGGTCCGTTTCGGACACTTATATATTTATTTGTGCCTAGTTCACAGCCGTCGGATCACATGAGATCAACGGCTGTGATGGAAAGAAAAGAAACGGCGCCGTTTGGTTACAGTGGGGCTTGGACCGGGTTAGAGAGTGGACTTTAGGCTGGTATTGACGGGTATTTGGGGTAACTGACTTGGGCTCGAGAGAATTTAAATAAAAAACGGCCCAAAATTGGATTCTCCTCTTTTCCCCTTTCAAAAACCTTTTTAATTCCTTTTCTTTTTGTTTGTTTTTTTTCTTTTTTCCTAAAAATAAAATAAAACAAAACCCAACTTAATTCTTAACCCAAATTATCCTAGAAAATTAAATTAATTAACCCTTATAATTATTACAACTAATTAAATACCAAATTAAAGGAAAACCAACAAAATTCAAATCTAAAAATTTAATAATGCAAAATAAACCATTTTTTGTAATTTTTCCATTTTTGTAAAGCAACTAAATTACTAGTTGATTTATAATGCAAAATGCAAATGCAACATATTTGTTTTTGTATTTTTCATGAATTAAATAAAATAAACATGCACAGACAAATGCAAACAGTAACAAAATGCTACGAAAATCTACGAAATTGCAAACAAATGGAAAAAAATTATTTTGTTTTGCATTTGCGGGAGTATTTCATATAGGGCAAAAATCACGTGCTCACAGTAAGCTTAGTTGAGTAAATAGTATTGTTGTGATTTAGGATAATTGTATTGATTTATTTGTGATCGTAGGTCCAGTTACTTACAGAGTCATTTAATCCTAGTATCTTATTACGCCTTCTCCGTTGGATAGTAGAAGTGTGGAAGAACTTAGTACTTGCGTCGCCCTCATTTAGCCACTGCATTCTAGATTTTAGCTTCAAAAAATCTTCGTCATTCTTCAAAATTAAATTGTATTGGTCGCGAAGGTTATTTTCCTAGTTTTGGTGGAAGAACGATTTATGCTACTCTTGCTAGTAGGACTTTTTTTATGTGAAAAATATTCCAAAAAATAGACTTGTTCCAATCCTTGACGTGGGTTGTAAACTTTTTAAGAGCGTTATGATATATAGAGGATTGGTGCCAGTGGTAATTAACAATATTGTTAAAATTCGGGTGGCTGAACCACATAGTTTCCAGCCTAAATAAATTGTTTAGTCTGGCTGTTTTTTATAGGGACAACAGAAGTGGACAGTGTTCCGAGTGGGTTCGGGGAAGGTGTGTGATAGTAGAATCAGGGTGAAGACTAAGCCATGAGGGATTTGTATAGAAGCGGTCTAATCTTTCCAGAATTAAGTTGCTTCTAGTACTTCTAAGGTTTGATCTGGTGAACTGGAGCTCGTAAACCCCAGATCGACCATGTTAATACTTTGGAGACAAGTTAGTAGAGCATTTGCGCGACTATTATTAATAGCGTTGCCATCGAATTTATCCGCGTCAGTAGTAATTTTGTTGAGATCCCCCACACAGGATCCAAGGTAGTGCATGGGATGCAGAAAGATGCTCTAGGTTATCCCATAATATTTTCCTATTATTAAACCTAGTACTAGCATAAACCATTGAAAGAAACCAGGGTTGGCTAGAAGGACCTACCTGGACATTTGCATGGATCTCCTGATTGGTGAAAGCAATGGAGTCCACATGTGCAACTTCATGTTAATTCCACAGCATAATCATCCCACCTGAATAGCCAATAGCATATTGGTGAACCCTAGATCCAGCATTAGTGCCTCATGGGCTGCCTCCTTCATTTTTGTCTCTGTGAGAGGGACCATATTGGGAGAGTTCCAGGAGAGGACTGCTTTGAGGTTCCTCCAAAAATCAGCTCCATTGGATCCCTTATAGTTCCATAGTAGAATCTTCCTTAAAGGGCTAGTTTGTGTTGATCTCTCTCGATGATTCCTTATGGGATTCAGAGCAAGAGATAGTTGATGGTAGTTGTGGTTTTCTGGTGGGGCTGTTTGCTCCCTCAAAGTTGGGACCATCACAATGGAATAAGATAAAGGGTCTATGGGGTAGATCTTCATGTTGATGCCCATCTTCATGACCGGGGGTGTTACACTGACGAATAATTTTCTTTCTGAGTTTTGGGGCAGGATGAGTGTCAGAGGCTCCAATATTGTGATGTTCTGGAGAACTTGATCTAGGATGCTTGCCTGAAAGGGACCTATGTCTGTTGTCCCCGGTGGTGGTGGTGGAGTTTCCAAGCATTGTAACTCCTCTAGTAGGAACTGTGGCAAGAGTGGTACAACCTGCTCTTCCTGTTGTGGTTGTGGCAAACCGTGCTGGGGCTCCATAGTTGGTGACGAGCTCCATGAGTTGGGTGGTGGGGGTGTATTCCATCGCGGAGGTGGTTCTGTTGCTTGTTGAGTGGTCGTCGCTGCTTGCATATCCAAAATCTGGTTGTTGAGTTCCAGTGCAATAATTTCTTGGACTTGCAGTAGTTGGTGTGCATATTGCATCCTCACGTTGGAGTGGAGCCCTTGGGATACATAGTGTGACAGGGTGGTCGTGTTCTCCATCAGCAGTGTTACTTTTTGTACCATGTAGTCGAAGTTCCAGTACCTTGGGAGTTTTGTGGTGGCACTTTCTCATGTGGTTGTGGTAGCGGAGCTTTGAGTGTTTGGTGGTAGTATTGCTGGTGGTGTAGGTGGAGGTTGTTTTCGTAGGCTAGTGGGAACTGGTAGGGATTGTAATATCTGCTTAAGGGGTAGCTGTATCCCATCAGAGCAAATGGGGCTTGAAGGTAAAATGTTTGAATGACAGAGTGAATTTCAGTTTTCGTCGTACGGGAGAGATGATGAGTTGGGAAGGGGGCTTGTTGGTAGCGTGCATCGTTCTCTAGATTTCTGATACTTGGTTCCCCGTAGCTCCGGCGTGCAGATTTTCTCAAAGGTGATCGAGGCAATTTCCTGTTTCCTTGTTTGAGAGGATTCTGCTTTTGGTTGTGGAGTGGGGTGGATCGAAGTAGTGGGAACATATTGATTGTAGGGTGAAGGGGTGGGTATAGGCAGTGATAAGGGATCATCATGTTGATGGCGGTTGATAGGATTTGACCGGCTGGCTTTTGAGTGTTCTGAAACCAAATCGCACAGAGGTAGATTTGGTCTTACAAGTACCTGTTATGCATTTAATGCACTACTAACGGTGATCATTTATACCCTAGCTGGGGTGGGTATACTAGCTAATATCGAGGGTTTTATTGTTTGGGTATATATATCACAGTTGGATATACTTGAAGTTGTTTCTTGATTAATAATATGGATATTGAAGTTGTTTCTTCATTAATAATATGTGGGCCTGGCTGCACTTTTTGGGCAACGTTTTTGTTGAATTATTTGTTTCAGTAGGGATTATTTTTGGACAAGTACTTTAGATGGTGTAGTAATAGGAGTGGAGTTATTAGAAAGATATTTGTTGGAAAGGTTGTTTTTGGATTGTAGGGGGTAGTGGTGATTGGATTGTTTGGAGGGGGGGTAGGTACGCGGGTAGAGCTTACCTGATTTCGTATTGTCATAGGTATGGTATAGGGTAGTGTCAAGTGTTAGTGGGTCTGAGTTTATAGAGAAGTGGCTAAGCGTGGGATAGGTGGTGTGGACGAGCTACCCTTTGTTTGTTTTCCATGGTATTTTGATGTCTCGTCACCTGCCACGTCGGGGGGTGACGTGGATTCCTTACCTACAGGTGTATTCCTGTGCTCCTTTTGTGGTGGTGTAGGTTCCACTTGGTTGTTGGTGTTAGAGAGACGTGGCTTGAAATTAACGGAAGAAATTGTATGAGTGTTGTGGTTACTGTGTGAGTTTTTTGGGGACTGGGTACTGTAGATGTGGTTTCTACTCCAATATTTTGTTTTCCTCCGTCTAGTTTGACCTTAGATCTTTCCTCTTCACATTTTTTGATGATTGTAGTAGGTATACTCCCTTCTTCCTCTCTTGCTTCATTCCTGTGATTTCCTGATCCTGCTTTGGAATTGACGACTGGTATTGGGATTTGGTGTTGAGTGTTCACCTGCTCTTTCCCTTTTTACTTTGGATATACCTCTATTTTCCAAGACCCATGGGATGTGGTTTGGTGTGTGCTTTCTCCATTTCTTGACGTGTTTTCCTGTGGTTCCTTCTTTGTTGTACATTGGTTTTGTTTATGCCCTAAGCATCCACATACATGTATTGGGAAAAATTATATTTATGTATAAAGGTCACGTGTCAAGACACGTGGATTAGTCAAATGGTCAAAGAATCGCAATTAACCACGAGCCAGGAGTTACAACAGATACGAGCAAGGAAAGAGGAAGAGGCACGGGACATCAGACAAGTAACACGGCGCCCGTACTTATTTAAGTCATTTACATCCGAGAATCACAAGGAATGAATCTGACAGCATACGAGGGTCCAAATACAATATTTGATAAGCATTAAATGCTAAAAACGTTAGAGAATCTGTCTTAAATGTAATGATTATGTAACATAGCATTAAATGTCATTTATTGCCCATAATAACCTTATTATGACCAAAGCAAGGCACTTACATCTAAGATAGCTATAAAAGGAGAAGACTGAATAATTGTAGACACACGATATACTTTGGATTACTTGCTTTATTCAATTATATTCTGGCTATTCAAATTATTCTCTTTTATATATTCTTGCGATTATCAGTAACCCATGTTCTTCTAAAAATATAGCTTTAGTCAAAATTCTATTTTTTGGTTAAACAAATTGGTTCCGTTACCGAGGATCTGATAATCCATTTTATTTTAGCCTAACTTCCCTTGTTGTGTCAGCCATGTCGAACAACAATGACAACATTCAGGGAAACCAGGAAAATCAAACAACCCAGCAACTTCAGGGAGATCCACAGAACAATAACATACTGATTACTTCTCCACAAGGCTCTCCACGGCGGTCTCGTGAAGGCACTCCTGATGGGTCTCATACAGATGGACAAGCTCAATTCGAGAATGTTGAAACTATGGATGAGGATTTACAAAAACTTATTGCCTCTCAAGTCAATAAAACTCTTCAGGATTTTGTTAGCCAATTACCTGCTGCATCACCTACACCCACACCAAATAACAACACTCTAGAGAACCCTCGTTCCGGACTCGTGAATTTAGGTAGTGGTGGAACCCCCAGCGAATCACAGGAGGGAGAACCAGGTAATTTAGTTAATTCTAATTTACAGAATTTAGTACTAACATTGCAGAAACAGCTCAAGGAGCAAAATGACCGCATAGAGCAAATACCCGGGGTGCCACCAGTGATCAAAGGGGTAGATATGGATAAATATTCACAACAACCTTGGAAGCCAAGTGCTGCTCCCCTTCCAATCCCAAAGAAATTCAAAATGCCTGAGATGCCGAAATACGATGGAACAACAGACCCGCGAGACCACATGACTGCTTTCACAACAGCGTAAAAGGCAATGATTTGACTAAGCAGGAGATCGAATCTGTATTAGTCAAAAATTTTGGTGAAACACTCACTAAAGGAGCACTAACATGGTATTCTCTTTTACCCGAAAATTCTATAAATTCTTTTGCTGAGCTTGCAGATTCTTTCATCAAAGCACACTCAGGAGCCCAAAAAGTCGAAAAAAGAATGGAAGATATTTTCAAGATCAAACAAGGGGACTCAGAATTGCTTAGGGAATCTGTGGATAGATTTCAGCGTGAAAGAATGACATTGCCACGTGTACCGGATAACTGGGCAGCTATAGCATTCACGAGCAATTTGAATGAAAAAAGTTCAGAAGCTACGAGGCGACTCAAGAAAAGCCTTCGAGAATTCCCAGCTACAACATGGAATGATGTTTACAATCGTTATAGCACAAAATTGAGGATTGAAGAAGATATTATTTCACAACATCAAAAAGAAGAAAAGGTAAGCTCAAGACGGGCTGAAAACGAAAGAAGGTCCGGTAAAAATAGGTACGAGCCATACATGGTACCTACGGGAAGAGACTCACGATCAAAGCAGGATAATCAGAGGTACGATCACAGATCAAGGAATAGAGAGTCAGGCTCATCATCAAGATTTGGGAGTGACCGAAGCGCACGTGAGCCACGAGACAATGATGGAGGTCTAAAGGCAAGTTTTGGTGGTTATAATTTCAATGTCAACACTTCTGATCTCGTGGGTGTTTTAAGAAGCATGGGAGATAAGGTACGGTGGCCCAAGGAAATGAGATCAAATCCGAACAGACGAAACCCTGATCATTGGTGCGAATTTCATAACGATCATGGGCATAAAATAGTAGATTGCAGGTTTTTGCAGGGTGAACTTGATCATTTGTTAAAACAAGGATATCTCACTGAACTATTTAGTGAGAAAGGTAAACAAGCATACATGAAGAACAGGCAGGAGCCTCCAAAACCACCTTCTCCCAAGAGAACTGTCAACGTTATAAGTGGGGGTGAAGAGATCAACGACGTA
Organism: Nicotiana attenuata; assembly: GCF_001879085.1. Taxonomy (NCBI): domain Eukaryota; kingdom Viridiplantae; phylum Streptophyta; class Magnoliopsida; order Solanales; family Solanaceae; genus Nicotiana; species Nicotiana attenuata. The sequence goes on along the minus strand of NC_031994.1, from coordinate 90,338,463 downwards.
TCATACAAAAAGGTTTCTAAAGTAACAATTACCCACGGGAAGCGGCCTCGACATGTCTTGGAGGGAGAAAATATTATGTTCGATGATGCAGATGCCGAGGGTCTATTAACTCCACATAACTAGGCACTGGTAATATTTTTACTTGTACATAACACTAACGTGAAACGAGTTTTAATTGATCCATGTAGTTCCGTGAACATTATTTTGGTAAGAGTATTATGTGAGATGCAAGCTGAAGATAACGTGATACCAAAGGCGCATACTCTATCTGGATTTGATAATTCTAGTGTTGTCACAAAAGGAGAGGTAATACTCACCAGATTCGCTGAAGGAGTCGTCAAAGATACAAAGTTCCAGGTGGTAGATATGGAGATGGCTTACAATATGATTCTTGGGAGACCATGGATCCACGAAATGAATGTTGTTCCTTCAACCTTGCATCAAGTCACTAAATTCCCAGCGCCATGGGCAATCTGTCAAATCAGGGGAGATTAACAGACATCCAGGAGCATCAACTCCGTGGCAGATTCAACTACGAAGGGTGAAGAAAAATAGCAATTACAGAATCCAGTTGAGGATAACATAGCGTCAACCTCAACTGAACAAGAGCAAACAGATGTAGATTCAAGGCCAGATTCCATTCAAGAACCAGAAGAAAATGAAAACATCAAAACGTCGATAGAAGAGCTGGAGGCTGTGATTTTGTTTATACACTGGCCAGAGAGAAAAGTGTATATAGGAGCCAATCTTAGCCCGGAGGTGAAACGTAAGTTGATTGAATTTTTGAAAACTAATGCAGACTGTTTTGCTTGGTCCCATTCTGACATGACAGGGATACCACCGGAGGTGATGACTCATAAACTAAATGAAGACCCATCATATCCCCCAGTCAAGCAAAAGAAAAGAAAGCAAGGAACTTTCAAGAATCAGAAGAAGTCCAAAAATTGCTAAAAATTGGTTCTATTCGTGAGGTAAAGTATCCTAACTGGTTAGCTAACACTGTTGTAGTTCCAAAAAAGAGCGGTAAGTGACGGGTTTGTGTAGATTACACAGATCTTAATAAAGCCTACCCTAAAGATTCTTTTCCACTGCCACACATAGATCAATTGATTGATGCAACTGCAGGTCATGAATTATTAAGTTTTTTAGATGCATATTCAGGGTATAATCAGATTAAAATGGATCCAGGAGATGAAGAAAAAACTCCCTTCATAACAGACAGGGGGACTTACTGTTATAAAGTAATGCCCTTTGGTCTAAAGAATGCAGGAGCAACGTATCAGAGGTTAGTTACCAAAATGTTTCAAGAGCATTTGGGAAAAACTATGGAGGTATATATAGATGATATGCTCGTTAAAACTCAGCATTCAGGAGATCATATATCGCATCTATCTGAAACTTTTAAAATTTTGCGGAAATTTAATATGAAGTTAAATCCCGAAAAATGTGCATTTGGTGTTGCATCAGGTAAGTTCTTAGGTTTTCTTGTTTCTAACTGTGGTATTGAGGTGAATCCGGCACTGATTAAGGCCATTGAAGAAATCCCTGATACACTCTCGAGCAAGAAAGAGGTTCAAAGATTAACAGGGAGGATTGCAGCTTTGAGAAGATTCATTTCTAAATCACCAGAGACGTGTTTTAAATTCTTCTCAGTTCTTAAGAAGTAGGATCATTTTGAATGGAACGAAGAGTGTCAGCAAGCACTCAGGAATTTGAAGGTATACTTATCAAATCCACCGTTGCTAGCAAAACCAAAGGCTGGGGAAAGATTGCTCCTTTACCTTGCTGTTTCCGAAGTAGCGGTAAGTGCGGTTTTGGTTCGAGAAGAACAAGGTAAACAATCCCCTATCTATTATGTTAGTAAATCTTTGTTAGATGCGGAAACGCGGTATCCTCAATTGGAAAAGCTTGCACTCGCACTAATCATGGCATCTAGGAAATTAAAACCTTACTTTCAGTGTCATCCTATTGCTGTAGTAACCGCCTATCCTTTACGTAATATATTGCATAAGCATGAATTATCAAGTAGGTTGGCTAAGTGGGCAATAGAGTTAAGTGAATACGAAATCACGTACCAACCTAGAACTGCTATAAAATCACAAGTGTTAGCTGATTTTATGGCTGATTTTAGCCACGGCATGCAATTAGAAGCACAAAAAGAATTACAGGTGCTCAATGGAGCTAATCCAGGAACTTGGACTTTATTCGCTGATGGTTCATCTAATGTAAAAGGAACAGGTTTAGGGATTGTTTTGGTACCACCTACGGGTGAAACCATTCGACAGGCTATCAAATGTCATTCAATAACTAACAATGAGGCAGAGTAAGAGGCTGTGATTGCAGGTTTAGAATTGGCACGAGAACTTGGCATAAATCAGATTATAATCAAGAGCGATTCACAACTTGTGGTTAATCAAATGCTGGGGACTTATACAGCCAGGAAAGCAAGGATGCAGCAATATTTAGAAAAGGTGCGGGAGTTAATAAAGCAATTTCAAACTTGGAAAGTTACACAAATACCAAGGGATGAAAATATTGAAGCAGAAGCTTTAGCTAACCTCGCATCTGCGGCTGACATGGCAAGCGATGCAAACACCTCAGTTATTCATTTATTTCATTCAGTTCTCGACCCTGACAAGAATGAGGTAAATTTTAATAATTTAACTTGGGATTGGAGGAACGAGATTGTAGCTTTTTTGCAGTATGGAACCGTCCCTGATGACAAGAAAAAAGCCCATGCACTTCGAAAAAAGGCTGCTCGCTACTGTTTAAATCAAGGCAACCTATATCGTAAAATGTTCGGTGGCCCCTTAGCTAGATGCCTCGGTCCTTCTCAAACAGAGTACGTAATGAAGGAAATACATGAGGGACATTGTGGAAATCACGCCGGAGGAAGATCATTGGTAAGAACCTTAATCAGGGCAGGTTACTACTGGCCAAAAATGGAAGAAGAAGCGGAAAGTTTCGTGGCCAAATGTGATAAATGTCAAAGGTACGGTAACAACATGCATAGACCCGCGGAATTATTACATCCGGTCATCGCACCATGGCCATTCATGAAATGGGGAATGGTTATCGTGGGTCCATTACCACAAGGAAAAGGATAGGTAAAATTTCTGCTCGTACTTACTGATTATTTTACTAAATGGATAGAGGCAGGAGCCTTCAAACAGGTACGAGAAAAGGAAGTCAAAGATTTTATTTGGCGAAACATCATATGCCGATTTGGCATACCAAAGGAGATCGTATGTGATAATGGTCCTCAGTTTATTGGAGCTCAAATCACAGAATTTTTTCAAGTTGGCAAATTAAAAGGATTACGTCCACACCTTATCATCCGGTAGGTAATGGGCAAGAAGAGTCAACAAACAAGGTTATTATCAATAATTTAAAAAAGCCTTTGGAAGAATAAAAAGAAAATTGGCCAGAGGTGCTACCTGGTGTTTTATGGGCATATCGCACCACAACAAAAACAAGTATGGGAGAAACACCATTTTCGTTGGTTTATGGAGCAGAAGCTTTAATTCCAACCGAGATAGGAGAACCAAGTACACGGTTCACACAAGCGACACAAGAATCTAATGATGAGGAGATGCGGGTCAATCTAAATTTACTTGAAGGAAGGATAGAAGCTGCATTAATAAGAATGGCAGTACAAAACCAAGTCATAGAGCGATATTACAACAGGAAAGCACGCCTCAGATTCTTTAAAGTTGGGGACTTCGTACTTAAAAAGGTTTTCCAGTCTATAAAGGCAGCCAACGCGGGTAAACTAAGTCCAACTTGGGAAGGACCCTATAGAGTTCGTGATATTACAGGAAAGGGAGCATATGAATTGGAGACAATGGATGGCAAAATACTACCTTCACATTGGAATGTTGTTTATTTGAAGAGATATTATTTCTAAGGAATACCCACGGTCAGGTATCATCATTTTTTATTTAATTTTTTGAATTATTAAAATTTTACTAACGATTTTAGATGATAGGAAAAAAGCTAGCCCGTACTAAATGATGAGTCACGACCTGTAAGGCACACGGAGTAACCTAAAATTCCTGGCCTAGGGTTACAATTATTCTGATAGAAATTTAAATGGGTTAAGCATTCTTCATCTATAATCGTACCTCCGGGTCCCGTATGTGTTTCCTTTTCAGGAAAAGGACCAAAGAGAGAAACAATCAAGTGCTCGAGGCTTCATACTTCAACACTCAAACACTTGGGGGACTACATAATATACACAAGTATATATAAAGAAGGCAGAGAAGATTGAAGAGAAATCAAGCCTGAAAAAGTCAAGTGCAGAGTAAAAGTTACAAAGTCACGAGCCAAGGCCAAAGAAAACCCTACTGTAGTTAGGGTAAAAGCCATGTACTAAAACGAGTTATAAAGAAAAATCTCGTGCTTTTATTCTGAAACGGGTTATGAAGAAAAACCTCGTGTTTGTAATATAATTATAAATTTGTTACAAGAAAAACAGTTACGAGAAAGTTATAGATGTAATTCAAATACATGTAAAGAATTCTTCAAAACTAGACAAAGTTCAAATAAAAACTTGTTAATGTTATTCCAAAAGAAACATGTGTGTTCCTATTTCTTTATCGTATGTTAACACCATTATGAAGTTGAGACGTCTTCTTCATTAAGTGTCAAAATATAAAAGGGCCCTCTTTTATAAAACTCATGTTTATTTTAGCTATTCATGAAGTTAACAAAAGCATTTTCTAAAGAAAAAAAATGCAGATTATTCTATAAGTCCTTAGAAATAAAGGCAAGAATAAAATAAACAGAAGTTTAAGATAATAACACAGAAAACTTCTTAAATACTTAAGACTAAGTACGAACTTAGTCATAAAACTATGAAATTATTTATACAAACTGCCCCATAAAAGACTTGGGGACTTGCGTTCCAAAACCAACCCTCAAATGAAGTTAAGGTTTTTGATTACAATTTTCTGAAATAAACCCTCAAATGAGGCCAAGGGTTTCTAACACAACTTTCCAAAGTGGTGCCTGCAAAAAAGAAGGAATTCAAGACAATGTAAATTTTTCACTAAGAAGATGTGGGAACTGAAGAAGATGCATCAACAGCAACGAGCTCAACTTGGACAGAAGCATCAACGGTTGCGGGTTGATCTTGATTCACAGCAACAGGCTCAACTTGAGCAAGAGTATCAGCAGATGTGGTCTCAACCTGGCTTGTGGCAGTAGGTTCGATTGGGCTTGAAGAAGATGTAATACCCGCATGAGCTTCAACCAAGGGAGTTTCAGTCACGGGAGAAGGAAAGTCCTGTGTTTGCTGAGCTTGTTCAATGGTTTCATTAACCTTAGCTAATTCTGACGAGCTTCAACCAAGGGAGTTTCAGTCACGGGAGAAGGAAAGTCCTGTGTTTGCTGAGCTTGTTCAATGGTTTCATTAACCTTAGCTAATTCTGACTCCAGGTCGAAGTTTTCTTGACCAGCTTCAATTAGTGTATCACGACGTGAATTCAAAAAAGCCCAACTTACCTCAACATTAAATTTTTCTTCAAGGATCTCATAATCCTTTTCCCAAGCAGCCACCTCATTCTTGAGTTCTTCATTTTCGGCCAAGGCGGAGTTACAAGAAGCTTGAAGAGAAACATGAGAGCTTTCTAAAGCACGTACCTTATCAGCAGAGACTCGAAGCTCTTCTTGTGCTTGAGTTAAGTTTTGTACGAGCTCTCCAGCATAAACCTCTTTTTGATTCAGCAGAGCCTTCAACGCCATGTTCTCCTCGCTAGCCTTAGATAGCTGTTCTGAAAAGGAGGATTCAAGGCGTTCTTTTTCTTTCTCTGCTTGGTTCAAGGAAACCTTGGTAACCGCTAGCTTCGAAGTTAATGCTCGCACTTGCTGCTCTAAGGTACTCTTGCTCTCTTGTAAATCCTCCATGTCTATTTGAGCACTGTCAAATTGTTCCTTCCAATTGATTGCTTCCAACTGAGAATCACGTGCAACCTTCTCTGAATCACGTGCTACCTTCTCCAAAAGAGAGATTCTGTTCATCAACTTAGTGCCAATAAGATTGGCCTAAGAAAAAAGAAAGGGAAATAAGAATCTCGAAGATAGAAATTTTTACAAAGTAAAAGAAGAGAAAGAAGGAAAATACCTTCAAAGTGGCATGCACTATGTCATTCAGTAAAGTCAGGCTGCTATGGCTCTCTAGTTTTGCTTTCTCGATTGGGCCAATTAAAGGCTCGAGCCAAACGTCAGCTTGGCCTGACTTCCTTAAGAGGCTGCTATCAGCAGGAACTTCAATAGTTACGCTCCTCATAGCAGTACTTCTACTTGAAGAACCCACCTCCGTATGGTGAACGATAGGTGGGGGAATTGTCAAAGGAGGAGCGGTGGAAAGAGTAAAAACAGTAGAGGGAGGAACAGAAACAGTTGAGGCAGGTAAGGAAAGAATCGCATGCGCGGGAGTAGAAAAGGAAGACAAGGGAAGTTCATCTAAAACAGGCCCTAAGTTTCCACTATCAAAACCATTGATAAAGAGTTGATCAATGGACTCACGAGTATCATGTGGAGGGACGTCATCATCAGGAATAATAATAACAGGGGTATCAACAGGCTCGGAAAGAGGAAGACGAGGTGAGATTTCAGCTTCATCGTCAGATACAACACGTCTTCTAGCTCGTGGTCTCTTCACCAGGGAGCCTCCTTCATCCTCTTCTTCTAAGTCTTCTTCTTCGGTAGCTTTTCTTTTTGCAGAAGAAGAACCCAAGATTATTTCTCGGGCTAAAGAGGTACGAGTACCCAAAGAGTCACGAGAGGCCGCAACTGCCTCAGCAGTAACCCCTCGAATAGCAAATTCTGATAAAAAGAAGGATAAAAGTTAGAACAATAAAAGAAAATATTTATATACGTGAAAAATAAAATAAAAAATCTTACCATGAGTCTTTACTTTCCAACCGTAACGGTTGGAAAGGTTTTTCCATGACCTACCCTCCATTGGAGCGACCTTCAACAATTTTTCTACCCAACCACGAAAGTTGGGCACATTCTCCACAACACCCATGGTTGCTGAGAAAAGAAAATAAGCGACATTAGAAAAATTAATAAGCTTGAAAGAAAAAGGCACGAGAAAGATATAACACTTACGTCAAAGTTCCACTTCTCAGGGAAGGGAACTTTATCTTCACCCACTAAACCAGCAGTGGGGCAGCAACAAACCGTGCATACCAGCCACAATCTTTGTCATCTTCGGGGCTCACTAAAACCCTCTTGCTCCTGGCTGCTAGGGTAAAAACGCCATTACGGAAAAGCCTAGGGGAGTAGAGGTGAATTAGGTGGAGGAAAGTAAAGCCAACATCTGCCAAGTTGGCGAGGTGCCTCAAACAGGCGACAGCCCTCCATACAATTGGACTGATTTGACCCAAACAAACGTTAAAAAAACGGCAAAAATCTAGAATGACCGGGTCAATGGCTGGTTTGAACCCAAGAGTAAAAGGGTATGTATAAACAAAAGAGAATCCAATCATGTACGAAGTGATCATCTGATTTGGATTAGGAATGATAATGGGAAAATCATCACTCCAGTGACACTCCTTACGAACTATAGGAGCTAGAACTTCTGTAATTTGAGTAGGAAAATGTCACGACCCAATTCCCATACCCGGTCGTGATGGCGCCTCTCGTGAAGACAAGGCCAGCCAACTAACCCAAATCCTTTCACTGACATTTATTAAACATAAATGAATAGAAGATACAACTTAATGGCATTAGAAATTGTTAATTATTACCTGACCGGGGTGTCACAAGTCACGAGCATCTAAGGAAAACCTTAACACAACTACAGGCCAATAAATATATACAAGTAAAATTTCTGGAAAACAAAAGACAACATCCGGTGCCGCGAACGCTGGCGGTCACCTTGCTCAGCTACAATAACAATACCTTCAATCCGCTAATAACCCGCTACCGGGTGAACGATACCTGCAACTGCACGCGAGGTGCAGGGAGTAAAGTGAGTACTTCCAACTAAGTGAGTAATAAACATATATAATGGTTGAAAGTAAGAAATTCCGAAATATTACAATATAAAGCTAGCGATTCAGCACATAAAACGGTGGAACAACAACAATACCAGGACAAGTAAGACAAATACCTATAAATGCATGAATGCAATGCAATGCACATGACCGCTGCGGCGCGCAGCCCGATCCATTTGGGTACCCGCGCTCACTGTGGGGGTTCAGACTCCGGAGGGGCTCCTACAGCCCAAGCGCAATATCATCGTAGCATTCGCTGCGGCGTGCAGCCGATCCACACTCAGTCCAGATATATATGCATGCAAGCCACTCGGGCACAGTCAAATGTTCATTTTTAGTTTCAAATATTAGGAATTATAGAGCTAAGTGTTTAAACCTTTATTTATTTACTAAACATTTCGAGGCAGTGTCTAACTCAGGACTGATATCATGAAATATGCTAAGCATCATGGAAGCAGTGATAAGGATCCCTGAAGGATGCAAATGATAGGCACAAAGCCCCAAACATATTCATAAAATCCAAGTAGGATGATTACCAAACAATTTCTAGTCAAGAACACAGTGCGAACATCAATCGGAACGGACTAGATCAAAATCCCCAGTCACAATCGACCCCGCACTCGTCATAGAGTACGTGTCTCGCCTCAATATAGCGTCACAATGTGATATACCGGGGTTTCAAACCCTCAGGTCATCATCTACATCTATTACTCACCTCTAGCCGGCCGAAGACTAGCTCGCAATGCCCTTTCCTCTCGAATCGACCTCCTCGCGCGTCGAATCTGGCCAAAACCACAACGAATACGTTACAATGTGCCAAAGAAACATAACCCAATCGAAAAGACTCGAAAAATATCGAAAATCGCGAAATTAGCAAAACCCGAGCCCCGGGCCCACTTCTCGAAATCCAGAAAACTTTACATCAAAACGATCCTTATCTCGCCACGAGTCTATACATATCAAACTCACAAGAATCGGAGTCCATTTGACCCCTCAAATCATCAATTTAAGCTCTCTTAAGTTTCAAGCCCTAACCTCCATTTTTAGCATTTAATCCATTAAATTTCAGTGTTCAATCCATGATTTTACACTATATAAACATAATCCGAGTCCAATAGTTCATACCTGATGAAGCCCCTTCGAGTTCTCTTCAAAATCGCCTAAGAAACCGCCTAAGCCGAAGTCCAAAATATTTTTCTTCTCTTTCCAATTCGTGAACCACTGTTCACTTAAACCCAGACCGTTTTTCCGCTTCTGCGGTTAATATGCCGCACCTGCGGTCACCGCATATGCGACCAAACGATCGCTTATGCGATCTCACATAATTTCCCCCGGACCGCTTATGCGGTCTAGAACCGCTTCTGCTGTCGCCTGTATTTGCGGATCACGTCCGCTTTTGCGGAAAACCCTGGTCCCTCAAGACCGCTTTTGCGGAAAACCCTGGTCCCTCAAGGAACCGCTTTTGGCGACCAATACGCCGCATCTGCGGAACCCCGCTTAATGCGGTCCCTTTTCCGCCAGATGCGGAAATGAACAGAACCAGCAAACTTAAAACTGCAACAAACTCCGAATTCTCCGTTTAAACCACCGCGAATTCACCCCGAGGCCCCCCGGGACCTCCAACCAAAAGCACATACATGATCTATTTACCCTTATTCAAACTCGTTTGAACCAATCAAAACACTATCGTTAACATCAAAATCCTCAATTATCTCCAATCAAAGCTCTAAGTTTCCTTAAAAACTTCCGAATTGCACATTCGATCAAAACCCGACCTAACCACCTCCGAATGGCTGAAACTTTGCACACATATCCAAAATCACCTAACGGAGCTACTGCAACTCTCGAAACTCCATTCCGACCCTCGGATTATATAAATCTCACCCATCCACCGGAATTCGCCAAAATACTAACCTGCCAATTCTCAAGCATAATCTCACACCGGGCCTCCAAAATCAATTCTGATCGCACTCCCAAGTCACAAATCATCCCTCGAAGCTAACCGAATCACCGGAAATCACAATCCGAGCACTTCTAACTCATAAGTCAACGTCCGGTTGACCTTTTTCCAAACTTAAGCCTTCCTTAAAGAGAACTAAGTGTCTCATTTCCTATCCAAACAATTCAATTCAACTATAACTCACTCGTTGCTGATAATGAAACATGAAGAAGCAGTAAATGGGGGAAACGGGGTTGTAATACATGAGACACGGGTCGGGTCGTCACATCCTCCCCAACTTAAACCACAGCTCGTCACTCGAGCGTACCCAAGTTGTCCTAGAAGCTAACCAATAGCTGAATAAACTTTACCAAGCAATATACCTGGGGTGATCTCACGTCACCCTATCTCATATAGGTCGACAATACAATATAGCCGAAATCTCACAGTCCATTTAAACCATAAACCATAGAACCACGTTGTAACTTTTCCGAAATCAACACAATATCAGAACCTCACATCTATACCCAGAATAAACCCGAACCATATACCACATAATCCAAACACTCGAAAACGATAGACCTCATTTACATCAGTTGCCCATAATACCAATACCGATAGAAAACCTTTTTATTAGCTAAAGTCTTATTCCAACACTTCCATATACTTCCAACAACAAATGAAACACGCGATAAACCGTAACCATTCCTCAGATCAACCATTCATGAAGCCACTTCCCTTTGACTAATATCACAATAGATTTCCGGGCCATACCTTGATATTATCTCTCTAACAAGCTACAATCAATTCTGTTCGTATTCATTAATGACTCTAACGATCACCTCGAATCCAACACACCACTCTGGTGATATGATACCTCAATACAGGCCTAAGCCACAACTTGCATAATACGCGTACCAACAAGAAACGACCTGAATATACTCAAATCATGAAAATAACTCAAACAAAAGAGCTGTACTTCAAGCTCATCAGTATCATCACAACACAAGGCTGAGACCCCGTCTCACATCATAGAAATAGAACACCTGAATCTACCCCGAAAGGTCATAACTCAACGCAGCCTCGCTACAATGCGCGATCCTATCCAAACACTGTTACACATGGAGCACCTCAAGACACTGTGATCAAAATTCGACAGCCACACACAATTTGATGTCTGAAACCAAGGCAATTCATTGCACCCACGGTGAAATAAACAACATACGACACGCCACCTGATAGGTCATAACCCACACTCCATTTACCGAGCAACATCCGATTACTCTTCCCGCTCGACTTCCACTATGAATCCCTAATAGATCTGCACCACGTGTGCCCATAACCAACAAATCATAACGCCTCACAGCACAGTAAAAGCAACTCATAGATCTCCCCAGATCACTAACAAGTTCAATAACGATCGAATCCACCTGTCCCTCAACAATACAACTCAAGACTAACCAAGCTAACTCAAGCTAAATACGTAGCCACATCAGCTTACCAACGAACTCATTACCAAGAAGCCTGAAGTTGCTCCTTCCACTACTACAACTCCTGCTAGAGCCGTACGATACGGTGTCCGGAACCAAATCAATATCGAAATCCACAACCTCGCCCGGTAACATGCCCGGCCACAAGAATAGCATCCGAAAAGGTCACTCAATACGGAACTGAATCAATGGTAGAAACCTCTGCACTGACATCCGTCACGATGGCCCCATTAAGAAAAGCAATCCTTCTCAGCCGTCCGCTGAATCTTTTGAAATATATACCACTCTGCCAGAACATAATCCAATGAACCTCGCCACGCAACCTGTGGTATTTTCCGACATAGCCCATAGCACAATGGTTTACAATAACCCAACACTGAGACAACCAGTCTACATCTCAACATCATGTCCAAAATCTAACATGCCAACGAAGAAAGATCCACTCGGGCCTCTAAATCCCAATAGCCGCTAGACGGTGCCGATACACACGATTTACAACAACTGCATAGCCTGAACACGAGAACTCCTAGTCTCCAACTCCATACAGCACACAAATCACTATACCTGATCCTAAATTGCGCCGTACGAATACATGTCACACCTCAAGTACCCAATCATCCCACGAAAGGTATTCTAAAGTTTCCCTGTGCCATCAAACAAACTCAGATATCAACAGTCGATCCCAAATGCCGCAACACTACCGAAGTATTATCAGTTTACATCGCATTTCCCTTTTACTGGAATATATACCCCCGTCGAATCACTATGGTTGGCAATACCATTTTCCCTAATCATTTGAAGATCGATTCTTTACTCACTTGCAGCTGCATGTGCTGCTTACGAATTTAATGACTTCCCATTATGAACTGAACCGAAACCTCGAACACGCAAATCTCAATTCTCTACAACATGCCGCGTATACCATAACACACTAGGATAACATGAGAACTCCATCTCCCTTTTTCCTAACCACAAACATCTACGTATTCCTCTAGTCAAGAACTCTCCATTAATCCCATCTAGAAGAGAAATCACTACACCTTCCATGCTTCGCATGCCCATAGGCAATATATACGTCTCTAAACCACGGTAAAACTCATCAAAGAACTCTCTCTCCCAATTCCATTGCACAAGCTAAACTGCCAGGACTGAATCCTTCTACCCGAACCAAGCTAGCAAGCTGTCATAACTCAAGAGCCTTGCTGCACAACACGGTAAAAGCTCATTAACTCGAACACATACGAAGAATTAATCATATCTTTACCATACCTATTCGGTCTACTATCAAGTTATTCCATCTATCTAATTCCCCATTTTATTCATCATCCACTTGATATTTCTTCCTCGTTGTAGCATCACAATGCCTCAATCCAGGCTTACCACACGAGACTCGCACATAAGGCCACACTGTCTAAGACCCATAGGCCACTGAATACTCTCTCAATTGTTTCCCAGAAATACCACACTCCCGAATGCTTTACTTTGAAGAACTTTCTGCGAGTCTAAATTCGCTTCCTTTACTTTCCAGGTACCGACACATAGGATCCCATGATCAACATCAAAATACCACAAGTCTTGACATTTTCTATTGAAACACTGTCTTTAGTCACATGCACCACCTTAAAACACCTGAGTGTTACATGTAGATTCTTGAACACATTAAAACCATTCTCGAGAGTCATTCACTCTTATTCATATGCAATTTACCTGATTTAACGAACAGAACCACTCGTGCTTTATTGGCACTCCGATACCGTAAAATGAGACTCTCATCCCAATACCACCAAGCACTTCCTGCTCTATGCACCGAGCATCATCTACCAACAATAACTCTAGACATTCCGTAATTCTCATACCCTATGGAACATAATATAACCTTTGTCGAAAATTTTGCTTTACTCGTGCCATCCTCGGCTCAATCTGTGTAACTAGAACTAACTCGCCAGCATACCTCAAGACGTACCCAACATAGCACATAATCGTGCAATCAGCTAATCAACAGCAACCTCCCCAACTTGGCTCGAAGCCATATATCAAGACACCCTTAACAACTCATAACACTTTTACTCTAATGATGCCACAATGTCATAGTGAGATTAAACTCAAATCATCTACAAGTTTGTGAAGACACAGATCATCTAGTACTGAAATCCTCTACAACCCTCGCATTTATCCCCACATCAACTGAGTCCACTCTTTTAAGCGACCCGAATTTTTAAATTTCAACACATACCCTTCAATTACACATGAGATCTTCTAACATACACGTAAGGACCATACCACTCAAGAACACTCCGCAGGAGATGACCCCTGCTTCGCCTCAATTTAGTACTTCAGCATACCTTTCACCATCATATACGTTACTCAGTCATTAGTCTTCCTGAGTCCGAACTCATACCGCCGCATGCAATGCACTTCACTTCCCAACTAGGAGGTACGGCAATGTTCTTCATGCGCCCATAATTCGGGCTACACATCAATCCACAATAGGAGTCGAATCACTTAACAGTTCATCTATTATCCTGCAGACTTCTTCGTCACTACCAAGTCATATAATTACATCTCGCAGTACTAACATACTCATCACATGAATACCAAACCGCCATTCCGGCTAATAGGGGCAATACTGAACATATAAGTTCAAAACACTTGCTCACACAATCAGCACCTCGGTGCTCAAGCTATGGCAAGGATCCGGCCTCAAGTCCTCCAGACTGGCCCAACATCAAACTCACGGAGATTACATCTCGCCCCTTGATCGGGGAATCACAAGCCGTCAAGGCACATATAATACTGAGCGCTCGCGTGCGCATACAGACGTGTGGAAGGAATTTCAAGAGTTATATCTCAAGCTGAATCATGTACGCACGATAAGAATTTCAAGAACGGGAAGTTTTCCTAAAGGTTCTGCAGCCTCTCGAGGATAAATACAGACGTCTCCGTACCGATCCGCAAGACTCTACTAAGCCTGCTCATGACTCGTGAGACCTAGTAACCTAGGCTCTGATACCAACTTGTCACGGCCCAATTTCCAAACCCGGTCGTGATGGCGCCCAACACTAATGCTAGGCAAGCCCGACCAATTTAAATACTCTCAACCCAAATACGCAATCCGTTAACAAATAATACGATTAAAATAGCAAATATCAAGGTTCCAATCCGAAACTAAATAAAATAGTATGGAAAATAATGACGAATATCCCAACATTCCCCAGTAGATCTGGAGTCACGAGTCTAGAGCCTCTAGATGTAACAGAGTAATATATCCATAGTAATAAAGAAGTCTAGGATATGGAAAGACAAATGAAATAAAGGGGAGGAGTCGGGTCCTGCGGACGTCAGGCAGCTACCTCAACAACTCCTGAAAATAACTTCACGAAAAACAGCAAACAGCTCCACTAAGTCTCCGGAGCACCTGAATCTGCACACATGGTGCAGGGAGTAAAGTGAGTACTTCCAACTCAGTGGTAATAAGAGTAAATAATAATTGAGAGGCAAGAAATCACGTAAGAGCACTCCATCATGCTATATAGGACAGTACAACCCTTTTTAGAAAACAGTAAGACCGTGAAAAAATCCTTTTACAAAATATCTGGCTCAGTTTAAAAACCTCTTTTGAAAATATCCTTTTACAACAGTCAAGCAAATGAATGCGTATTCAGATAATGCAAGTCCGCACATAAGTCAGCCCCTCGGGCACAGCACTCCACTAACAATTAACACCAGGGCGTCTGGTAAACAGTGCAAGAAGTAGCATGAATGCCAATGAAATGAGAGTGCTGAATGTCATGACACGTAGTACAAATAGGAACCGATGCATGAATGCAATGCAATGCATATGACCACTGCGGCGTGCAGCCCGATCCATTTGGGTACCCGCGCTCACTGTGGGGGTTCAAACTCCGGAGGGGCTCCTACAGCCCAAGCGCAATATCATCATAGCATCGCTGCGACGTGCAGCCCGATCCATCCTCAGTCCAGAACATGCAAATGAGCCACTCGGGCAATGTCAAGTAATAGCTTTTAACTCAAAACATCAGAAAAATGCAATTTAAGTCTTTAAACTTTAGCAATATGACTGCACATTTCAAAACAGGGTTTAGCTCAGGGCTGAAATCATTTAATATGCTAAGTGTCATGAAAACAGTGATAATAATCCCTAAAGGATTCAAATAATCGGCACGAAGCCCAGAACATGGCAATCAACCTAAATCACGATAGCATCAAGTAGGTTTCAGTCAATTACGCAGTAAAATCAACAACCGGGACGGACCAAGTCACAATCCCCAACGGTTCTCTACCCCACGCTCATACCTGGCGTGCAAGTCACCACAATACAGCACTATGATGTGCAAAATCCGGGGTTTCAAACCCTCAAGATATCATTTACAAGTATTACTCACCTCGAACCGGTGAAATCTCTAGCTCTCGACGCCTTTGCCCCTCAAACCGGCCTCCACGCGCGTCGAATCTAACCAAAATCAGAGCGAATACATCACAATATGCTAAGGGAACACTACCCAATCGAAAACAACCAAGAAATAGCAGAAATCTCGAAACTAGAAATACCCGAGCCCCGGGCCCGCTTCTCGAAAAATTACGAAATTTACATCACCGGATTCCTCGTCTCGCCACGAGTCCATAAATATAAAATTCACCAAAATCGGAGTTCGTTTGACCCTCCAAATTCCATTTTCACATCATAATTCTCAAACCCTAACTTACCCCATTTTTACCCTTTAATTCCTTGGATTTTCAGTGTTAATTCATGTTTATACACAATAATAACATAATCTAAGCCCAAGAATCCATAC
Source organism: Nicotiana attenuata (assembly GCF_001879085.1). Lineage (NCBI taxonomy): Eukaryota > Viridiplantae > Streptophyta > Magnoliopsida > Solanales > Solanaceae > Nicotiana > Nicotiana attenuata. Next base: position 90,322,214 of record NC_031994.1, on the reverse strand, counting down.
CTGATGATAGACCTCGAAACCCTCTTCAAAAATCTCCCAAAATCTCCTTAGTCCGAAGTCCAAAATGTTGTTCTTTCAAAACTTCGCGAAGATGATTAATTTCACTTAACTGCCAGGCATTTCGCTTCTGTGGATCCAGTACCGCTTTTGCGGCTTCCGNTATTAGGAATTATAGAGCTAAGTGTTTAAACCTTTATTTATTTACTAAACATTTCGAGGCAGTGTCTAACTCAGGACTGATATCATGAAATATGCTAAGCATCATGGAAGCAGTGATAAGGATCTCTGAAGGATGCAAATGATAGGCACAAAGCCCCAAACATATTCATAAAATCCAAGTAGGATGATTACCAAACAATTTCTAGTCAAGAACACAGTACGAACATCAATCGGAACGGACTAGATCAAAATCCCCAGTCACAATCGACCCCGCACTCGTCATAGAGTATGTGTCTCGCCTCAATATAGCGTCACAATGTGATATACCGGGGTTTCAAACCCTCAGGTCATCATCTACATCTATTACTCACCTCTAGCCGGCCGAAGACTAGCTCGCAATGCCCTTTCCTCTCGAATCGACCTCCTCGCGCGTCGAATCTGGCCAAAACCACAACGAATACGTTACAATGTGCCAAAGAAACAAAACCCAATCGAAAAGACTCGAAAAATATCGAAAATCGCGAAATTAGCAAAACCCGAGCCCACTTCTCGAAATCCAGAAAACTTTACATCAAAACGATCCTTATCTCGCCACGAGTCTATACATATCAAACTCACAAGAATCGGAGTCCATTTGACCCCTCAAATCATCAATTTAAGCTAGTTGGTTCCTAAGAGATTCCCTATCATGATGAAAAGATAGTTCTGTTGGGACTATCTCTACAACTAGAGGCTCAGAGGGTTCTTTGTTCCTAGAAGAAGACTTTTGAGAAAGGGAACCACTAGTTCTAGAAGAAGGACCAGAACTAGGAGAAGGCGTGGATGTGCTACCACCGCGAGCAGACCCTAAGCTACGAAGTCTACCACCTCTTCTATGCCTAATGAGAGCATTGGGGAAGTTATCTAAAATAGGAGTTCTCCTAGGGTTAGGGTTTGATGAAGTCATGGCGAAGAAGACCGAAGTGAAGAAGAAGTGAATAGAGATTTGAAGAATTGAAGTGTTCAATACGCTTTATGTGGTAAAAAACAAGAAAAGAAGTTATATTTATACTGATGGACAACCGGCAAAAAGGAAAAGTACAATGATGGAAGGGCCATAATAATGATAACTGACACTTCGTGAACAGGGAAGCCGAAAAGAAAGCCTAAGAAAGTGCTGCAAAACTGTAGAGCTAATAAGAGGATGACACGTGTAAAAACGCATTAAATGGAAGTGACAATTGAAGCGCCAATTTTGTCAGAGCATTAATGGTGACAAAATTCTCTTTTAATGGAATCCACTTCCCAAATATTCAACTGATGAATAAATGGAAAGTGGGGGGACTATCTGTATTGAGGAAAATTATATTTATGTATAAAGGTGACGTGTCAAGACATGTGGATTAGTTAAATGGTCAAAGAATCGCAATTAACCAGGAGCCAAGAGTTACAACAGATACGAGTAAGGAAAGAGGAAGAGGCACGGGACATCTGACAAGTAACACGGCACCCGTACCTATTTAAGTCATTTACATCCGAGAATCACAAGGAATGAATCTGACAGCATACGAGGGTCCAAATACAATATTTGATAAACATTAAATGCTGAAAACGTTAGAGAATCTGTCTTAAATATAATGATTATGTAACGTAGCATTCAATGTCATTTATTGCTCATAATAACCTTATTATGACCAAAGCAAGGCACTTATATCTAAGATAGCTATAACAGGAGAAGACTGAACAATTGTAGACACACGATATACTTTGGATTACTTGCTTTATTCAATTATATTCTGGCTATTCAAATTATTCTCTTTTATATATTCTTGCGATTATCAGTAACCCGTGTTCTTCTAAAAATATAGCTTTAGTCAAAATTCTATTTTTTGGTTAAACAATACAATGCATAGTGGATTAGTGTCCTCATAATGTATTTGTTGTAGCTGGGTGCCCAATAACACTAATGTTGGTAGATTTTTACCTATTGGGGCCAGGATGCATAGCCTTGCGTACCGTCCTCTGGTAGCTTAGCTTGGGCCGTGGAGTTATCGATTTTTAGTAGTGTTCCTAGCATCTGGCCAATTCTTTTTAGAATTGTTATGTCGTAAATTTAGTTGGTAAGTCTTGTAAACGTATCCATATTGTGGCTATGAGTGATTTTGCCTCGTATGGATTGAATTTTGGTTCTCATTGTCGGATTGACAAATATTATGAACCAATGAATCATGGACCTTGTTGCAGAGCTTTGTTGTAGTTATCTTCTGAAGTAAATTTTATGAGGTAGAAATCTTTACCCAGGTCTATTAGATTTAGGGATTTCGATGATCTCCATAGTCTATGTATTTTATCTTGTAGTTGGATGTATCCTAACCGTTTCCCAAGAAGCTTGTTGATGATGGATTACTTCCTGATTGATATAGAGCCTGTTTGGATTGGCTTAAAAGCTGGTTTGATCAGTTTTTAAGCCATTTTTAGATATTGGGAGTGTTTGGCAAAAAAGAAAACAGCTTTAAAAATGTTAAAACTGGCTTAAAAAAGCCAAAAGCCACAAGTTGGTTGATCCCAACTTTTTTCTTTTTAGCTTAAAAGCCAATTATCTTTGACCAAGTATTTTACCCTCTTATCCCTAATAATATTTATTATTCCAAAAATGTCCTTCATAACAAAATCCCAATTTAACTCTTTTCTTTCCCGTTCTCTATTCCTGCGACTTCCTCCCTTGTATTTCTTCATTTTGCTCTTTTTCTTTCTGGTTATTCTTCAGTTGGTAACACTTGATTTGATTCACATTTTGAGTTTTTACTTCATTTTTTTTGTCCACCGCCACTCATCTAGCTGGGATTATCTAAAGTATTTCCCAACTGTTTTCTTTCCATTTCATACTATTTTTTTTTTATATCAATAATCATACAATTCAGATTGAGTCTTATTTTAGGTGATCAGTTCAAATATTAATTATTTCATATTTATATTAATAAGTTTAAAATAAAATATTATAGTAATAAGCTTCTTTATAGTGTTAACAACTTTAAGGATATTTCAGTCATTTTAATAGAAAAAGCTTTCAAACATTTCAACAGCTTTTTTTCAGCTCCAGCACTTTTATCCAAACACATAACTGCTTATTTATAAAATCAGCTCAAGCACTTAAAAAATGCTTTTAAGCACTTGTGCTTAAAAGCTACTTTTTTTAAATCAATCCAAACGGGTTGATAGCCGTTCTTTTTTATCTTGTGCTGAAACGGGTATGAAATTTGGGTGTTTTCCCGAATTTGTATTTTCATCGTCAATAGATATGCTGCTGAAAGCCTTGCATTCAAAATTTAGTGGCGTGCTAGTGTTGTCAGAGGATATCAATTTTTCCTTGAAGTTGTCTTTTCCACTTGTCTCTTCCTTTGATTTGTTTATGCTGCGTAATAGTTGATCTGCTTCTTCATCATTCATAACTTTGTCCTTCATGTCTTACATTTGTTGTATTTGGTTATCTCTCTCCTTACTTTGTGAGAAGGCAGAGAGATCAACTTTTTATTTGGTTGAGGTCCATTCACGTTTACAACTCTTTGCCGTTAATTTATTTGATAAAAATCGTTGACGTACAAATAGCACCTTTTATCTTTATGTGACGTACTTTTATTTTTTACTTTATTATAAAAATAATATTACTCTTGTATATTTTAAGATTAATATTCTTATTTTTATCTTTAATGAGATAATTTATAGTCACACAAATATCTCAGTCTTGTTTTATACCATAAATTTTTTCTTGTTCGAAATTTACCCAATTTAGAAATATTAATCTTTCCTTGTAATAAATTCGTATTTAGTCGTAACGACGAAAGCTAATACTCTCTTTGTCCCAATTTATATGATATTTTGTGCTTTTCAAGATTCAAGCTTCTTAATTTTGATCGTAATCTAAATATAGAATTTTTAAGTTTTTGGATACTGTAAGTCACCAAAATTAATAATTCAAAAAATTTAAAAAAAGCATATCAAAAAATTTGCGATCAAAGAACAATTTGTTTGACTCTAGAAATTGTGAAATAAAAAATTGGGATGGAGGGAGTAATAGCTTAACATTTCAGAGCAAACTTCAACCAAAATCAGTTTAAGTTAATAGCTATAGCAACTTAAGTTTGCCTACATATGTGCTCTTTCTCCTTGTATTTTTACTAATTGTGAGTATTTGTTGTAGACCGATTCATGGCTTATATTTCTATTCTTTATGTTTGCAGAAAGCTAGATAATTATAATTCTCGTATCTAAATAGAGAAAGAAAGGCTTTCGAATTAAGTGTAAGTATATGTACACAAGTTATTCAAGAACCTTATAAATTAACCTTACCCACCATAACACCAAGGTCGGACCTAACAACGATAACAACCGTAATCCCACAAGTGAGATACGAGAAGGATAGTATATACGCAGATTTTGGCTAAGAAAACAGAAAGAAATAAACAAACAAAAACATGAGGGGGGAAATGTGCTAATTGCTTGTTCAAGGACTAACACAGTCTACAATCATAGAAACTGAAGCCTCAGAGTAATTCACCAACTTATTCAGTTTAGCTAAGTTGAGTGCCAACCCATATATATCTAACACTATTTCAACTTCACACCAGAAAAAATAAAAGGTAGTAGTAATATTTTTGTAGATGCTCTGTATAATTGAAAGTATCATAAGTCTCTGTTTATATATGGGTGTAACGCAGCGGATAGGAAGTGTATGTACATGTTTCTTGTGAGCCGCCCACATATTTAATTTCCATAGGCATTAGATTCACAAATATCTGTGTGCTTTTAGATTAAGGATTTGGATAGGTCCAAAAACTGTGGATACAGTGGTGAATGCGGTATCCTCCTTATTGGGAAACCATGTGCTCCTCACAAATATACTCCTTTTCCTTGCTTTCCAAATTCCATGTCCTTGGTCCAAGAAATTAGTTAAATTATGTTATTGTCCTAGGACAGTCAGACCTATCTATAACGTTATTCCTATATAATATATATTCACTATAAAAGTTAAATTCTTTTCGTAAGTAATTTTTAAGTTATGCGATGATATATATTTTCTATAACAACACTTTTTATAGCAGCTAAAAAAATACTCTCTTTGGTCCACAATAAGTGATCAATTTGCTTTTGGCACACCCATTAAGGAAATACTAAATTCTAAACGAAAATAGTTAGTGTGACTAAACTACCCTTCATTAAATGTTGCACCATAGTTATAGTAGCACTTACTTCTCTTCTCAAATGTGAGGAGTAAATGACTTTTTAGGTATACGTACATAAGAATAATTTTGGAAAAACAAATTGAATTTTTTCTTGATTATATAAATGGACACTTATTTTGGACCAAAATAAAAAAGCAAACTGATCACTTATTGTGGACCGGAGGAAGTATCAAAATAAATAAGATTGTTATACATAGATTTGACTTTACCCAAACATTTTGGAACTAAAAGATATTCCTTTGTGAAAAAGAATGACAAGATTTGAAATACAAACTATATAAAAGCATCTAAAATTGATATATTTGGAAATTGCAAACAAGGTACAATAATTCACGATATTTTATAATTGAAAATATTTATAGTATATTCGAGGATGTTGAACTCAAACGAAAAACTTGTTTGACTCATTAAATAATGGCAAAATGGTTTCGTGGCCACTTAAACTTGTAACCGTTTGCAAACGCTACGTATGAACTCTTAGATTTCCTATTTGAACAATTCTACTTGAGAAAATGACTACTAATAAATATTTGTGATGGTGCGTGTTGTTCAATTGCTTGACATGGATTTAATGTAATATTTTGTATAGTCACATCTTTCAGTCACATTGTGTACTCTTGTATGTTCAAGGTCTCACTTCTTTTTCTTCTTTCTTTTTTCTTTTTTTTTTTTGTCAAATTAATTTTTTTCTGCACATATCACTTCCCTTCCCTCATTACCCCCCCTCCCCCCCAAAAAAATATTTCCGAATTGGGAAACGACCTGAAAACCTCTAAATTTTACCGGTCAAATATATTTGGAATTGTCTTTTTTCTCTTTTCCACCTAATACTTTTCACTTCCACTTTTTTATTATCTTCTCACCTACAAAACAAGAACCATCTACGAAATCTTCAGGTCCAACCTTTTACCACCAAAAATCGAAGAGAAAAAATCACAAGCTCAGAGACAAAAATCACCACCTCCAAAAATCAGAGAGAAAAATCAAGAAACAGGGAATAACTTTTACCATGATCGAAATCCGACCTGATTTTTTCTAGCAAATCAGCAAAAAATTTCAACTAATCAAAAAGCAGTGAAACGTTATTTGCTTTTCCATTTCTTTTTACCCATTCATACAACAAAAATCAGATCCGATCTCTTCATCTTCCTTGATCCGATTGCTTTGTTTTATGATAATGGATGGAATTTCTCTAATATGGATCTTTGGAGTATGATGATAGTTAAAAATTGAAGAATAATTAGATATGGTAGTTGAATATGGAGCTTTTGAGTGTGATTTGTCAAAATTTTAGTTATGGACTTAATTTGGAACAAAAGGAGAAGAGAGGAGACAGGAAAAAGAAGATAAATGGAGGGAGTAGGGGTGGGGGATGGGGAGATAGGGGCGATAATTAAGGAAGATGAGGGGGCAAAGGGAACATGAGCGAAGAAAAGGAAGGGATATGGGGTAAGTGTACGGGGAGGGAATTAAGGAAGATGAGCGGGCAAAGGGAACATGAGCGGAAAAAAGGAAGGGATAGGGGATAAGTGTACGGGGAGGGAATAAACAAAACTGGATTTGTTTTTCTATTTTTTTATTAATTATTTATCTTTTATTGTATTCACGCGTTTTATACCCGTGATTAATACGCAATTACCGCATCAGCTATAATATTGCAACATAAGCATAGTCAATAGTCAAAGGTATTTATTAGTAGCCATTTTCTCAAGTATAGGTGTTCAAATAGGAATCTCAAGAATTCACATATCGAGTTTACAAACTGGTATAATTTTAAGTGGCCACAAAGCCGTTTCGCCTAAAATAATTTTAAGTGGCCACAAAGACGTCTGAATCTGAATACACATCTGAATATTAAGATGTGTATTAAGATTAAGACGTCTAAATCTGGATACACATCTGAATATATTAAGATGTGTATTAAGATCTGAATAGAAATAATTAAGACTGTTTGATTTTTAACATCTGAATGTATAAAATTTATCTTTATTTGAAAATTAATAAAAATAAAATTCAAATGAAATACTAACTAATCCAATATTCTATCAATAAAATATATAATTTTTTAAAATATGATAGTTGTTGGTGGTGATGGCTAACGGGTGATTGCCGACTAGAGGCGGTGGTGTGGTAGTTTTGGTTGATGATGGTGGTTCGTGCTAGTAGTGATTGGTAGTGGTGGCAATTATGATTGAGGATGGTGGTGGTGGATGATGATAGTTAATAATGGCGGGTGGTGGAAGTAGTTGTAACCGAGGAAGGTGGTGGGTGGGTGGTGGTAGGTTATAATGATGGGCAGTTCCGGCTGTGGTAGTTGAGGTGGATGAGTGTTGATTGTGCGTGAGAATGCTATATGGTGGTCAGAATAGTGGGGATAGTGGGTGGTGATGGTCGATAATGCTGGCGGCTATGATTGAGGATTATGGTGGCGTGGTGGTGGTGGAGGTGGTGGTGGTGGCATGGTGGTAGTTGATAATGGTAGGCGGTGGCGGCAGTTAATAATGAATATGTGATACCATCTAAATGAAATTATGTCTCTGCTATAGATCTTAATCATACAGACCTATTCAGACCCATTAAGTGATTATGAAATAAAAAAATCAAACACACTTAAGGAATAAGATCTGAATAATTAAGATTCAGACTTTAAAAACAAACGCACTTAATGCCTGAAGTCTGAATAATTAAGATTCAGACCTCCATTAAGTGCAAACAAATGAGGCCTAAGATACATTTTAGTTTAAAGAAAAAACAAGAAAGAGTATTTGATCGCGGATATGAAGTGTCGTCGACAAAAATTGATCAGACCTTTGTCTTCCTCTTTCTTTAAATTAACCACGATTTTGCACCAACCATCTTCCTCTTTCCTTGAAACAACCATGATTTTCATTGGCTCTTCTCTTCCTTTTCTTCTCCTTATTAAAATTAGAAACTCATTTCATCCGGCAATCTTCCAACCAGGTTGTAATATAATATTGAGCCAATTTGATAATATATGTAACCAGGTTGGCTACGGGTTTGATCGAACTCTATATTTGTCTTAAAATTCTATTAAATATGTATAAAATTATAAGTTATTAATTTATAACTCAATAGATTGAAAGGGTTATAATTTTGAACCCTTAAATTTTAAATTCTAGATCCGCTGCTGCATGTAACCCACTATAACAGAGAACAAAATTATCCAATTTCTCATTTTTCAAAGGCAAATTTGGCCATTCGCCTCAGGGATAGATTTATAGAGTAATTTATGGGGCACGTGAACTCGTGATATCTCCCCAAAGATTGAGCATTTAGTTAAACTAGTATTAGTACCCGCGCGGATGCGCGGACACTAATCATGTCAAATATTTAAGTTATTTGGATTGTATGTAAATAATTTTAAAATTTACACTTTCTCAGTAAGTATAGATAATCATTGGATATTAACTATATGAAAAAAATTAATCATTTCTTCTATTTTTCTTTTTTGATATCATTCTTGCCGATGTCATTGGATCCTAAAAATAGTCAGGAAGCAAAATATAACTCATATTTATGGCAAAACAATCAACTATTGAGACAAAAAATCATGAATGACTCTTTGGATATGACTTAACTCTTTTACTACTACTTAAACTCTATTTGGTGTGTTGTTATCTCTTAAAAAATATTTCTTTCTTAAAATTTCAGTTTCTAAAACATTATTTGTGACGACCCAAAGGGTCATCACCTATTTTATTAACCATTCTGTACTTCCGAGGTCTTGAAAACCTCATTTAAGGTTGCCTCGATTTGCGTGCGCAGTCAGGGCGCGTAGCCGGAAAGCTTAAATATGAATTCTGTGAGAAAAATGCTAAATTTTAATATTAAATTGGATAAATTTGACTTCATTCAACATTTTGTGTAAACGGACCCGGACCCGTGATTTGACGGTCCCGGAGGATCCGTAGAAAAATATGGGACTTGGGTATATGCCCGGAATTGAATTCCGAGGTCCCAAGCCCGAGAAAATGAATTTTTGTGTGAAATTATTTTCTGAAAATATTTGAGGAAATTGGAAATGAAATTTGATTAGAAGACTATGGTATCGGGACCGTATTTTGGTTCCGGCGCCCGGTACAAGTCTTGTATATGATTTAAGCACTTTCTGTAAAGTTTGGTTGAAAATGGACGTCGTTTGACGTGTTTCGGACTTAAAATTGAAATTTGATGTTTTATGAAAAACTTGGAAGAAATCATGAGTTATGAGGCTTGATTCGATGTATATGATGTTATTTTAGCAATTTGATTGCACGGATAAGTCCGTAGGATATTTTTGAGGTTGTGTGCATATATGGTTTGGAGCCCCGAGGGCTCGGGTTAGTTTTGGATAGGTGTCGGAGTGCATTTTAAACCTTGGAAAATCTGATATTCCCAGTCCTGCAATCTTCGCATTTGCGAAGCAGGGCTCGCAAATGCAAGCTCGCAAATGCGAATTTGCCACCGCAAATGCGAAAAGGGGTCTAGCCAGCTGGGATCGCAAATGCGACCTCTTGGTCCGCAAATGCGAAGTGGGGCCTGTCGCAAATGCGACACATTAGCTCGCAAATGCGAAAGTTCCCAGATCCTTCAGAGTTCGCAAATGCGAACTCACCTTCGCATTTCCCAAGCCTGCAGGGTTCGCAAATGCGAACCCACCTTCGCATTTCCCACATCTGAGGCCTGCATATTTTATACTTAGCCGATTTTTGAGCCATTTTAACATTCTTTCAAAACACAAACCTCTTTGGGCGATTTTCCAAGAACAAGACTTCTTCCAAATCATTTGTAAGTTGGTTTTTACTCATTTCTTTCAATCATTAACATCATTTAACATGTTTTCCACCAAAAATCAATGATTTTCATGGGTGAAATTGGGGGTTTTGGGTAGAATCTAGGTTTTTCAAAAATTGGAGATTTGGACCTCAATTTGAGGTTCGATTTCAAAACAAATTACATATTTGAGTTCGTGGGGGAATGGGTAACCGGGTTTTGGTTCGAACTTCGGGTTTGACCACGTGGGCCCGGGGGCGATTTTGGAATTTTTGGGAAGAACTTTGGAAAATTTATTTTTATGCATTCAAATTGATTCATTTAGTGTTTATTAATGTAGTTAAATAATTTGTGATTAGATACGAGCGAATTGGTGGCGGAATCGAGGGGTAAATCCATAATTGAGACTTGAGTTGAATTCAAAGCATCGAGGTAAGTGTTTGGTTTAACCCTAGCTTGAGGGAATAGGAGTTGAGTCTTATTTGCTACTTGCTAATTGTCGGGTACGATGTATAGGTATGGTGACGAGTATCTATACATTGGTGTCTAGCATGACCGTGAGTCCTTATTTTGCGAATAGTTGGGATCTTGTTATATCTTCCATGTTTAATTGATGACTTCTATATGTTGTAAAGATCTTGTGAAAGAAATTGTGATCTTTGAACTTCGTGGAGCAATGGCTCGAGTGATAATGTGAACTATGAGGTGAAAGTAAAAGAAAGAGAAAGAGTTATTGATATTTTCCCTTGCCGGGACGTTGAGATTATTGATGTTGTACCCTTGCCGGGTTTTAATTGTTTGTTTGTGTTCCCTTGCCGGGATTTTCATTATTGTTTATTTATTC
>NC_031994.1:90230154-90308539 GCF_001879085.1 Nicotiana attenuata | reverse complement strand
CAACTTCACAATTTTTCACGAAATTGCAATAATAAAATAAGCAATTATAGAAGAGAAATTAGATATAGATTGAGAGAGATTGAGATAGATTGATGAATTGGTGAGTAAAAATGAAAGAATGAGGGGGTATTTATAGTTGAGAATTGGGGAAAAGTGTAATTATATAAAGTTTGGGGTTAAAATAAAGTTTGGGGGCCAAATGGCTATTTTTTAAAGTTCCAAACGGTTGAAAATTAAAGGCCAACGGCTAGATTTTAAAATCTGACCGTTGGCTATTTTTTTTTAAAAAAAAATTTTTTTTTTTTAGAAAATAGCCGTTGGAGCCCGTTAGGACCGTTAGGCCCGGTTGAACCGGTCCCGGGCTTAGCGGTCCCGGTCTCGTGGGCCTCGTGTACAAGACCGGCCCATCACGGGCTTACTACCTATTAAGGGACCGGCCCACCAGGACGGGCCCGCCGGGACCGTTTAGCCCGTTAGGACCGCGGGCCCGGTCCGGTCCCGGTCCCAGACCGGCCCACATACAGCCTTAATCCCAGGCTTCAGCAGCAGCAACAATAGAGTGGGAGCAGACTTTTAGTCTAGTGAGACCCGAGGTAGCCTTGCAGGCGTTCGCAGGCCCTGGCGTCTTCTTTCATCTATACTCCTGTTTCTTTCATGTAATTCTGGAGACAGTGTCGAGTTTATTTCTTTCAGACCCTTATGTGTAGTATTCTTAGACCGTCTGTGGAACTGTGACACCAGTCTTGGGTAGAGGCCTTGGTTGAAATTTTCCGCATTTTTATTCAGTTTTCTATAATATTGAGACTTCTGCTTATTATTTAGTTTTGTTGCTTTTGTATTATTGCCGATAACTGTAAAAAGGAATTATGTTATTAATGAAGAAGTAATTAAATTTGGCTTGCCTAGCTCCCATTAGTAGGTGCCATCACGACTTCCGAGGGTGGGAAATCCGAGTCGTGACAAGTTGGTATCAGAGCGCTAGGTTACATAGGTCTCACAGTTCACAGACAAGCTTAGTAGAGATTGAGGGATCGGTGCGGAGACGTCTGTATTTATCCCTCAGAGGCTACAGAGTTAGGAAAAAGTTTCACTTCTATTCTTTCGTGTCGTGCGATTTTGTTCTCTCAGTGCTAAATTGAAACCTCCACTCTTATCCTTTCGTGAATGGCGAGGTCATGTACCGCTTCTTCAGCCGAGCAGCAGCGGACTGGTGATAGATCAGCTACGTCTTCGGAGGCTTTGTGGAGGTAAAGGTATTAGAGGTGGAGGTAGAGATACGAGAGGTGAGGTAAAGGTATTTGAGGTGGAGGTGCAGGTACTGTTCTGGTTTGTAGTAGAGAAGCTTCGGTATTGTTTTGCGCCGTATCTGATCATGCCTAGTGATTCATTGAATGTTCCTGTTTATATGTCTGCACCGGTGGGTGATTCTATTGTGGTCGATCGAGTCCATCGTTCTTGTATTGGGGTGATTGGAGGTCTTGAGACTCGAGTAGATTTGTTGCTGTTGGACATGGTTGACTTCGACATTATATTGAGGATGGTCTGGTTATCACCTTACCATGCTATTTTGGACTGCCATGCCAAGGCGGTGACCTTAATTTTACCGGGTATGCCTCGTTTAGAGTGGAGAGGGACTCCAGGTCATTCTACCTGCAGTGTCATATCGTATGTGAAGGCTCGGCGTACGGTCGAGAAGGGGTGTTCGGCTTATCTAGCTTATGTTCGGGATTCCAGTGCTGAGGTTCCCTCTATCGATTCGGTGCCTGTTGTTTGTGAGTTCCCTGATGTTTTTCCTTCAGACCTGCCGGGTATGCCACCTGACAGGGGTATTGATTTCTGCATTGATATGGCTCCGGGCACTCAGCCCATTTCTATTCCGCCATATCGTATGGCCCCGCCGGAGTTGAAGGAGTTAAAAGAACAGTTGCAGGATTTGCTCGAGAAGGGTTTCATTAGGCCCAGTTTTTCACCTTGGAGTGCGTCGGTGTTATTTGTCAAGAAGAAGGATGGGTCAATGAGAATGTGTATTGATTACCGGCAATTGAACAAGGTAACGGTCAAGAATAAGTATCCACTACCGAGGATTGATGATTTGTTCGACCAGCTTCAGGGTGCCAGGGTATTTCCAAGATTGACTTGTGATCTGGTTACCATTAGTTGAGGATTAGGGCATCCGATGTCCCTAAGACAGCCTTCCGCACTCGGTATGGGCATTATGAGTTCTTGGTTATGTCATTTGGGTTGACAAATGCCCCAGCAGCTTTCATGGACTTGATGAACCGAGTGTTCAGGCCTTATTTGGATTCATTCGTGATAATGTTCATTGATGATATATTGATATACTCCAGCAGTCAGGAGAAGCACGAGCAGCACCTTAGAGTGGTTCTTCAGACTCTGAGGGATAGTCAGTTATATGCTAAGTTCTCGAAGTGTGAATTCTGGTTGGGTTCAGTTGCATTTCTGGGTCATGTTGTATCAGCCGCGGGTATTCAGGTGGACCCAAAGAAGATAGACGCAGTCAAGAGCTGGCCTAGACCAGCATCAGCTACAGAGATTCGGAGTTTTTTTTGGAGTTGGCAGCCATAGTTCACGCATTGAAGATTTGGAGGCATTATTTGTATGGCGTGGCGTGTGAGGTGTTCACTGATCACAAGATTCTTCAGTACTTGTTCAAGCAAAAGGAATTGAATTTGAGGCAGAGGGGGTGGTTGGAGTTGTTGAAGGATTATGACATCACCATTTTATATCATCCGGGGAAGGCCAATGTGGTGGCCGATGCATTGAGTAAGAAGTCAGCCAGTATGGGCAGTCTTGCTTATATTCCGGTCGGTGAGAGGCCGCTTGCTTCGGATGTTCAGGCTTTAGCCAATCAGTTCGTGAGACTGGATGTTTCTGAGCCCAGTCGTGTGTTAGCTTGCACGGTCGCTCGTTCTTCATTATTGGAGCGTATCCGTGATCGGCAGTTTGATGATCCCCATCTGTGTGTCCTTAGAGACACGGTGCAGCGAGGAGGTGCCAAGCAGGTTACCTTAGATGCGGATGGAGTTTTGAGATTGCAGGGGCGAGTTTGTGTGCCCAATGTGGATGGGCTTCGAGAGTTGATTTTAGAGGAGGCCCATAGCTCCAGGTACTCTATTCATCCGGGCGTCGCGAAGATGTATCAGGATTTGCGGCAGCATTATTGGTGGCGTAGAATGAAGAAGGATATCGTAGCATATGTGGCTCGTTGTTTGAATAGTCAGCAGGTTAAGTACGAGCATCGGAGGCCTGGTGGTTTATTTCAGAGGATTGAGCTTCCCGAGTGGAAGTGGGAGCGGATTACTATGGATTTTGTTACTGGGCTTCCGTTGACTCGAAAGAAGTTCGATGCGATATGGGTTATTGTTGATAGACTGACCAAGTCGGCGCATTTCATTCCTGTGGCAGTCTCCTATTCTTTTGAGAGATTAGCTGAGATTTATATCCGGGAGATTGTTCGCCTTCATGGTGTGACGGCATCTATCATTTCGGAACGGGGTACGCAGTTTACCTCACGCTTCTGGAGAGCAGTTCAGCGAGAGTTGGGCACACGGGTTGATTTGAGCACAACATTTCATCCCCAGACGGACGGTCAGTCCGAGCGGACTATTCAGATTCTAGAGGATATGCTTCGAGCTTGTGTTATTGACTTTGGAGGTTCGTGGGATCAGTTCTTGCCTTTGGCGGAGTTTGCCTACAACAACAGCTACCAGTCGAGCATTCAGATGGCTCCTTAAGAGGCTTTATATGGTAGGCGGTGTCGGTCTCCGGTTGGATGGTTTGAGCCGGGAGAGGCTCGGTTGATAGGGACGGATTTGGTTCAGGAGGCCTTGGACAAGGTCAAGATCATTCAGGATAGGCTTTGTTCAGCTCAGTCTAGGCAAAAGAGCTATGCAGATCGTAAGGTTCGAGATGTAGCTTTCATGGTTGGTGAGCGGGTAATGCTCCAAGTGTCGCCTATGAAGGGCGTGATGAGGTTTGGGAAGAAGGGCAAGCTTAGCCCTAGGTTCATTGGTCCGTTTGAGATTCTTGATCGAGTGGGAGAGGTGGCTTATAGACTTGCATTGCCGCCTAGCTTATCAGTCGTGCATCCAGTTTTCTATGTATCCATGCTTCGGAGGTATCACGGCGATCCAGCCCACGTGTTAGATTTCAGCAGTGTCCAGTTGGACAAGGATTTGTCTTATGAGGAGGAGCCGGTAGCTATTCTAGACCGGCAGGTTCGTCAGTTGAGATCCAAGAGTTTTCCTTCTGTTCGTGTTCAGTGGAGAGGTCAGCCTCCCGAGGCATCGACCTGGGAGTCCGAGTCCGATATGCGGAGCCGTTATCCTCATCTTTTTCCCGACTCAGGTACTTCTTTCTTTTGTCCGTTCGAGGACGAATGGTTGTTTTAGAGATGGAGAATGTGACGACCCAAAGGGTCATCACTTGTTTTCTTACTCAATTCGTGCTTCCGAGGCCTTGAAAACCTCATTTAGGGTTGCCTCGATTTGCGTGTGTAGTCCGGGCGCGTAGCCGGAAAGCTTAAATATGAATTATGTGAGAAAAATGCTAAATTTTAATATTTAATTGATTAAATTTGACTTCGGTCAACATTTTTGGGCAAACAGACCCGGACCCGTAATTTGACGGTCCTGGAGGGTCCTTAGAAAAATATGGGACTTGGGCGTATGCCCGAAATTGAATTCCGAGGTCCCAGGCCCAAGAAATAAATTTTTGAGTGAAATTGTTTTCTGGAAATAATTAAGGAAACTGGAAATAAAATTTGATTAAAAGACTATGGTATCGGGCCCGTATTTTGGTTCTGGCGCCCGGTACAAGTCTTATATATGGTTTAAGCGCTTTCTGTAAAGTTTGGTTGAAAACGGACGTCGTTTGACATGTTTCGGACT
The DNA here is from genome assembly GCF_001879085.1 of Nicotiana attenuata. Taxonomy (NCBI): domain Eukaryota; kingdom Viridiplantae; phylum Streptophyta; class Magnoliopsida; order Solanales; family Solanaceae; genus Nicotiana; species Nicotiana attenuata. The sequence goes on along the minus strand of NC_031994.1, from coordinate 90,303,629 downwards.
TAAAATGGAAATTTGATGTTTTATGAAAATTTGGGAAGAAATCATGATTTTTGAGGCTTGATTCGATGTATATGATGTTATTTTGGCGATTTAATTGCACGGATAAGTCCGTAAGATGTTTTTGAGGTTGTGTGCATATTTGGTTTGGAGCCCTGATTTTGGATAGGCCACGGATTGCATTTTTGAACTCTGGAAAAATCTGGTATGCTCAGCTCTGTGATCTTCGCATTTGCGAAGTATATCTCGCAATTGCGAGCTCGCAAATGCGAGCTTTGCTTCGCAATTGCGAAAATTGGGATTTTGGCCTACTGATCGCAAATGCGATCGTTTTGTTCGCAAATGTGAAAATAGGGAGGTCGCAAATGCGACTTTTCCTTCGCAAATGCGAGACCTGGGAAAAGGGAAGGGTTCGCAAATGCGAACCCAGCTTCGCATTCCCATAAATGGTCGGGGTTCGCAAATCCCATATCTGAGGCCCAGCAAATTTTATACTTAGTCGAATTTGAACCATTTTTCACCATTCTTTCAAAACCCAAACTCCTTAGGCGATTTTTCAAGAACAAGTTTCATTCCAAATCATTTGTAAGTCGATTTTTACTCAATTCTTTCAATCATTAACATCATTTAACATGTTTTCAACTTAAAATCAATGGTTTTCATGGGTGAAATTGGGGGTTTTGGGTAGAACCTAGGGTTTTTAAAAATTGGGGATTCGGACCTCAATTTGAGGTTCGATTTCAAAACAAATTATATATTTGAGTTTGTGGGGGAATGGGTAACCGGGTTTTGGTTCGAACTTCGGGTTTTGACCATGTGGGCCCGGGGGCGATTTTGGAAAATTCATTTTTATGCATTCAAATTGATTCATTTAGTGTTTATTAAGGTAATTAAGTAATTTGTGGCTAGATTCGAGCGGATTGGAGGTGGAATCACGGGGTAAAGCGATAGTTGAGGTTTGAGTGGAATTCAAGGCATCGAGGTAAGTGTTTGGTTTAACCCTAGCTTGAGAGATTAGGAGTTGAGTCATAATTACTACTTGTTTGTGTTGGGTACGACGTATGGGCATGGTGACGAGTATCCATGCGTCGGTGTCAAGCATGACCGTGAGTCTTAATTTGATAATTGTGTACCCTCGTTTGATCCTATGAACATTGTGATTAAATACTGGTATTAGTTGTGCCAGGAAAAAGTTGAATAGGATTGGTTATAGCTGACTCTCCCTTGTCGGGATGTTTGACTTGTTGTTATAGTTCCCTTGCCGGGAAAGAGTATCAATTTGATTGTTCCCTTGTCGGGATTGTATTGTGTATTGTGTTGAAAGTAAAGGGAGCGGGTGGTACGCCTACCACAAGTGATATTAAAATGGGAACGGGTGGTACGCCTACCACAAATGATATATTAAGATGGGAACGGATAGTACGCCTACCACTAATGATATATTGAAATGAGAGCGAGTGGTACGCCTACCACAAATGATATTGAAATGGGAGCGAGTGGTACGCCTACCACAAATGATATATTGAAATGGGAGCGAGTGGTACGCCTACCACAAATGATATATTGAAATGGGAGCGAGTGGTACGCCTACCACAAATGATATATTGAAATGGGAGCGAGGGGTACGCCTACCACAAATGATATTGAAATGGGAGCGAGTGGTACGCCTACCACAAATGATATATTGAAATGGGAGCGAGTGGTATGCCTACCACAAATGAAATATTGAAATGGAAGCGCGTGGTACGCCTATCACAAATGATATTGAAATGGGAGCGGGTGGTACGCCTACCACGAGTGATATTGAAATGGGAGCGGGTGGTACGCCTACCACGAGTGATATTGAAATGGGAGCGGGTGGTACGCCTACCACGAGATATTGAGAAATGGGATCGGGTTGCACGCCTGCAACAAGATGAGTTGAATATGAAAGTTGCCTTATCTTTTCATTATTGTTAGGAGTTAAACTATAGATGTACGTACCATTATTCCTGATATTTTGTTTCTATCGGTCACCCCTAAAGCATGTTCCCTTCCCCAGCTTAAATTGTTATTTTCTTGCTATTTTTCCGTTGTACTTGTATATATATGTCTGCACAGGTTTATCTGGAGTCTGGTCCTAGCCTCGTCACTACCTCGCCGGGGTTAGGCCAGACACTTACCAGCACATGGGGTCGGTTGTGCTGATGCTACACTCTGTGCTAATTGCACAGGTCCAGGTTTCGAGCAGCAGCAGCAGCAGTATTAGTACGGGAGTAGGCCTCCAGCCCGGTGAGGCCCGAGGTAGCCTTGCATGCGTCCGCAAGCCCGGCGTCTCCCTTATTCTCTCTTTTTAGCCTGTTGCCTCATTGTATTCGAGACAAACAGCTTATGTTTTCTTTCAGACGTTTGTGTCTAGTATTTCTTAGCAGTTCGTGAGTATTGTGACACCAGTCTTGGGTAGAGGATTATATTGACTATTCCGCATGTTGATTCAGTTTCTATAATTAAGACTTCCGCTACTATTTAATTTCATTGTTTTTATATTGTTGCCATGAATTGTTGAAAGGGATTATGTTGTAAACGGAAAGTAATTAATAATTTGGCTTGCCTAGCTTCTACGAGTAGGCGCCATCACGACTCCCGAGGGTGGGAAATCCGGGTCGTGATAACCGCACTCTTCCATTTCTCTGTTTCCAGATCTACCTCATTTTTATCTAATTGAACCACAACTTGGCCATCTATGAGTTGTGGAGGTATATAAGCCAGAGACATACCATTTTCAACTGCTCGATTCCTCTGAAATAGATTTGTCCATGCTTTTCCTTTCTTATTAGCTGCTTCCTTAGGTTGATTATTCTCCATCGTCACCACTTCACTAGCTGCATGTACTGGTTTCACTGTTCCATTGACTGAACCAGCGGTCTCCTTGCTTGCATGTTGAATCTGCACCTCTACAGAGCTGCTAGCCGTTTCCGAAGTACTCAGATCAAGTTTCTTCTTCACTTTCGAACCCATCGACGAAGATTCAACTTCACTGTTTGCTCCTTGTATTGCCTCTGGTGTAACTTCTTTGTCCTGCAAGTTTTCCTCAGCTTGAATTCAAACTCCCACAGAGCTACCATAGATAGCTATGGGAATCTTCTTGGGCCTTCCTCGACCCCGTCCACATCCCTTTTCCTCTGCCATTCGCCATGAAAACATCAAGCAGCGCACGTTAACTATCGTGCGCCGAGAGCATGAGCGGCATACGTCATTAGCTTCTATAAAAATTATATATCACATGTTTATGATCTATTATCTTGTTGATTTATTTATGCTTATGACTCCAATGTTTCGTATCTCACAATTATAAGGCCAGATATTATATGTTATAATTTTTAATAATGCAACTATAGGCAAAAGAAAAAGGTTAAAAATGCAAATCGATATAACAAATTTGGTGAATAAATAAACATATTTTAATTTATTACGGTAAGCACAAAAAATGTTAAGTTTATATTCATATATACACTTTCTTTGCTCGTCTTCTTTTTCTGGTCTTCATATGTCCAAATAAAAATTGTATTTTCATCAAAATTTAAATGGCAGAAGTCGAATTTAGTATCAAATTAATTTTTAATTTATTGATTTGATGTGTTTAGTCAGAGAATAACCAACTTGTGTAACTTATAACCTTTTTTTATTATAAGTAGTGAGTCAGTAGTCAGAGGTAAATGAATACTTTTGCACATAAGCAAACATGTGTAAAATACTACATTATTACCTTTAGGGGTCGTTTGGTTGGAAAGATGTTATTCCAATATTAATTATTTCGGGATTAGTTATTCCGGAATTAGCTATTCCACCTTTTCATAGAGCTAAAAAAATACTACAATCCCGGGATAATTAATTTCGGGATTAATTATACCGCAATTTTCGTCCAACCAAACATGGGATAAACTTTTCTTAAATTTAGTCCCGGGATTAATTATTCGTTGTCCCTCATACCAAACGAGCCCTTAATATGACATATTTTATACTTAAAGGCTCGCTTGGTATGATGGACAAGGAATAATTAATCCCGGGACTAAATTTAAGAAGAGTTTATCCCATGTTTGGTTGGGAGAAAATTGCTGTATAATTAATCCCGGGATTACGAGATTGTGGTATTTTTTTTATCTCCATGGAGAGATGGTATAACTAATTCGGGAATAATTAATCCTAGGATAACATCTTTCCAACCAAACGACCCCTAAAAGTTGTTTAAGTTTTGCATTCTTGTTTCTCTTTTCTCAATGACACTTGTTTGAGATAGTTACTCACATTAGATTCGTGTTTCTGTTGTTTATGTCTAGATGTTAAAATGTTTATTACGATATAATCTCTCTTCATTGAACGCGTATTTTATTTATGTGTTATCTTCATGAATAATTACTATTAAGGTTAAAATGATTTTAAAAAAATTAATTTTGTCTTAAACTATTAAAATGACAAATAATTTAAGACATTTATTTTTAAAGATCATGACAGATAATATGAGATGGAAAATAATTGAAACGAGAAAAGAATGTTGAAGATATTTATGCAATAGGATAAACTCCCTAAATGACAAGTGGGGAAGGGAGTTGAGAATTTGACTAGGAATTGGAACACATCATGAGTAGTCACTTTTAAACTTTACAAATCATAAGGCAATATAAAAAAAGTAACAACAGTCAAACTTTTTTATAATAATATTTTATTATAACGGCTAAGTTTTTTTTTTGAAATATTTTTTCATGTTACATTAGTATATATATTCTATATAACAACACTTTATTATAGCATTCAAAAAAATATCGAAATAAATTATTTACTGTTATAAAGAAGTTTGATTGTATTATTTGTATTATTTAAGTGTGAAAGAATTCTAAAGTCCCACGCAACAAACATATGGCTCCTATTACTGCTCCACTCAATACTAGTTTTATCTAACAGAAAAGAAAAATCATAACAATTCTCTCTTTTTCAGCCTTATAAAGCTTAAATTCTATCAAATTTTCATAAGATTATCCCTAACAACTTTTTTGTACATAATACAAATACAAATTAAACCGATATCTTATACTATACTAGTCAAATAATAGGCATAAAATGTATTAAAATTTTGTCACCTCTTTTAAAGTTAATTATACACAAAAACCGCCAAGTTTAGGTGCCTTCTTATGTATTTGGCCTATTATAGTTCTATTCATGAATTTCTAGGACCAATCTAATGAATATATAAAATGTGTCTTTACATAAAATATTATCGATCACTTAACGTGGTTAATTATTATATTTTTTTTAGCTCACTTTATACTTAACTATAGTAAACTATATGGTTTGCTATAAACACCAACGATTATATCCCTATAAACCCATGTGTCCATGGGCGAAGCCACCTTTAGAAAAGGGTGGTCGTCGAAAAATTACGAAAAATTACACTGTGTATATAAGTAAAATATTGATTTTAGAATACCCTTTCTCGGAATTTTTTTTCTACTTCTTTCAAGTTGAACACCCTTGAAAATATTTCTGGCTTCGCCACTACATGTGTCTATTGTTTACCTACAGAAATCAAGTCTATAACTCAAAAATGTGAACATTTGATTTTTAGTAAAAGTGAAACCATTTGCTACTACTGACATTTGTCTTCTTGTTTTAATAATTGCTAAAATAGTATAGTAAGCTTTATTTAACAGATAAGATTCTTAATTATGGGGTTGTGCACTTTTCTGGTACTTGACTTTTGGTTGCTCTCTCACTAGTAGTAGTATTTAATAACTTTGAAAAGTTCAGTTTGAAGTCCTTTTTTCAAGACTTGTTGTTTAGTCATTTTTATCACTGAGTTCTCATTTTCTTGTTTTATTTAATTCCTGCACTATTCTGTTGTTTTTTGCTTTTATTAGCTACCAAAAGTATTTGGTTTTTGTTAGCAGATAAATTTTCTTAAATAAAAGAAACCATTCTTGATTTCAACAAGACTCTGGTATTTGGTTAGCTCAATTGTCAGCATTTTATATTGAGTTAAATTGGTGGGGTTGGTGTTTTTCTCTTTTATTCAAGAAAGATTGAGTCTTTCTTGGAAAATTTTACATTTTTTTAGGTGGGGTTTAATTTTTCCATTTCTTTAGAATTCTTGATAAGGGATCATTGAAAAAGATGAAATCTTTAATCTTCTTCAAGTTGTTAAAAGTGCTGATTTTTTCTATGTTATTTGTGTGTGTTTTGAGTAAGGAGTGTACTAACACTTTTAATCAGTTATCATCTCACACTTTTAGATATGATTTATTGTCCTCAAATAATGAAACCTTGAAAAATGAGATTTTTAGCCATTATCATTTGAGTCCTACTGATGATTCAGCTTGGTCTAATTTACTTCCTAGAAAGATTTTAAGGGAGGAGGATGAATTTAATTGGATCATGATGTATAGAAAGATAAAGAATTCTGGTGAATTGAAAGAAATTGATGGTTTATTGAGTGAAGTTTCACTTCATGATGTGAGTTTAGAGCCTAATTCAGTGTATGGAGTTGCTCAACAAACTAATTTGGAGTATTTGTTGATGTTAGATGTTGATAGATTGGTTTGGAGTTTTAGGAAAACAGCTGGTCTTGAGACTGTTGGTGAGCCATATGGAGGTTGGGAGGCTCCAAATGGAGAGCTTCGCGGTCATTTTGTCGGTTAGTTATGTTTTATATCTTTTAGCATTTGACTTATTTTTATTTGTTGTAATAGATGATCTGAATTCCGCCTTTGTGAGCTTTTTCACATTGCCTATCCCAAGCCCGGATGAAGGAGCGAGGGTTGTAGTAGGTTGATAGTCAGCATAAAACTAGTCAATTTATGATGAAATCCTCACAATACTAAATGTGTCATTGGGACGTGCTCGCTTAGGAAAACTTTACATTATATATAATATTGGTGTGCGTTGATCATAAATGGAATGACATGATCAGTCAGGATTCATATATCCGACCCCAACTTGCTTGAGATTGAGGCATAGTAGTAGTAGTGGTTGTTGTGTTGTAATTGATGATGTGCATATTTACGCATGGGATTTTGTTTGTTCGCAGTACTTGTGATTTTCGTGTTGAATTAGAAGAAGAGTCGAAATATCTTTTCATGTAATTGAGATGGCCTCTTAGGACAGAATTTTCCAAACAATTTGATTTTACTGCCTACTGTTTAAAGCTGCATATCTGTGCTGTTGTATGCATTAAATACTTCAAGAATATGAGTTGTTATTGTGGCCGCTTTCTGTTGATCTCCTGAATGTATAATCTGTTATAATCTTTGTTACATGATTCAAGAATCAAACTCGATAGGTATCCTAATGTTACTTTGAGAAACAACTATTTGTTATGTTTCAGAATATGTACCTTTTTGATCATTTTTATACGAACTCGTATCATTTTGCTTCGTCAAGTTTATTTCTTATATCCAAGGTATATTATATTCTAACTGATATTGTTTTTGTAACTTTTAGGTCATTACCTTAGTGCCACGGCACAGATGTGGGCTAGCACCCACAACGACAGTCTTGAAGAGAAAATGTCGGCTATTGTTTCTGCACTATCTGCTTGCCAAGAAAAAATGGGTACAGGGTATCTTTCTGCCTTTCCATCGGAGCTATTTGACCGCTTTGAAGCTATAGAACCAGTTTGGGCTCCATATTATACGATTCACAAGGTGGATGTGCTTTTGGATTCGATTACTGTCGCTTATCTACATATTTTTTGCTCTTAAATGAGTGGTTTTACTCAAATTGGTCTTTTGACAGATATTGGCAGGTCTTTTGGATCAGTATACTTTAGCGGGCAATGATCAAGCTTTGAGAATGACTACGTGGATGGTTGATTACTTCTACAATCGGGTGCAAACTGTGATTTCGAAATACACCATTGAAAGGCATTGGGATTCATTAAATGAAGAAACTGGCGGCATGAATGATGTTCTTTATAGGCTGTACAGAGTAACGGTGCGTATAATTTGCCCAGTACACAGTCTAACCTTTCCTATCATAATAGTTTCAGTTCACTAATTTATTGTCAACAGATAAATCAAATACTTATTGAGTGCAGTGAACTTTGATAAAAATTGTGGTAGATTTCACCATTTAGAGGCTTGAATCTGCATTTTCTGCCTTTGCACTGTTATTTCGTGATTCCGACCAACATTCAACAACCACAACAACGACAACAACAACAAAAAACCCAGTGTATTACCACAAGTGGGGTCTTGGAAGGGTAGTTAGTACGCAGCCGTACCCCTACCTTATGCAGAGGCTATTTCTGTTAGACCCTCAGCTCATTTCGACCAACCTTCATTGTTATATATTGTACTTTAGTAAATCAGGTAAAAATTGCATAATTTCATATAAGCTATTTTGGCAAAATGCAGCTTTTCCGACCAGATATTCATATATTGTCGTTGTGTATTATCTGTCTTGTCTCTTACAACTATTATTTTTGATTAATCCTGTTTTTTGTCCTCCTATAAATGCTATTGCAGGGAGACTCAAAGCACTTATTGTTGGCTCACCTTTTTGACAAACCATGCTTTTTAGGGCGCTTAGCTATCAAGGTATAAATGCAGTTCTCTACAAATTCTCATCCATTGTAACAGACTAATTATCGACTGGTATCTGTTCTCGATTACTTTCTTTTGATCAACTAATTGGTGCCTTGACTTTAATTGGAGCACCTCATTGTCACAAGATATAGTACGAATCAAATTCGTTATTGGGAAAGTCATTTGACTTGTCTTGTCGTAAAAGTTCAAAATCAGTCATGCTTTTGTATGTTATAGTGGAGTATCAAACGTAAAGGTCAAAGTAGTACGTCTGGGTTTTAGTACAAACTGGGTTTTTGGCTGCTTGCCTTGAGATTTATACTTCTTTATGGCTTATGTAACTAAATCGCCGTAGTTGCTTATGTAACTATATATGGCTTTTAATCGGGTAATGTCTGTTTTCCTTTTGGTTTAGGCTGATTATATATGATCCATGATTACTATAGTTGCTTGTGTGACCAACATTAACTGTATTGCTTGATGTCTTTTTTGTTTTTCTTCCTTTAGGCTGATGATATATCAGGTTTTCATGCAAATACGCACATCCCAATTGTAATTGGATCTCAACTGCGTTATGAGATTACTGGTGATCCGCTTTACAAGGTAAACTATTTTGCTTTTGGTTACTCTCGGTTTAGGAGTTTTTGGTTATTGGGTACTAGACACTACAAATTTACAGCTCCCGGCTGGAAATTTACAATTGATTAACTGAGTTATTGATATAACAGCAAATGGAAGAAGAAAAGACAATGTTGCATCAGTAAACCACCTTGTCCTTGACCAATCGTTTTCTTCTCTCTTATTTCTCCTTAGCTCTCTGTCTAGTGTTGGATGTAGGATAAAGACAATATAATACAATGCGAGTATATTTTATTGTGTTTGTTAACTCTTATTTTTCGGCAGGAAATTGGGATGTTCTTCATGGATATCGTCAATTCTTCCCACAGCTATGCAACTGGAGGGACATCAGTCAATGAATTTTGGTAAATACAGTCTAAGAAATCTCATTGTTGATAAATCAGTTCTATTATTTGTTAATTAAGCATATTATGCACAAAGTTAATGCATAATGTGCTCCTTTCTTTTGCTCACTTCATTTAACATTCTTGGTTTCTCCCCTTCTCTTCTATACCAACCTGAGCAGGTCTGATCCAAAGCGGTTGGCGAGCACACTAAATACGGAGAATGAGGAATCCTGTACTACCTATAATATGCTGAAGGTGTGCGCATGAAGTTGTTTCATTTTCGCTCCTAGGCGAAGAGAGGATATAGTACCTTATGTGTTTATTCATGCATAAATGTGAAACTTTTGTAGGTTTCGCGCCACCTGTTCAGATGGACCAAAGAAATGGCATATGCTGATTATTACGAGCGCGCATTAACAAATGGCATACTCAGCATCCAAAGGGGAAGAGATCCTGGAGTGATGATCTATATGCTTCCGCTTCATCGTGGTGGTTCTAAGGCTCGGAGCTACCATGGATGGGGATCACCGTTTAATGATTTTTGGTGTTGCTATGGGACAGGTGTTGGAATCAATATCCTCTCCAATTTTTCACCCGCTTCTCTGGCAAAGAACACGTCTTCTTTAAGTTCTCAAAAACATCTCAAATTCCTTGCTAAAACTTCCTCTCGTTTTTGGTTTGCATCTCTTACAATGTGGCAGTACAAATTCTTCTTATATCTGCTACTTCACATGCTAATGTCAAATTTCGACACTCCAGTTTTACCTCGGAGATCTATAACTAATAAAACCAGGACACATATTTAATTTGTAGTTTTTCTTTTTGTCCTGTGTAGGAATTGAATCATTCTCCAAATTGGGAGATTCTATATTTTTTGAAGAGAAATCGAATCCTCCTGGCCTTTACATTATCCAGTATATATCTAGCTCTCTTGATTGGAAGTCGGGGCAAGTTTTGGTGAGTCAGAGTGTAGAGCCTGTTGTTTCGTGGGATAATCGCCTTCGAGTGACAATTACAGTCTCCTCAAAGGGGGTATGCGCTCTAATTTATTTTGTCCCTTTGATATCTTTCCATTAGTTGAGAACTTTATTTGGAAATAGTACCTCAGATTGACTCTCTTATTAGTTGCGAACTTTATTGCACTCGGTATAATATTGTGTTTTCTGCAAAGTTCCCATTAACCCTTTACCTTTATTGCACTCGGTATAATACCTTTGTTTCGTTCAGAGTGCATCGTCTACACTGAATCTGAGAATACCAAGTTGGACAGATTCAACTAGTGCAAAAGCATCACTGAACGGAGAGGATTTGTCTCTACCCCCACCAGGTCGGAACTTTATCATGTCAAGTTTTCACCTAGATTATGCCCTTTCTATAATTTTCTGACTTTTTAACGCAGGTAACTTCCTAACGTTAACCCGGAGTTGGGGCTCAGGTGACATAATCACCCTCGAGCTGCCCATGAGTCTTAGGACAGAAGCCATTAAAGGTAGTAAAATTAAGACGTTTCTTTGTCTTATCGATGATGTATGCTCTATTCACAAAAGCTAAGGGATCATGTAGTATAGCTGCTGATGAATTCTTGTATATGGTGCTTCAGATGACCGGCCAGAATATGCATCGATACAAGCAATTCTTTATGGTCCATACCTTCTTGCTGGCCATTCTAGCGGTGATTGGGACATCGAAACAAAGTCAGCCACTTCACTTTCAGATTTGATAACTCCAGTTCCAGCTGACTATAATTCTCATTTAATATCTCTCACACAAGAATCCGATAACGCAACATTCGCTCTGACAAGCACGAATCACTCGGTTCAAATGGAGATGTACCCTGAAGCCGGAACAGATTCTGCTGTCAGTGCTACCTTCAGACTCATCTCAGCTGACAAAGAATCTGTCAACCTTTCCGAACCACAAGATTTTGTCGGGAAACTAGTCATGTTAGAGCCCTTTGATTTCCCGGGAATGTTCATAACTCATCAAGGGCAGGAGCAAAGTCTCGATATCACACAGTCCTCAGATGGCGACGGTTCTTTGTTCCGTTTGGTTGCTGGATTGGACGATAAGGACGGGACAGTTTCGTTAGAATCTGATGCACAAAATGGTTGCTACATCTATAGTGGTGTGGACTACAAAGACATTTCAAGTGTCAAACTTAACTGCAATTCAGAGTCCTTAGATTCTGAATTCAAACAAGCAGCAAGTTTTAAGTTGGGAAATGGGATTACACAGTATCATCCTATTACTTTTGTGGCAAAAGGGGCTATGAGAAACTTTGTTTTAGCACCATTACTTAGCTTTAGAGATGAATCTTATACTGTGTATTTCAACATTCAATCATAGTTCTAGTAAAGGGAGGCTAGAGTTGTTTCATATAACAATAACACTAAGCTGTCAGTTTGGTTTACTGTTTTAACATATACAACCCCAGCATAAAATTTTGCATAAGTTGTTCAATGTTTGGTAGATATTACAAGAAAAAATAATCACCGCTTACGAGTAAATTTCATGAGTGGTCATTCAATTTTGTGTTCATTACTCAAAACTCATTTTTCTTTCTTTTGTTATACAAAAGTCATTTTACTATGCTCTAGTTATCACAATAATCACTTACAAATCTTTCACCTGAAAAGTCTATTATGCCGTTGACATAATAAATCCTCCCACTTATGTAATACCTTCTATATTATATGATATACAATATACTTTTACCTAGGTATTTTACTTATAATTGAAATAACTTAAAATTATTTTATTTATTATTTTTATAATATATTCGTACATTATATATTTTTTTAAAAGATATATAAGTAGAATTATTAAATTTGTCAGTAACATTACCGTGAACACCACATTCTTTGAAACTTTTAATTTGTTTTTATTATTTTAAATAAATATTAAAAATGAATATTTTTTATCATTTTTATATTTTAAATATGTTCATGTTTGAATATGATTAAACAAATTGAGTGCCATGGAAAAATTAAATTTATGGATATATTATAACAATAATAAATAAAATAATATAAGTTATTTTAATTATAAGTAAGATACCCAGGTAAATATATTATATAGAATATAATATAGAAGGTATTACATAAATAAGAGGATTTATAATGTCAAGGACATAATCGACTTTTCAAGTAAAAGTATTATAAAATATGGCCAATGTGACTTTTGTGATAAATAGAGCAAAGTAAAATAATTTTTATGTAACAAAAGAAAGAAACGTGACTTTTGGGTAATAAACACAAAGTTGAATGATTTTTACGTAACAAAACGAAGAAATGTGACTTTTGCGTAATGACACAAAGTTGAATGATGTTGAAGTATATAGTAGAGGATACTACTATAGACTGTTAATAGCTTAGGTAGTTAAAATCAGTTAGTTAGATAAGTTTGTTAGTAGGTGACAACTATCACCAGCTAAGTTAATAAAGGAGATAGTGGAGGTTAGTGAGTTGTAGATACTCATGTGTATATACGAATATTGTACACAGTCTATTTTTTTTCTAATAAATCAGAACGTGAGTTGATTCTCTGCAGAAGCTTATCTTCTTCTTCTTCTTCTTCTTCTTCTTCTTCTTCTTCTTCTTCTTCTTCTTCTTCTTCTTCTCCTCCTCTCGTTTCTACTTTCTTAATCAACTGTAGGTTCTAAAACACAACATGGTATCAGAGCGTATGGAGACGATCAATTTAAGCAGATCATTCTAAGTGATTTCTGGTTCTAGGTCTTCGTTTCGTACATGCAATTGCTTCGATTCACCTTGAGTTGTGAGTGAATCATCGTTGAGCAATTAGGCATTTGTTGTTCACTAGTCGAAGCTCTAGTTTCTGGTCATCAATGGCGGTCGGAACTGATGGTACTAGTACAGGCACAGGAGTTGAGGATATTTCTGCTAATGCGAGTCAATTTCGATCTGGTGCTTCAATTCCAGAAACAGATCCAACTCGTGTTGGTACTGCAGTCATAGATCAACATCATCCGTTATTTCTTCAACCTTCTGATACTCCAGGTAGCTCCTTAATCTCAATTAAGCTAACTGGATATGAAAACTATGCTTTATGGAGTAGTTCTATGCGTGTTAGTTTGCTAGGAAACTAGGTTTTGTAGATGGAAGGTATTCTAAGGAGAAATTTGATGTTTCTCTTCATGAATTGTGGGAGAAGTGTAATGCTATAATACTTTCGTGGATAATGAACTCTATAAGCACTGAATTGTTGAGTGGAATGGTATATACCACAAGTGCTCACAAAGTGTGGAGTGATCTCAGAGAAAGCTTTGAGAAGGTAAATGGCTCGAGAGTCCTGTACTTGCACAAGCAAATTGCCACCCTATCACAGGGCATTTCGTCAGTTACTTCTTATTTTGCAAAGCTAAAGGAACTGTGGGCTGAGTTTGATGCACTTATGCCTTGCCCTGGATGTGGATTTGAAGAATCTAAAAGGTATGTGGAACACTTTGAATATCAGAGAATGCTGCAGTTCTTAATGGGACTGAACGAGTCGTATGCACAGTCTAGTAATCAAATTCTGAATATGTCTCCTATTCCTTCCATAAACAAAGCCTACTCTATGATAATCTCAGAAGAAAGTAAAAGATCTCTAGCTAATCATACCACTAACAGCTTGTTTGGATGGTTGTTACCTATTGTATTGTATCGTATTGATATTTTAAATACAATATTTGTTTTGATTGTTACTTAAATTTTATCGTATCGTATCGTTAAATCCGTCGTTACGTAACGATGAAATGTGCCACTTTATGTAACGACTGATTTGGTGTGGTCGCGTCGTTACCTTGTCCTTTTCTCTCAATTTCACCCTTCATTATTATTAAATAATTTTATTTTATCATTTACCCTACCTTTTTTATACTGTATCATAATTTTTCTTTATAATATTGCAAACTTATTCATCATATTACTGGTGCGTGATAACATGAAATAACGGTAAAACGATACAATCCATCCAAACATTGTATTCATCAAACGATACAGTATAGTACAATACAATACGATACGATACATTATGAAACGATATAAAACAACCATCCAAACAAGCTGTAATGTATCTGAAGTTCATGAAGGAACTGCTCTATTCACCAACAAAGGTCATCCCAATCAAGCTCAATTCACTAACAAAACTGGTTCATATCCTCCTGGTCCTCTGAATTCTAATCCAGCTTTATTCAGTAATAAGGGAGTCTATACTCTAACAACAACTTTAAACAGAGAAAAAATCAGCTATACTGTGACTACTGTAATTTCAAAGGTCACACTAGGGAGACATGCTAAAAGCTCCATGGATATCCCTCAGATTTCAAGCCTAAGAAGAAATTCTCCTCAGCAAATTCAGTTTCATATGCTGGAGAAATCAGTTTTCTAACAATCCTACTGGAGGAACATATGGGACTCCAATCAACCTTGCAACAGCTTCTGGAAATTCATCAGTGTCTTCACAAGTGTCCAATTCTCCCAACAATCAAGCTGCTATAGGAGGAATTCCTCAGTTTACACAGGAGCAATACAATCAGACCATGCAAATGTTGGGAAAAGGGAATGAAAACAGTGGTTATGCCATGGCTGTAGGTATGGCACATAGTGTAACTGTTCCTACAGATAAACCTAAGTGGATAATTGATACTGGAGCTTCCAATCATATGGTACATAGACTTGACATGTTGTTTGACTTGAAACCTTTGGGAAATTCTAAATAAGGAAAAGTTTATCTACCCACATGAGATGTAGCTACAGTGAGACACATAGGTTCCACATATATATTTCCTGGTCACAAGATAACTAATGTGTTGCACATTCCTGAGTTCAGATACAATCTCTTACCTATCTCAAAAATTACAAAGGAGTTAAGGTGTGTAGCTATGTTCTATCCTGACTTTTGCATCTTTTAGGATCTCTTCAATGGACAGGTGAAGGGGATTGATAGAGAAGACAATGGACTGTATGTACTCACTTCTGAAAGTGTAATAAGGGAAATTAGTGGTGCATCTGCTACAGGAAGTTCAAGCTCAAATCCAAGGTCTCTCACTGTAAATACCACAGAGAATAACAAAATAAATATAGCCCTGTGGCATAAGAGATTAGGTCATGTACCTTTAGCTGTACTGAAGAGAGTAAGGGTTTTTCAATCTATGCATCTTGAGGATATTGAGAAGCATTACTGCTTTTCCTTTGGCTAAGCAAACAAGGCTACCATTTCCTGTAAGTACCTCAATTGCTCATTCAAATTTTGATTCCCTACCTATGATGGAAAAAGGTACTTCTTAACATTAGTTGATGATCACTCCAGATTCACCTGGATCTTTCTAGTACCTTCAAAAGTTGAGACAATTGTTGTTCTCAGGAACTTTTTCTTGATGGTACAAAAAATATTTATCCTTCAACTGTTAAGGTTCTAAGGACAGATAATGACTGTGAATTTTTTAATACTCAGATGACAGATTTGCTTCAATCACTAGGCATTATTCATCAAAGCTCATGTGTCTATACTCCACAGCAAAATGGAGTAGCTGAAAGAAGGCATAGACATATACTCAATGTAGCTCGAGCACTCAGGTTTAAGGCCTCAGTTCCTCTTAGGTTCTGGAGAGATTTTGCTAGATCAAGGGAGGGAATTGTCATGAATCAAAGGAAGTATGCTTTGGAATTGATTGCTGAGATGGGGCTTGGAGGAGCTAAACCTGCTAGTTCTCCTTTGGAGCCTAATCAGAAACTTATTTCTATTGATTATGATGCCTTCATCAACAATCAATCTACAACAGAAACTCAGCACACAGATGCAGAAAATGATAACTTGTTGATTGATGCTAGCCAATATCAAAGGCTAATAGGAAGGCTTCTATACCTAACCATGACAAGGATAGACATTGCTTTTGTTGTTCAAATACTCAGTCAGTTCATGCATAAACTCAAGCAATCTCATTGGGAAGCTGCACTAAGAGTGGTAAGGTACATAAAAAATGCACCTGGTATGGGGCAGCTGATGCCCTCTAAGGGATCTGGGAAACTTGAAGCCTTTTGTGACTCAGATTGGGGAGGCTGCTTACAGTCAAGGAAATCTGTTACAGGTTACTTAGTGAAGTTTGGAAGTGCCCTAGTCTTGTGGAAGTCAAAGAAGCAGGACATTGTGGCAAGAAGCTCTACAGAAGCAGAGTTCAGAAGCACGGCTTTAACAGTAGCCGAATTAACATGGCTGACAGGCCTATACAAGGAGCTAGGAGTCGAAGATCAATTGCCCATTGATCTACATTGTGACAGTAAAGCTGCTATTCAGATTGCAGCTAACCCCCATCTTTCATGAACGCACAAAACATATTGATATAGATTGTCATTTTGTTAGGGAGAAAATTGTTCAAGGAGCAGTGAAAACACAGCACATCTCTACAAAAGAGCAGCAGGTTGATCTTCTCACTAAAAGCCTAGGAAAGCCACAACATGACTATCTACTATCCAAGCTGGGGTTGAAGGATGTGTTTCAACCATCAGCTTGAGGGAGGGTGTTGAAGTATAGAGTAAAGGATACTGCTGTATCATCTTTTTAAGCCAAAAATTATCTTTTCTTAAATTTTTCTACATAAAAGCTTCCCGGATACGCGCCCGGACTGCGCATGCAAATACGAGGAGAAATAAAATAGGAGGTTTTTAAGGTACCGTCCGTAAAGTAACGGAAGTACGGAGTTCTTAAAACAAAAAATGACCCTTTGGGTCATACATTCTCCACCTCTAAAAACAACTGTTCGTCCTGAACGACATAGAAAAAGTACCTGAGTCGATGAAAAGATGGGGATAATCTGCTCCGCATATCAGACTCGGACTCCCAGGCTGTGCCTCAATAGGCTGACCTCTCACTACACACGAACCGAAGGGTAATCTTCGATCTCAACTGTCAAACCTCCGGTCTAGAATAGCTACCGGCTTCTCCTCGTAAGGTCAAATCCTTGTCCAACTGGACAGTTTAATGAAGTCTAACACGTGGGATGGATCGCCGTGATACTTCCGAAGCATGGACACATGGAACACTGGATGCACAGTTGATAAACCTGGCGGCAGCGCAAGTCTGTAAGCCACCTCTCCCACTCGATCAAGGATCTAAAAAGGCCCGATGAACCTAGGGCTTAGCTTGCCCTTCTTTCTAAATCTCATCACGCCCTTCATAGGTGACACTCGAAGCAACACTCGCTCTCCGACCAGAGGGAGTTCAAAGATGAAGGCAGAGAATGGAGTACATTCCACTAAAATCCCTGGAATCCCATGGAAGCGCATCCTCATTAGCTTACCGGTTTGGGCTATTGTCGTTAACAATTTTACCTTTCATTATGCTCTTTATGTGCTCGTGAACTGGCTTCCGACATACTTTGAATTGGGTCTCCAGCTCAGCCTTCAAGAAATGGGTTCTTCTAAAATGATGCCATACTTTAACATGTTTATATTTTCAAATATTGGTGGGGTGATTGCGGATCACCTTGTCACCAAGAAAATCCTGTCTATTACTAAAACCAGAAAAGTTTTGAACACAGTGGGTTTCATGGTTGCTTATGTTGCATTGATGGCTCTTCCATTGTTCAGAACATCTGGCGGCGCTTTGTTTTGTTCCTCTGTTACATTATGATAGTAAAGCTGCTATTCAGATTGCAGCTAACCCCCATCTTTCATGAATGCACAAAACATATTGATATAGATTGTCATTTTGTTAGGGAGAAAATTGTTCAAGGAGCAGTGAAAACACAGCACATCTCTACAAAAGAGCAGCAGGTTGATCTTCTCACTAAAAGCCTAGGAAAGCCACAACATGACTATCTACTATCCAAGCTGGGGTTGAAGGATGTGTTTCAACTATCAGCTTGAGGGAGGGTGTTGAAGTATAGAGTAAAGGATACTGCTGTATCATCTTTTTAAGCCAAAAATTATCTTTTCTTAAATTTTTCACATAAAAGCTTCCCGGATACACGCCCGGACTGCGCATGCAAATCGAGGAGAAATAAATGGAGGTTTTTAAGGCCTCGAAATACGGAATCGGATTCTAAAACAAAAAATGACCCTTTGGGTCATCACATTCTCCACCTCTAAAACAACCGTTCGTCCTTGAACGGACATAGAAAAGTACCTGAGTCGGTGAAAAGATGGGGATATCTGCACCGCATATCAGAATCGGACTCCTAGGTAGCTGCCTCAACAGGCTGACCTCTCCACTACACACGAACCGAAGGGTAACTCTTCGATCTCAACTGTCAAACCTGCCGGTCTAGAATAGCTACCGGCTTCTCCTCGTAGGTCAAATCCTTGTCCAACTGGACAGTGTAATGAAGTCTAACACGTGGGATGGATCGCCGTGATACTTCCGAAGCATGGACACATGGAACACTGGATGCACAGCTGATAAACCTGGCGGCAGCGCAAGTCTGTAAGCCACCTCTCCCACTCGATCAAAGATCTCAAAAGGCCCGATGAACCTAGGGCTTAGCTTGCCCTTTTTTCCAAATCTCATCACGCCCTTCATGGGTGACACTCGAAGCAACACTCGCTCTCCGACCAGAGGGAGTTCAAAGATGAAGGCAGAGAATGGAGTAAATTCCACTAAAATCCCTGGAATCCCATGGAAGTGCATCCTCATTAGCTTACCGGTTTAGGCTATTGTCGTTAACAATTTTACCTTTCATTATGCTCTTTATGTGCTCATGAACTGGCTTCCGACATACTTTGAATTGGGTCTCCAGCTCAGCCTTCAAGAAATGGGTTCTTCTAAAATGATGCCATACTTTAACATGTTTATATTTTCAAATATTGGTGGGGTGATTGCGGATCACCTTGTCATCAAGAAAATCCTGTCTATTACTAAAACCAGAAAAGTTTTGGACACAGTGGGTTTCATGGTTGCTTCTGTTGCATTGATGGCTCTTCCATTGTTCAGAACATCTGGCGGCGCTTTGTTTTGTTCCTCTGTTACATTGTGACAGTAAAGCTGCTATTCAGATTGCAGCTAACCCCCATCTTTCATGAACGCACAAAACATATTGATATAGACTGTCATTTTGTTAGGGAGAAAATTGTTCAAGGAGCAGCGAAAACACAACACATCTCTACAAAAGAGCAATAGGCTGATCTTCTCACTAAAAGCCTAGGAAAGCCACAATATGACTATCTACTATCCAAGCTGGGGTTGAAGGATGTGTTTCAACCATCAGCTTGAGGAAGGGTGTTGAAGTATAGAGTAAAGGATACTGCTGTATCATCTTTTTAAGCCAAAAATTATCTTTTCTTAAATTTTTTACATAAAAGCTTCCCGGATACGCGCTCGGACTGCGCATGCAAATCGAGGAGAAATAAATGGAGGTTTTTAAGGCCTCAGAATACGGAATCGGATTTTAAAACAAAAGATGACCCTTTGGGTCATCACATTCTCCACCTCTAAAACAACCGTTCGTCCTTGAACGGACATAGAAAAGTACCTGAGTCGGTGAAAAGATGGGATATCTGCTCCGCATATCAGATTCGGACTCCCAGGTAGCTGCCTCAACAGGCTGACCTCTCCACTGCACACGAACCGAAGGGTAACTCTTCGATCTCAACTGTCAAACCTGTCAGTCTAGAATAGCTACTGGCTCCTCCTCGTAGGTCAAATCCTTGTCCAACTGGACAGTGTAATGAAGTCTAACACGTGGGATGGATCGTCGTGATACTTCCGAAGCATGGAAACATGGACCACTGGATGCACAGCTGATAAACCTGGCGGCAGCGCAAGTCTGTAAGCCACCTCTCCCACTCGATCAAGGATCTCAAAAGGCCCGATGAACCTAGGGCTTAGCTTGCCCTTATTTCCAAATCTCATCACGCCCTTCATGGGTGACACTCGAAGCAACACTCGCTCTCCGACCATGAATGCCACATCACGAACCTTACGGTCAGCATAACTCTTTTGCCTAGACTAAGCTGAACGAAGTCTATCCTGAATAATCTTAACCTTATCCAAGGCATCCTGCACTAGATCTGTACCCAATAACCGAGCCTCTCCCGGCTCAAACCACCCAACTGGCGATCGACACCGTCTACCATATAATGCCTCATAAGGAGCCATCTGGATGCTCAACTGATAGCTGTTGTTGTAGGAAAACTCCGCTAACGGCAAGAACTGATCCCAAGAACCTCCAAAGTCCAGAACACAGGCGCGGAGCATATCCTCCAAAATCTGAATAGTACGCTCGGACTGTCCGTCCGTCAGAGGATGAAATGATGTGCTCAACTCAACCCGCGTACCCAACTCACGTTGCACTGCCCTCCAGAAATGCGAGGTAAACTGCGTACCTCGATCAGAAATGATAGACACAGGCACACCATGAAGACGAATGATCTCCCGGATATAGATCTCAGCCAACCGCTCCGAAGAATAGGAAGCTGCCACAGGAATGAAATGCACTGACTTAGTCAGCCTATCAACAATAACCCATACTGCATCGAACTTCCTCAGAGTCCGTGGGAGTCCAACAACGAAGTCCATAGTGATACACTCCCACTTCCACTCAGAAATCTCAATCTTCTGAAGCAAATCACCAGGTCTCTAATGCCCGTACTTTACCTACTGACAATTCAAACACCGAGCTACATATGCAACAATATCCTTCTTCATCCTTCTCCACCAGTAATGCTGCCGCAAGTCCTGATACATCTTGGCGGCGTCCGGATGAATAGAATACCAGGAACTATGGGCCTCCTCTAGAATCAACTTACGAAGTCCATCCATATTAGGCACACAAACTCGACCCTGCATCCTCAAAACTCCGTCATCTCCAACTGTAACCTGCTTGGCACCTCCGTGCCGCACTGTGTCCCTAAGGACAAGCAAATGAGGATCGTCATACTGCCGATCTCTGATACGCTCAAATAATGAAGACCGAGCGACTGTACAAGCTAGAACACGATTGGGCTTAGAAACATCTAACCTCACGAACTGATTGGCCAAAGCCTGAACATCCAAAGCAAGCGGTCTCTCACCGACTGGAATATATGCAAGCTACCCATACTAGCCGACTTCCTACTCAAAGCATCGGCCACCACATTGGCCTTCCCGGGATGATACAAGATGGTGATATCATAGTCTTTCAATAGCTCCAACCACCTTCTTTGCCTCAAATTGAGCTCCTTCTGCTTGAACAAATACTGCAAACTCTTGTGATCCGTGAATACCTCACATGACACTCCATATAAATAATGCCTCCAAATCATCAGCGCGTGAACAATGGCTACTAGCTCCAAATCATGAACTGGATAATTCTTCTCGTGAATCTTCAACTGCCGCGAAGCATATGCAATAACCTTGCCATTCTGCATCAACACCGCACCGAGTCCAATACGAGATGCGTCATAATATACTGTATATGGCCTTGAACCTGTGGGCAAAACCAACACCGGCGCTGAAGTCAAAGCTGTCTTGAGCTTCTAAAAGCTCGCCTCACACTCGTCCGACCACCTGAACGGGGCACCCTTCTGGGTCAACCTGGTCATCGGGGCTGCTATGGATGAAAACCCCTCCACAAACCGATGGTAATAACCCGCCAAACCCAGGAAACTCCAGATCTCTGTAGCTGATGTGGGTCTAGGCCAGTCCTTGACTGCCTCAATATTCTTAGGATCCACCTGAATACCCTCTGTTGATACAATATGACCCAAGAAAGCGACTGAACTCAACTAAAACTCGCATTTTGAAAACTTAGCATATAACTGGCTATCTCTCAGAGTCTGAAGAATGATCCGAAGATATTGCTCATGCTCCTCTCGGCTGCGGGAGTAGATCAAAATATCATCAATGAAGACAATCACGAAGGAATCCAGATACGGCCTGAACACCCGGTTCATCAAATCCATGAATGTTGATGGGGCATTTGTCAACCCAAAGGATATCACTAGAAACTCATAATGCCCATACCGAGTGCGAAAAGCTGTCTTAGGGACATCAGATGTCCTAATCCTCAACTGATGGTAGCCAGATCTCAAATCAATCTTCGAAAACACCTTGGCACCCTGAAACTGATCAAATAAATCATCAATCCTTGGCAATGGATACTTGTCCTTGATGGTGACTTTGTTCAACTGTCGATAATCTATACACATCCTCATCGATCCATCCTTCTTCTTAACAAATAACACCGGCGCACCCCAGGGCGAGCCACTAGGTCTAATAAAGCCCTTATCAAGCAAATCTTGCAACTGCTCCTTCAATTCCTTCAACTCTGGCGGGGCCATGCGATACGGCGGAATAGAAATGGGCTGAGTGCCCGGAGCCAAATCAATGCAAAAGTCAATGTCCCTGTCGGGTGGCATCCCCGGCAAGTCTGCAGGAAATACCTCTGGAAACTCCCGAACAACTGGTATGGAATCCATAGAAGGAACCTCAGCACTAGAATCACGAACATAAGCCAAATAAGCCAAACACCCCTTTTCAACCATACGCCAAGCCTTCATATAAGAAATAACCCTGCTGATGGAATGACCAAGAGTCCCTCTCCACTCCAATCGAGGCAACCCCGGCAAAGCTAAGGCCACGGTCTTGGCATGATAGTCCAATATAGCATGGTAAGGTGACAACCAATCCATCCCCAAAATGACATCAAAATCTACCATATCAAGAAGTAGGAGATCTACACTAGTCTCAAGGCTCCAAATAACAACCACACACGAACGATAGACACGGTATACAACAATAGAATCCCCTACTGGCGTGGACACATACGCGAGAGCACTCAAAGAATCACGAGGCACAACCAAATATGGAGCGAAATAAGAGGACACATAGGAGTATGTAGACCCTGGATCAAATAGAGCTGAAGCATCTCTACTGCAAACTGAAACCGTACATGTGATGACTGCATCGGAGGACTCAGCCTCAGGCCTGGCTTGAATAGCATAAATTGTTAACTGAAAAATATGATGGTTTTTGAAAATTGAATAATGTTTGATATTGTTGCTATCGGGCTCGTATTTTGGTTCCGAAGCTCGGTACAGGTCCGTTATAATATTTAAACCTTATCTGTGAAATTTGGTGGAAAACGAAAGTAATTTGACGTGATTTGGACCATTGGTTGAGAAAATAGGAAGTTTGAACTGTCTTGAAAATTTCATGTGTTTTGGTGTTGAATTCGTAGTTTTAGGTATTATTTTGGCGATTTGATCGCATGAGCAAGTTCGTATGATATTTTAAGACTCGTATGCATGCTCGGTTTGGAGCCCCGGGGGCTCGGGTGAGTTTTGGATAGACTACGGAATGATTTTGGACTTAGGAAATAGTTGTTGGTATGCTTCAGCTGTTGCAGGCCCCTGATCTCGCAATTGCGAGATCAGGCATCGCAATTGCGAGCCCTGCAGGGTCCGCTTTTGCGAGCCTTTCATCGCAAATGTGATTAGAAGGCTAGGCCAGTGTTCGCAAATACGAAGTTGTCAGGAAGGGGGAACCATCGCAATTGCGACCAAAGGTTCGCAATTACGATAGTAGCAGAAATGCGGCAGGTTTGCATTTGCGACGCCTGTCTCGCATTTGCGAGCTTCGCAATTGCGAAGCTCTAGTCGCAAATGCGACATCTACAACTGTGCAAAAAGGGACTTAGACGGGATTTTCAACTCATTTATCAAATTTTCAAACCCTAAGCTAAAAGAGGCGATTTTCTAAGGAGTAGTTCTTCCCCAAATCATAGGTAAACGATTTCTAACTCACTTCTTTCAATCTATTTCATCTTTTTACAAGATTTCATCTTAGAATCTAGGGCTTTTCATGGTGGAATTGGGTGTTTTTGGGTAGAACCTAGGAATTTCGAAATTTGGGGATTTGGATCTGAATTTGAGGTCGATTCCAAAACCAATTGTATATCCGGGCTCAGGGGTGAATGAGTAATCGGGTTTTGGTCCGAATTTCAAGTTTTGACCAAGCGAGCCCGGGGTCGATTTTTGACTTTTTGAGGGAAATGTTGGGAAATCTATAATTTTGCATTGGACTTGGTTTCTTTAGCATTTATTGATGTTATAAAGTTAAATATGGCTAGATACGAGTGGGTTGGTGGTGGAATCGAGAGGTAAAGCGGTGGTTGAGCTGTGAATTACCCGTTGGCTTGAGGTAAGTGTTTGGTCTAACCTTGACTTGAGAGATTAGGGATCCCCGACTTGCTTGCTATGTGAAATACCATGTGTGGGGCGTATAGGTGTGGTGACGAGCATCTATGCGTCGCCAAATTACTTGTTTAGCCTGTTCCCTTGTCCTGTTTCCCTATATTTTGCTTTCCTGCTTTACTTGCTACTTGCTTATTGATGCTCTCATGTCTAATTGCTTCTTGTTTAATGTTGTTTCTCTATTTGGTGTTGTTAATTGTTCCATTGTTCCACTATATTACACTTTGGTTGGTTTCGCTGTGCAGTTTTAACTGGTGAAATTTCATAATTGAAATGATATTTCCTTGTGTTGGTTTGAGGTATAAGTGTGGCGGAGGATTTGAGTTAACTTGTGAAACACTTGTCTCTATTTTGTGATTGGTGCTGATATATATATATATATATATATATGTATATATATATATATATATATATGTATATATAGGGATTGGGTTGCACACCGCAACAGGAGAAATAAGGGTGAATGTGATTGTCTGGTGGGATCGGGTTGCACGCCGCAACAAGGAGTAATAAGGGTGGACAGGTGGGATCCGGTTGCACGCCGCAATAGGAGGAATAAGGGTGATATATATATATTGAAGAGCAATAAGTGTGGACTGGTGGGATCGGGTTGCACTCTGCAACAAGGAGTAATAAGGGTGAATGATTATGTTGTTATTGATTATATGGTGGGATCGGGATGCGCGCCGCATCATTTGTTGTTTATGTATTTATATTCTACTGAGGTTCATTATTGTGGTGTTGAAACCCCTCTAAGGATTGGTTATAGCTGAGTATTGGTAGAACGACTGGATTTCGTATTCGTCTAATGCTAGATACTGTTTTATTTCATTCCGTATTTCCTTTCTGTTTAGGTATACACTGTTGCAGGTTATATATATATTGTTATGCCGCGTCGTAGCCTCGTCACTACCAGTAGATGGGGTCGGTTGTACTAATATTGCACTCTGCACTTTCTGTGCAGATTTCGGAGCTAGTGGCTGATCGAGAGGTTGGTTGCTTTCACTGTATTCAGGAGACCCAAGGTAGTCTCTGCAGGCGTCCGCAGGCCCTGGCGTCCCCTCCTATCTTTATTTCAGTATGTTTATTTTTCTCCGAAATAGATGTATATTTTTCTTTGAGACCAATACTTGTAGTATTCGTAGACTGTTCGTGAGTTGTGATACCAGTTTCTGGGTGGTATTTATTTCAGTGTTCGTTCTTAATATAGAGTAATTAGTTTAAATCATGTACTTTCGTTATTATTTCCGCTGATTTAGTTCTTGTTAAATTTAAATTATAAAATGATAAAGGAAATTAAAAGATGTAATATTCTGTAACGTTGACTTGCCTAGCGAGTGCAATGTTAGGCGTCATGCGGTCCCGAAGGTGGGAAAGTTGGATCGTGACAGTTAGCAGGTGACAACTGTCACCAGCTAAGTTAATAAAGGAAATAGTGGAAGTTAGTGAGTTGTAGATACTCATGTATATATACGAATACTGTACACAGTCTATTTCTTTTTCTAATGAATTAGAACGTGAGTTGATTCTTTGCAGAAGCTTATCTTCTTCTTCTCCTTCTCATTTCTACTTTCTTAATCAACTGAATTTTCTAGAACACAACAAATGGTCCACCCATGAAATTTACTCCATCGCTTACTAATATCCACATAATTTATGCATAAATTTATATATTATTAATGCGATGTAGAATATGAAATAAGAATACATGAATAATCATAACTAAAAGCAAAAGAAAACTGTTAAATAAGCAATTTTCCCAATAGTACAAATATCATATAACTCAATCGCTCATTGTTTAGTCAGATGAGAAGGAACCACTTAGAACTTTTTGCCTCTATCGGATCTCAAACTTTCATCGACTATTAGGCCACATTATTGAGTAAAAACGAAACCTTTTCCTTTCTCGTTTTTTACTTAATACTCAAGCAAGACAATTAAGATTAGTTATCATTGTGGTATAACGGATGTGATTGCTCTTTTCTTCACCAGAGATCTCGGATTCGAGTTTTGGGTATGAAAAAATCTTTGATAGAGAGTGCTTCCTCCCGAATAAGACTACGCGGAACGAATGTGAATATAGTCACGAATGTGAATATAGTCTGGCTCCAATGCATAGGATACCGGGTTGGAAACTACAGAAAGAAAAAAGTTTTTGCATTAGTTCGCATATAAAGCAAAGAAAAATCACCCCCTGACTGTATTTTTAAATGGAAACATCTTTTCCAAAGAAAAGAACCCTACCCATAAAAATGAAAAAAAAGTAAATAAAACGAATACTATAAGAAGAAAAGATTAAAAAAAAACAAAAGAGAAATATATTTGGGAAACTGTCAGGCTGTAACTCCCTCTCAGTCTACAGTCCCTTCAACCTACGCTACTCCCATTTCTCTAATTCTTCAACTATTTACTTCAAACCCTTTTCTTAATTTTTCTTCCATTACCCTTACAATGTTTCTCTAATTAGCAAAATAAAGATTTTGGATTTGGAACTCCTGATCTACCAAATACCAAATACACCCCTTTTGAGGTTCTTCTGATTCTGTGGTAATAATCTTTAACTTGAAGCTAATATTAGAATCTTGAAGTATTTATGTTAATTTTAACAATGTGGGATTTTTTCGTTTGTTCAATTAGAAGTGATTATATAAATGGGGAAAATTGAGAAGTGAGATTATCGTTGACCCTTCGTTGGGGGTGGGTGGTAAAGATTAATTTTTTGTCTTTGGGGTTTCGGGGGGGGGGGGGGGGGGTAATGAGTATGCCAGTGTGCTTTTGCTCAATGTTTTTTTTTTGTTGTAAATATTTGTAAAGAATAAATTTCCTGCTTATGGCAATTTGTTTTCTTTAAATTCCAAATTTTTGAGTATATGACTTGCTCTAAGATGGTGCTTGAGAATGGGAGCCTTGGTGTAACGCGTAAAGTTGCTGCCATGTGACCAGGAGGTCACGAGTTCGAGCCGTGGAAACCGCCTCTTGCAGAAATGCAGGGTAAGGCCGGACCCTGTGCATAGCGGGAGCTTAGTGCACCGGGGTGCCCTTTTTGTAAGATGATGCTTGAATGTCTGGTTTAGCTGGCGGTTGAGGATTATTAGAAGCAAAATGTGGTGAAGTAGGAATGCAATAAGAATGATTTGAAGTTTTAGCATTAAAACTTGAAATTAAAGAAAATTAGGGGACTAATTTGACATAAACTCAACTGGTTTGTAACTATGCTAAACATATGGTTTGAATTAAAATTGATAGTACAATGTTTGATTGGGGTGCAAAGAGGAAGGGTAGGAGGGCTGGCAGTAAAAGAGAAGGACTCGGGGATTGATAAGGAAGTAAAAGAGGAGGAGAAATAGAAGTAGACAAGTAAATTAATGAATTTTCTGTTCTTTCGCATCCCTCTCTCCCCTTAGTGAAACCAAACATAGTGTGAGATGTGGAATCTGTTCCTAAATGCATTTATGGTGGTGCTTCTAGATTTAGGTTTGACTTCGGATTACTTCACTAAAAGTATATCCACATCT
Organism: Nicotiana attenuata; assembly: GCF_001879085.1. Lineage (NCBI taxonomy): Eukaryota > Viridiplantae > Streptophyta > Magnoliopsida > Solanales > Solanaceae > Nicotiana > Nicotiana attenuata. Next base: position 90,275,427 of record NC_031994.1, on the reverse strand, counting down.
CACCACATTCAAATATACTGTTTTCATCCTATCAAAATTTGTTAAAATGTATGTACTGTTTACATTAAAAAAATATAAGTAATAGAAAAAAGCATAGTAATGGTGCTTGATGACGTTCTTCTACTAGTAAATCAAGGGTGAGAAACAAGTATTTCTAGCTAGATTGGTAGATCAATAGAGAAGTCTAGCCACAATCATTATTGGTTTTTCTAGGTCCTTTTCTATTCCTCGATAAGCAGACTGTTGGAGCAGGAGGGGCGATATCTGCTTTCGGTCGATAGAAATTGCTTAACTTTTATCCCTCCTGTCCGAAGTCGTCATAAAAATTACAGTAGAGAAAGTTGTTTTTTTTTTCCGAGAGAGTAGCATTGGAGAAATCTCAGTGGAGAAGGCTTAAATCATACGACTCTGAGGTCGTCTGACTCCTTATTAATGATCTTTGGATCGACCTGCTCATCCTCAGAATTTGAAAGACCTTGTTTCAGTGACATATCTTATCAGATTGAATAAGATTTGTTTTATATAAATTTGAGTAGGCTAGGCCTGATAATAGTGTCTGTTCTATCCTCGATTACGACTGCTATCTAAATGGTGTCGTCCAAACACCATGAGGTGAAAAGTCAAATAATGTGAATCCAAATCCTAAATAAAAGTTGAACCACTGCTTTCTGGTGCATTTCCTACTTCTCACATGCTATTTCAGTATGTTCGCTGTTATTAGTTAAGTGGTTAAATCTTTTCTCCTTTCTATCTAACATTATGAAGGCTCTAAATTACCCTCTCTGTTTCTTTGATCACTTCAACAGAATTTCAGATAAGTGCATTCTTTGGACGTCTTTATCAAAGGACCACCTATGCAGTGATCCAGTGTGAGGTTTTCATTTAGAAACTTGAAAGTAATGGGAAGCAGTAAATTTCCAAAGCGTTACTTAATTGTATTTTTAACCTTCATCTGCACCTCAGTCTGCTACATAGAACGTGTGGGCTTTTCCATCGCGTATACTGCTGCTGCTGATGCTGTAGGAATAAACCAGACTAGCAAAGGTGTAATTCTTTCAACCTTTTATTATGGTTATGCCTGTTCACAAGTACCTGGCGGCTGGGTAGCGCAAAAAATTGGGGGACGGCGTGTCCTCCTTCTTTCATTTGTGTTGTGGTCTCTAACCTGTGCTTTTGTACCCCTCGACCCAACTCGACCAATGATCCTAGTAATAGCCCGCTTGCTTGTTGGAGTGGCTCAAGGTTTCATTTTTCCGTCTATTCACACTGTCCTTGCACAGTGGGTACCACCACATGAAAGATCGCGATCTGTTTCTTTTACAACTTCTGGGATGTACTTAGGTGCAGCTATGGGTATGCTTATGCTTCCTAGCCTGGTAAAATTTAGAGGTCCGCAATCTGTATTTCTTGCTGAAGCGTTTTTAGGCGCATTTTGGTCTCTAATCTGGTTTACTTACGCAACCGATCCCCCTCGTTCTGATCATCGAAAAGCAACTGCTTCCGGCTTTGGAGAATCCTTACTTCCCATCAGAGGGAGTTCAAAGATGAAGGCAGAGAATGGAGTACATTCCACTAAAATCCCTGGAATCCCATGGAAGCGCATCCTCATTAGCTTACCGGTTTGGGCTATTGTCGTTAACAATTTTACCTTTCATTATGCTCTTTATGTGCTCATGAACTGGCTTCCGACATACTTTGAATTGGGTCTCCAGCTCAGCCTTCAAGAAATGGGTTCTTCTAAAATGATGCCATACTTTAACATGTTTATATTTTCAAATATTGGTGGGGTGATTGCGGATCACCTTGTCACCAAGAAAATCCTGTCTATTACTAAAACCAGAAAAGTTTTGAACACAGTGGGTTTCATGGTTGCTTCTGTTGCATTGATGGCTCTTCCATTGTTCAGAACATCTGGCGGCGCTTTGTTTTGTTCCTCTGTGGCCCTTGGTTTCTTGGCATTAGGAAGAGCTGGGTTTGCAGTTAACCACATGGACATTGCTCCAAGATATGCTGGAATTGTTATGGGAGTTTCAAATACAGCTGGTACATTAGCTGGAATTGTTGGGGTTGACCTCACTGGTCGACTACTAGAAGCTGCAAAAGCCGCTGAATTGGATCTTACTAGTCCAGATAGCTGGAGAGTCGTATTTCTCATCCCAGGGGTGCTTTGCATATTTAGTTCTTTTGTTTTCCTAGTGTTGTCCACTGGGGAAAGAATTTTTGACTAAAGTGTTTGTGAATATACAGTGGTTTATCTGTAACTATATTTTTGGAGAAGCATTTCTAGGAAGAATATAGCATAGTTTAGGCTCTACAGTTCAAATTGGAAAGTTCCTGGAAATGGCTACTGGTCATTGGGGCCATTAATACATTCTTCAATCTGAATTCTTTCTATCCTGCTCATTACTGAAGAAAGATATTTATACAAAGATCAAAAGGTTCTATCAGCAATTGCGACTTAATTGACAGATTCTTCTAGGACAGAGATATATTGCTTCTTGGTCCAGCTGTTTCCGTTAAATATACTGGTTGCTTTTTGGAGCTTTAACAAGCTTAGGTTTTGATTATCTATACTTTGAATTGACAACCAAGGTGTTCCATGGTGGTAGCAGACGTTTCCTCAGAAAAAAAGGTGTTTAATCTGAACATAAGCATATAGGAAATAAATGGTAGAAAATATTTCATGTATCATGGTTCCATAACTTGATAGTCAGCTATAAATGTTTTTATAGTTAACTCTTGATCTTAGTTATGTATCAGTGCTTGATGAGCTGAGCTTCTTCTGAGACAAATTTTGCTAGTTTCTTTCACCAAAATCAGAAATATGTTTCATTCTTAGTGGAACAGTTATGTTTTGCTAGTTCAGTTTCAAGTTTTACAGATTATTACGGAGCACCGTCAAGATGTAATGTACTGTCTGAGGCGCAAGTGCACATCCCAAGTGTTCAATTTCAATCTGGTACTCTTGTTTTTCCTTTTACTTAATGACGATCTCTCTGGTATTCTTTATCTGCTGCATTTGGTTCTGGAAACAATGATAGCAACCACCATGTGTGGATATTGTTACATGTGCATCTAGTTGTGTCTAGTTCATCTTTTAACTGATTAGGTATGGTAGCTTAACTAAGGTTCAATTCCTTATTGGAAAGTCTTTTCTAATTTTGAAGCTACTGCAGTCTCTTTTCGTTGTTCTAAGAGATCTTGTGTTGATTTCATTTTCTGTAATCTTTGGAAAAAGAAGACGCTAGAAACCCCACTTCTGCTAGGCTTGAAAGCTCATAAAGTTGTGCTGACTGTGGTGAACAGCATTCAATGTTCATTTCATTGTGCCAATAGATCTACTAATTAGCTGTACTAAGATTGGTTTGGTGTTACTGACTGGCAAATTGTTTTTCTTATTGAAATATACATACTCTCTGTTCCACCATGTTTAGAGAATATATGATAATTTCATTAGTGAAGGGGAGCCTTGGAGCTGCGGTAAAGTTGTCTCCGTGTGACCTGTAGGTCACGGGTTCAAGCCTTGGAATCAACCACTGATGCTTGCATCAAGGTAGGCTGCCTATATCACACCCCGTTAGGGTGCAGCCCTTCCCCGGACCCTGCGTGAATGCGAGATGCTTCGTGCACTGGGCTGCCTTTATGATGATTTTATTAGTGCGCATATTTTCCACACCTGCAGCGTGGATGCCTTCAACCGCTGGATTAACCGAATCGATATTCAGCTTCCAAGGTGCAATGTAAAGTTAAGTTATTTGCATTAGTGAAATATTCATCCAGATCACAGGAGGACTTGAACCGGCTAAATTATACAAGACAGACTTGATTAGCTTAGGAAGGAGAGAGAACAAGCTTAAGAAAGGTCAGAGTATACTTTCTTTTGTTACTTTGTGATGTATTTAGATGCTATATGTTCCTTATACACCAAAGAATGAGAAGTCAGTCATATTCTGCTTTGAGCACTAAATATTGTACTGCTTTTTGAAACTTCAGCCATGCATCAAGTATGTGAATTCATCTATTCATATGTTTTTTGGTCCCTTACTCTGTCTGGAGTAGAATAGACTATTGAAATTCCTTTTAATATCTTGAAATGCTGTTTGTTCTAAAACAAAAAGACGCAATCTTTCAACCTCTATAGCCAAATTAAAGCCTTTTGAAGAGTTCATGAGTATAAGAACCTAGCTTTCTAATCCATCCTTGAGTGGGTTCTTCTTAATCTGTAGTTCAATACTACGAATGACGGTCCCACCAAATCAAGTAACTAACTTGATCATCCATTAATGCTTGCAACAAGATTTTCTTTCTAACTCATATTACAAGCTTGACTAGACATTAATGTTTGTTAATTAGGTTGTACTTTCAACCTTTTAGCCATTAACACCTAGTATTATTTTCTTGACTATTCTTTAAATTTTTCTCAAGCAATTATTACTTTAACATCACGCTTACATTATTAGGTCTTGTGTGCTTGTGAGGAATAAGTGTAGGGATAAGTGTGAGATTTAAGAGGACATCTAGTTTTACAAATTCATCACATACATTATGTGTTGGAATGAAATGGTTTGTCCATTACTCATTTAGAACATGACGGAGATAAGGGTTTTTTGTTCTCCTCCTCCATAGTCATTTGGGCTACTAATGCACTGGTTATGGTTTGCTAACCACACCAAGGGTGAATTATACTTTAAACAGTGTTGACGTCGAATTATAGTCAAGTCTAGCGTGCGGAGGGGGACCTTTGGTTGGCGAAAGTAAAGAAAAGAAAAGGGTTGATGCATGTGCATTTAGATGAAAGAATTTAAGATGTTGTACTATGAAATATATGGCTGAAACATTCTTCTTATCTTTTGGGAAGTGAAGCTAAAGTCTTCTTAGTTCAGTTTTGACATGTTACAGTTAAAGAGTTCACAAGATCAAGTAATGGAGACTTTATTGAAGTTGTTGGTGGGGTGAGGGGAAGGGGGAAATTGCATGGCAATTTAAGCTATAGAAACCAAAAAAAGGAAAGAATGTAATGAAAGTTTAGGGGTGGGTGGTATGGGGTGAACAGGGTGGGACAAGGTTGGCAGTGCAAGGGCTATCAAGTGTGAGGCTGGAACCGCCGGAGGACGGATGACACCGAATGTGACCTAATGCTCGATGAAGTGGGATGAAAATCATAATATATCAGGATTTAAGTTTCAATACGGAAAATGTTAGGTGGTGGGATGAAAATCATAACGGATCAAGACTCAAGCTTCAATAGGTATTGAAAATATTAGGTGGTTTCTTATCATCTGTCTAAATCTTGGTGGACCAAAAATAGCACGGGCTAACCAGTTTTCGAACTGGTCATTCAAAAATAGCCAGCGTTTGCAAAGTCATTGAAAAATACCCACATTTTGCTGCAACAGGACCAGTTCAGCATAATATACTGGAGATCGGTGCACCTGTGTATGAACTTCCAGCATATTATGCTGGAACTCCAACACGCGGAAAGTTCCAGTATATTATGCTGGAGTATTTTCCGGATTTTGAACAGTGTTTTCTTTCAGATTTATCTTTACATGAAAAGTGGCTAAATTTCGATTACTTTTAAAACTGTGGCTATTTTTGAATGACCACTTGTAAAATCTGGCTATTTTTTGAGTTTCTCCCCAAAGTTATCTGATACCTATATTGGTGGGAGGTAGTAAATACCAGTAGAATAGCCAAGATGCGAGCAAATTGACCCTGCTACAACAACAACAACCCAGTGGGATCCCACAAGTGGGGTCTGAGCAGGGTAATGTGTACGCAGATCTTACCTCTATCCTGAAAGGGTAGAGAGGCTGTTTCCGAAAGACCCTCGACTCGAGAGAAAAAAATTGACCCTGCTATATGAAAAAAATCTAGTGAAGGAGGGGTTAATCAATTTTTTTTTTTCATGGAAAGGGATTTATATCTGCAAGAACTAGTTTGGTCAGTCAACCTAACTAGTTTGGAATATAGTACGTTGCTCCAATTCTGTAATCAAAGTACAGATATCTTTATTTCATTCGTAATACTTCTCACAAATTAAATCAAATTAATTCCTTTCAGCACAGGCAACGCTCATTCTTATGAATGCTTTACCTTTGGAAACTAAAGTGTAAATTTATTCTTTCTTGCTTTTCTTTTCCACACACGTCGTACCAAATCTTGGTTTTTATAATTTATAGCCATAAAACGCCAAAAAATAGATCGGTCATGGCGAAGCAATAATTTTTGTTCATTAGCTCTTTTCGATAGCCCCATAATATTTTAGGTGATTTTAGAACCTGTCGCTCAAATTTATGAAGATGGTGTGGACATTAACATATGAAAAATCGGAAATCGTCCCGAATTCCTATTTTATGACCCTAAAATATAAAAAAATGAGGAACATTATGGCGAATCAATGATTATTGTTCATTAGGTCATTTCTGATGGGCCTACAAAATTTTAAGTGATTTTGAGTCCGCCGCCTGAATTCATGAAGATGGTGTAGACATTAGCACACGAAAAATTGGAAGTCGTCATGAGTTCTAGTTTTATGATCCTAAAACGCCAAAAAACGAGGAACAGTCATGGTGAAGCAATGATTACTGTTTAGTAGGTCATTTCTGATAGGCGCACAAAATTTAAGCGATTCGGAGCCTATCACCCTAATTCATGAAGATGGCGTGGACATTAGCACACGAAAAAATTTGAAATCGTCCAGATTCTAGTTTTATGACCCTATAAAGCCAAAAATCGAGGAGTAGTCATGGTAAAGTAATGACTATGTTTCAATAGGTCATTTCTGACCAAAATATTTTAGGCGATTCGGAGCCCCTCGCTCAAATTCACAAAGATGTCATAGACATTAGCTCACGGAAAATCAAAAAATTGTACTGATTTCTTGTTTTATGGCCCTAAAATGCCAACAAACGAGGAAAGGTCATGCTGAAGCTTTGACTATTGTTCATTAGGTCGTTTCTGATGGGCCCATAAAATTTTAGGTGATTCGGAGCCCGTCGACTAAATTCATTAAGATGGCGTGGACTAATGCATACGAAAAATCAGAAATCATCCTGAATTCCCGTTTTATTGCCCTAAAATACCAGAAAATGAGAAACAGTCGTGGCAAAACTATTATTCATTAAGTCATTTTTGACGTGCCCATAAAAATTTAGGCAATTCAGAGCCTGTCACCTGAATTCATGAAGATGATATAGACATTAGCATACGAAAAATTAGAAATTGCTCTAAATTCCTGTTTTATGGCCCTAAACCGCAATAAAATTAGGAACGGTTATATCAAAGTATTGACTATTTTTTATTGGGACGTTTCTTTAGGGAACACAAAATTTTTGGCGATTCTTAGCATGTCACCCGAATTCATGAAGATGACGTGGATATTATCACACGAAAAATTGAAAATCATCATGAACTCCTGGTTTGCGGCCGTAAAACACCAAAAACGAGGAACGGTCATGGTGGAGTTATGCCTATTATTCATTAGATCTTTTCTGATAGGACCACAAAATTTCAGGCGATTCGGAGCTTTCACCCGAATTCATAAAGATGGTGTGGACATTATTACTCGAAAAAATGGAAATCGTCTTGAATTTATGTTTTATGACCCTAAAACGCTAAAAACGAGGAAAAGTCATGGTGAAGCTATGTGTATTGTTCATTAGGTCGTTTTTGATGGCCCCAAAATTTTTTAGGTGATTCAGAGCCCGTCAGACAAATTCATGAATATGGCGTGGACATTAGCACACGAAAAATCAGAAATCATAATGAATTTCAATTTTATGGCCCTAAAATGCCAAAAAACGAAGAACAGTCTTGGTGAAGCAAAGATTATTGTTCATTAGGTCCTTTCTGTTAAGCCCATAAAATTTTAGGCGATTCAGATCCCGTCGCCTTAATTCATGAAGATGGCGTGAACATTAGCACACGAAAAATCAAAAATCTTCCCGAATTCCTGCTTTATGATCCTAAAATACCAAAAAACGAGTCCGTTCCTCATTTTTTGGCATTTTAGGGCAATAAAACTAGAATTTCGCCCAATTCTCAGATTTTCGTGTGCTATAGCCCCCGCCTATCTGCATGTATCCGGGCGACCTAAATCATCCGCCCGATGATGTGGACTATCACACGAAAATCTAGGAATCATCCTGAATTCCTGTTTTATGGCATTAAAAAGCCGCATTAAAAAGCCAAAAAACGAGGAACGATCATGACAAAGTGATGACTATTATTCATTTGGTCATTTTTTATGGGCGCGCATAGGAGATTCGGAGCCGGTCGACCGAATTCATGCATATGACGCGGACGCATATGAAAATCTGGAATCGTCTTAAATACTTGTTTTATGGCCTTAAAATGCCAAAAAATGAGGAACGGTCATGGCGAAGCGATGATTATTGTTCATTACATCATTTTGGGTAGGCCTACAAAATTTTAGGAGATTTGGGGTTGGTCGCCCGAATTCATACAGATGGTGTGGACTATAACACACGAAAATCTGGGAATCGTCTTAAATTTCCATTTTATTGCCCTAAAAGCCAAAAATGAGGAACGGTCATGGTGAAGCGATGACTATTGTTCGTTAGGTCATTTCTGATGGGCCCAAATTTTAGACGATACGAAGTCTGTTGCCCGAATTCATGAAGAAGGGGTGGGGCATAACAAAGTAAAAATTGTAAAATCATCTTGAATTCCTATTTTATGGCACTAAAATCACAAAAAACTAGGAATGGTCATGACGAAGTTATCGTTCATTAGGTCGTTTTTGATGGGTCCATAAAATTTTAGACGATTCAGAGTCCATCACCCGAATTTATAAAATATAAACTTTATTAAAAAAGATTATGATTATTCGTATATAAAAAAAAAAGGTGGGCTGAAACTTTAGGCGATTTTTTGCGTAGTCTACCCATTGTTTTCTCAATGCTCACTTTTCCTCTCTATTTTCTTATAAAAAATGATATTTCTCTCTTAGGGATGACATATATTATTTTCTATAGTCAGTCTCTAAAATTAATATTATGTTATGAAACAATAAAAGAAGAAGAAGAGTATTGCAGAGAAAAGTAGAGAGAGAGAATTTTTATTGATATTAGGATGAATTACAATGGAATAGAACCCTCTGTTTATAGGGAGAGGGTGATTTAGCCACCAAGTAATAAACCCTAGAATCTCTCTAAATATAGACATTCACCATAAATAAAATTCTATTTATAACACTCCCCTTTGAATGTCTATTCAACAGATAATGTGCCTCGTTAAAACCAAAACTATAATAAAACCCAGTGGAAAAAAAATTCTAGAGAAGGAAAAAGAGTACACATATCTACAATACGCCTTTTGGTTGCCTCGTTAAAATCCTTGCAAGGAAAACCCAGTGGGACAAAATCTTGTAAGGGAAAAAGAGTACAACGCGTATTAACTCCCCCTCATGAGACCATCACTTCACACCTTAAGCATTTGCATTCCAATATTGTGCACCATCTTCAAAAGATCTTTGGTAGATATTTGATAAACAAATCAGCCATATTAACTTGAATGAATATATTGCACCTTGAAATTATCATTCTTGATAGAGATGGATTGTCTTCATATGATCTTGTTGGAATCGTCAGTTCAATATCTTCACATAGAGGTGAAAACTCTTGCTATCATATTATCATGCATATAGTTATAGCAAGATATATTTGTGCACAAATTGCATTGAGGATGTAGTACTTCATGACCATGAATTCTATATGCTTTAAGCAATTTAAATCCTTCAGGGATTGTTAAGTTATATAAGCCATATAATAGACTTTAGATGCATATAAAGTTTTCATGTCATGCTAGACATATAAGATATCGAAAACTGATTGCACATACCATTGACTTATACTTTCAAGTGTTTGAACTATATGCATGTTCAAAACTACATGTCTTTCATATGAAACCAATTCTATTCGAAATTGTTTCACCAGACCTAAGATCCCCATATATATTTAGCTTTATCATAGATGTCCTCGACGAACATTTTATATCGGTTTCAACATTTTTAATAAAGACATAACATAGAGATCTCTTCATTCATTTCAGGTACCTAAACCTCTATTGAGATTTTATGAAGCATTATGTCATGTGATCTTCTAGATCACTTGTCTCCTTTATTATGATCATTTTGATCATTTGCTCTTCTTTATCAAGAAGTTTATTTGAAACCGATTTGTCTATATGCTTTAAGCGTACCATAGACTTTGTCCTTCTAGGACTTAATAGGAGCATTTGCAACGAGAATATAGTTACTTTCTTTGGGTCAGCAAATGTGTTTGGCATGCTTTGCAATATATCGCAGATGAATTATCTTTTTATGAACTTCAAGTTCATATTATTTTATTCGGGATCTAGATGTATAAATGATAATTCATTTCATGTAACTTTTTCTCAACTGTTTATCATGTCTCCTCCTCATGTTAGAAAAACTAACTTGTTTCCTCAACTTTGAGAACCCATCTTTGTGCGTTATGGTGTTAATCAAAATATACACCGCACATCAATAATAATGAGATAGAATTATTTGGTTCCTGACCCTGAAACCACTAGTGAGGGGAGAATGTAATATACTTTCGTATATAACCTATATCAAACTGATATAGATAACTTTGTTCTCATAAGCAATAGTTTAGTTATTAAGTGGAGGCACTCAATAAATCATTTTGCTAAACCAACTGTGATGTAAACTAACTTATCAAGAAGAACTATCTTGAATAAAAAATCTGGAATTATGCTCTATATTAAATTATTGAGCAAGTTACCTCGCAAACACCAGGTTGCGGGTCAATAATAATTGCACATGTAACCATCTCAAAGATGCATCTTATGTGGTATACATGGCAGGTGAATGGGCCCATATTCACCTTTGATATTTCCAGCATTCATGGGATTCAATCCCAATTTCAATTGGTCTATTAATTAATGAGAACAAGCAATGTAAGAGAATTCGTAAAGAACTTTCTAGTTCTTTAATATTTACCCATGTGAATTCTCTTTTATTTTTACACATCATACTTGAATTAACATGGCTAAACCAATTATGCCAAGGATAAATTATCAATATTGATAAACTTCAGATTTACACCATGATGTGTGCAATTATGAATAAACTCCAAGTTTATTATGATATGGGTTTTTATATCAATAATTTCTTTTGTTTATGTAGTACAAATTGGAGAATAAAGCGGGTAGCTTTTCACATACATATTACCCCGCTACAAGTTGTAATAATAGAAGATATTAAATCTTTCCTTTATTTATAGTCTCAATATAATCAACCGCTTTCGCGTATACTTTGGAAACTGAATAAGTTTCTTTGAGACTTACTACAACACAATACCTTATTGAGAATTAATTGTGTTTTTTCAAAATAGTATAATTGGCTCTTGCAGAGTTCTCAATTAATTTTGTAGTACCATATATTCATCAACACCCATATGGTGAATATCTCTTTTAAAGAGAAAGTTATACCATTATGGTTATGGTCAAAATTATATGCAAGATCTGTTTCTTGCATTACCGTTGTCTTTTAACAATCACAATGCCAAAATATTTTGGCTTACAATAGGTACGTGACCAATGACCATTCATGCCACAATAATGACATTATTTTCTTATATCATCTCAAACCTCCTTTTAGAGGTGAGTGCGGTATATTCACAACCACTAGCACGTTCATATTCTTTGAAGAATGAATATGTATTCATAAATCAGATGTTGTCACATTCACATCATGAATGGACCATAATCATCTATATGTGCTTTACAAAATCTCATGTCAAATCGACGACAAATATTTTTCACAGAGTGAAAGATTATTTTGAGAATCCTTATTGTTCTCATTACCACAAATGATGACGATTATAATTTCGTCTATTGCCACGTCCATATCCATTGATACATTCATAGTAATAATTTTGTCTTCTTTCAGACTTATCACATACTGCTATCACATTCTCTTAAGGGAATGAGAATGGAGCAAATTCAATGGGACGGGTTTTCAATTCTTTGCCCACAATCATACATGAATTTGATCATGGCGAGGCATATAAATTTTACCACTTCAGGTGGTTATAATTTCTTACAAACTCCATTAGAGTTATAATCAAACTTTGTTGTCTTTGCTTGTATTTAAAATCAAAGTATAGAATAAAAGAGAAAAATACGGTAAAATACTTACCTTAAATCCAGAATTTAATCATGAAGGAAGTTCATGGAATAATTGACAATCATTATGCTCAATCCCAAAGCTTCTACTCAATTGGTTAGAGTCTCGTGCTGAAAACGTGTTATGAAACAATAAAAGAAGAAGAAGAGTATTGCAGAGAAAAGTAGAGAGAGAGAATTTTTATTGATATTAGGATGAATTACAATGGAATAGAACCCTTTATTTATAGGGAGGGGGTGACTTAGCCACCAAGTAGTAAACCATAGAATCTCTCTAAATATAGACATTTACCATAAATAAAATTCTATTTATAACATATTATTTTTTTGTGTGAAAGAAAAAAAAGGATGCAACACGAAAACTTCCTAGGGAGTCTTAGCCCTTATGTTGTCTCAATGAGCAGACGTTAAATATCATTACAAAAATCCCACAAATAATTTACTTGATTCTCATAAAACCAAAAAAGAAATACTCCATGTCATTTAGGCCAATATCTTCTTAGATCTCCTGCCAAAACTATAGCTAAAAAGTGAAAGCTACAAAAGTAATACTATAAGGTCTAGAGAAACAAGTCATTCCAAATTCTCAATAATTGAGAGAAAAGTGAAGGGAAGAGAAAAGAGAGCTAGAGAGGGTGGATGAAGTAACTAACTACAGTACTTACTTTTAAAAAGAAAGCTGTCATAATCAAGGATTGTCCAAGGATAAATAGGAACTTTTTCACGCTTAATTAATTAAAGATCTCGGATTTTAGTCTTGGGTATAAAAAAAATTCTAATAATGAATGTTCCTTTCTTTAATGGATCATATACTGTAGGGGTGTACATGGATCGGGTTGGCTCGGTTTTTATCAAAACCGAATCAAATCAACTATATCGATTTGGATTGGTCGGTTTTGTCGGATTTTTCGGATTTTCGGGTTTTTTTTTTTTTTTTTTTGTTACATGAATATTATTCCAATCTTACTTTGTTAAAGTTATAGATAAAGTTTTGATAAGTGAATATATGTTTAGTAAATATTGAAAAAATTGACAGACATATGATCTACTAAAATATTCTAACACATGATAGTTATTTTCCTAGTCATCTAACAATAATTTTCGTTAATGTACGCTTCAAGGTTAACACATGAGAGCATCCTAAATATTTCAACATTTTTTAAAGAAAAATTCAATATAAAGTCTTAAAAATATATATAAAAATTATATATTTATATGTTAGTTTGGTTCGGATTTTTTTACTCAATACCAAACCAAGTCAAATCAAACCTAGTCGGATTTTTTAATCGATTTATTTTAATTTTTCGATTTGGTGCGGTTTTACGGTTCGGTTTGAATACCTCTAACTTACACGATGAATCTGGATTAATCCGGGTCTCAATACGAATATGGAATACCAGAAAAGAAACTAAAAAATAAAAAGAGAAATCTTTCATATATGAATATATGCCAAACTATTCTCTTTAAATTGAATGAAGGCTGTGGACTGTGGTCCACTAACGAGGCATCACATGTGTTGTCTTGAAAAGCATTCATCGTCGGCACCTTACCGCAGCAGCAGCTATTGCTGTTGAAGCAGTGCTGATGCGTGAATAGAATTAATGGGAGGAATTGCACGTGTCCTGCGATAGAGACGGGTTCAAAATTTTAATTTAATGAGTTCAGCTTTTATAATTTTTAGTATTAATTTTATTGTACTGTTAAGATTATGGGTCCAAATTTAATCCTTGTTGAGATTTTAATAAATTTTTAATTTGTATATAAATCTACGTTCCGTAACGAAAGTTATAGGTTCAGTTAAATCCGTAGCCAAAAGACAACATTTGTCCTTGCCTAACGATTAATGAAGTGGGCTTGATTGTGATAATGAAATGAGATGAAAATTACGAATAACAAGGGTCTAAATCACAATAGAATCAAAAAAATATAGTGATATCTTTTTATCGTTTAAATCTCTTTTTTTTTTTGGAACCCAGGAGAACTCGCAGTCGCTACAGCTTCTGCCACAGTCTTTGCCTCTGCCCTTCGGGTGAGCACTCTGTGGTTAGAGGCGGAGCCAGGATTTTCATTAAGGGGAGTCAAAATATAAAGAAATAAACTCACTAAGAAGTCAAGGGGTGTCATTATATATATATATATATATTTTTTTTTTTTTAATTACCTAGCTAAATAGTGTAATTTTCGACGAAGGGGTGTCGGTTGACACCCCTTGAATGCACCTGGCTCCGCCACTGTTTGTGGTGAGCACTCTGTGCATAGTAGGGGCTCTATCAAAATTATTATTTAAATCTTGATGCAGTTAGTTATCCCGTAGTTATACTAGTGAAAGATAATAAGTAGTCACCGTGAAATAGTTGATGTCAACGCAAGCTGATTCGAACACTATAGATAAAACACTAAAAATAACCGTTCAAATCACAATAGAGAGAAAATTAGACGATAATATTTTTTCGCCTGAGTGTTGATGCACAAAATTATTAATTTCTGTATTAGTGAAATATATTAAATAAAAGTCAATAAAAAACTCAAGAGCATGGAAAGTGGCCTAAGATACCACCATTTATTGAAAATAAAGAATTAATGAGAGGAACTGCTGATGCGTGAACACAATTAATGAGAAGAATTGAATTTGAAACCAAACTGTTAGAATTTATTGTTTCTATTTACGAAGAGATCACCCCATGATCTTCAATGTGCGACATGTGATTTCCAAATTAAACTAAGCAATAAAATTTGAGATAATGATTTAAAATGAAAACAACCAAACCTTAAATATTATTGAACCAAACCACTTGGGTAAATTCTTCTCATCTGGTTTGTCCATCTTTACCTTATTGTGGATATATGTAATCTTTGTGTTGTTTTAAATAGGACTATAATAGGTTAGCAATTCTTTTTTTTCTTCCTTTTTTTAAACTTCAAGTTGATAGAATCTATGTTTTTTTGGTTTTAAAAAAAAAATGAAAAATCATAGTAATTAAAGTAGCAGTTTATGGTTAGCATATTTTTTTTGGTTTCCTATCCGGTGTCCGGTACCCACATTGGAGCCCGACTAAATCTGGATTCGCCGGGGGATTTACCACATTGGGGAGTTTCACAAAGACGACTTCATATCCAGGGGGTCGAACCTGAGACTTCTGGTTAAGGAGAAAGGAGTACTTACCACTCCCCCACAACCCTTGTTGGTTATGGTTAGCATATTTAGTAGAGTACATGTTACTAAAACGTTTGTACCTAAATCTTGGATTTCATAATTGATGGGGCAATCCAAAAATCTAAAACCAAATATTTTGATTGATATTTGTCAAAATGTAAAGAATATTTTTAAAAGAAAACACTCAGGTTGGTAAGGAGGATTTTCACATCCAAATTAAATTGATGTCGGTAGGAATTAATTTCCTCTTTCCCCCTAAAGTCTTTCATTCTATTATACGTGTACGTTTTTTTCCAGGTAACTAGTTTCACTTATATATTATAAATCGTTAATTGTAATTTTCTTTTAGCTAATTATTTTCGTGTGAAGGTCATAAATTCGAGCCATAGAAGCATCCACTAATGCTTGCATTGGGTAGGTTGTCTATATTACAATCCAATGGGTACGGTCCTTCTTCAAACCCTACATGAATACGAGATGTTTTGTGCGCTGCATTATCTTTTTTTCATATAAAAGTTCACTTTATTGACTTTTGAATAATAGATACTTTTACAAGAAATTTCCATATTCCAAAGCACAATAATATATTTAAACTTACATACCTACCAAACACTCTTTTACTCTTTACTGTTACATAATACAAGCATATTCACCATATATAAAGTGTTAAAAATCTCAAAAAACAAAATAAAAAATTATTTTTAAAATGTACCTAATACTAAGGAATTACATTTAATGACAAGGTTTAAGTGGCTTCCCACAAAGACAATCATTATAAGTAAAACTCGAAGCTTCAAGGTGGTCGAACGGAGAACCCGCCGGAATCTGGCCGCAGAGGTGGTTGTGACTAACGTCAAAGTGACCGATAAATGTCGCCGACGAAATCGATTTCGGAAATTTTCCCCTTAATTTGTTGTACGATAAATCCATAACCATAAAATACGATCTTTCATCAAATGAATCAGGAATATAACCTTCAATTGAGTTCTTGCTCAAATTCAAAATATTAATACGAGAATTAATTAACGTTGGTGGTATCGTACCAGAAATATTGTTACCATCAAGATTTAATGTTGCAAGAACATGCATTTTGCCTAGAGATGGTGGAATTGTACCAGAGAGTTTATTTAAAGAAAGATCCAAATCAGAAAGCCTATAGATAAAGGAGATTGAGTGTGGAATATTTCCAATTAAACGGTTTCCACTAAGTAAAGCTCGACTTAACATCCTTAATTTTCCAAAATTTGTTGGTAGGGTTCCGAAAATTCGGTTGTTACGGAGATCTAAATGCATTAAAGATGATAAATTGGTTAAGGAACGAGGGATCCTACCAGAAAGATTGTTATCAGCTACATTTAACACGGTGAGTCGACTCAATCGACCTATTTCGGAAGGGATTGGACCGGTTAGCTTGTTACCGATTAGGTCAATGATTCGAAGAAATGGTAAGGACGTAACACATGATGGAATAGGGCCAGTAATGCCCTTCCAATCGGCGATAGTAAGGCTAGAGAGTCTTTCTAGCTTACATATCGCCGGAGAGATCGTACCGGTCATGTAACCGGTTTTGTGAGCTTTTTGGAACAGAGGATCTTCGGATTCGCCTCGAAGGTTAATGTCAGCGACTCGGTGAGTTAACTGGTCACAACTCACCCCGTACCATCCGTGGCAACAATCGTAACCTTTCCACGTGTTGAAAATGCCCAAGGATGACTCATTTAGGGCAGCTCGGAAACCTAACAATGCTGCCCGATCAGACGGCGGGCAGGATTCAACGGCCGACATTATGCCAAGAAGTAAGGTGGTGATGTACAAGAAGCTGCCCATTATGAGGGTTTTTGTTTCTCTCTCTATAACTCAGTGAGTCAGTTTCTCTCTCTAGAACTCAGTTACTCTCTCTCTCTCTTGAAGAGTACTACTTTGCATGTGGATTCTTAACTTCATGCACGTTGAAAAGAGTGAGACCAGCTAGGGTTTTATATAGTACTGTGAGGGTTTTTTCTGTTCGGACGATTTTGCCCTTCACATGTTGTGTATAAGTTTGAGTTAACAAGTCAACATGCGTAGGGATAAGATTGAGACTGGAGCAAGAAATAGGAAAAAAATAAAAAAATAGAAATTAAAGGGGAATTATTAAGTAAATGAAGTGATGAGAAATGGCTAGGTGTTGGACCACGTGGCACGTAGTCATCCAAGTTCTTGAAATGAACCAATTAATGAACAAAAATATTAGAGCCTTGAACACAATATTTTATTTTGCATTAATTTGCGGAGGGTTTTCGAACAATGTAAAGATCAATTATAGTAGTAGTATTTTCCTGCATTAATTTTCGGAGGTGGGAGTTATGGGAGGAGCGTAGGCATTGTTACTTGTTTGAAAAAGATAATGATTTTCACAAGTATACAAAAGGAAAAAGAGTTAATTCCACTTTACATATAGGACTTTTTAAAACATTTCTGAACGAATTTCTTGTAGTTACTTGGAAAATGGATAGCTCCTAACTAATGATCTGTTACCTTTTGAGATCGAAATTGGACTTGAATAAATTATTTGTTCAAATTTAATCGATATATAAAATAAAGAATGGTACACCCTTCGGTATATAATAAGTGACCAATTTGCTTTTGGCACGCCCATTAAAAAATACTAAATTCTATACAAAAATACCTATTATGACTAAACTACCCTTAATTAGATATTTAATGTGAGGAGTAAGAAAACTTTTTAGGGATATGTACATAAGGGTAATTTTGTAAAAATAAATTGAATTTTTTCTTGATTATATAAATGGATACTCATTTTGGACCAAAATAAAAAAACAAATTGGTCACTTATTGTGGACCGGAGGGAGTAGTGGTAAATATTTTTGAAATAGTAAGTGTTTGGGTATCTTATCACACTTGACGACGGTAAGTACAACAACAACAACAACATACCCAGTATTATTCCACATCGTGGAGTCTGGGGAGGGTAGTGCGTACGCAGACCTTATCCCTACCTTGTGAGGATAGAGAGGTTGTTTCCAATAGACCCTCGGTTCAAGATAGTATAAGTACCACATTAATAAAAATATAGGCAAGAAGAGACAGTATCAAAAAACCATATAAAAGCAGAATAACACAATAAGACAGTAAAGTGATCAGCAATGAAAGAAAATAACGGTTAGTCATAAAAACCTACTACCAACCGAAAACGAGATTGCGTGCCAATACTAAAGTTATGAATGTGAGCCGCTACTGTATTAAAACACAAAATCAGAAAACTGTTAGAAGAATAAAAGAAACTGGAAAACAGTAAAGAATAAGAAATATTTTGAGTCCACAATTTGCTTGTGCGTCCTTAAGGAATTTTAACCCCCTCACACGTTGCCAAGGTAATGGATTAAATCCTCCCAGGATGAAACGGAATAAACCTTCCTGCAACAGTGGCAATACAAACTGCAGGATACCAACGAACTCAAAGAACGGAGCAAAATCACACTTACGAATTTGAGAGAGAGAGACTGCGAATTAGAATGCAGTATTTTCAGAAAGAAGGAAGTTTTGTAATATTTTTGGTGTGTTAAAAACGAAGCCATGCCTCAGAATTTATAGGCAATTATTGGAAGAGGTGTGATGTTTGTTCTGAAAAAGGTGTCTGTTTAGAAGTTTACGCGTCCTGCCGCGGTCATACCGCGGTTACGCCAGGACAGCGGCCAAACTAGCCTTCTGAATCTGCAGCAGTGTTCTGGCGCGGTCCTACCGCGGTTACGCCAGGACCGCGGCCAGACTATCCTTCTGAATCTTCAGCAGTGATCTGGCATTTAATTAATTAAATAAATTTTGTCCAAAAATAATCTTATCGATCGATCATTTGACAAATCCAAATCCAAATCCAAATCCACCAAAGCCGAAGCCGAGCCGAGCGAGCGACGACGGCGGCGCGAGGGTTCATTCTCTTCAACTCCTTTTAAGAGCTTTAAGGAGTGATTCTATATATAAGCACACAAATGTAGTTGTCCCTCACCAATGAGGGACAAAGTGCAAGTCAAAAGCTCACTTTATTCAAATTTTCATTTTCCTCCATTTTATTTCCCACCATTTCCAATTCACACTCTTAGACTTTAAAGCCCAATGCTTAAAGTCTTTGAAGCCCAATGCCTTTAAAGTCCAACAATCCCCCACATGAATGAGAATGGCTGTAACAAGAATGATCATAGATGAAAGCTGTGTGATTTGCAAGTAAGGATTAATCGCAACTGGATAAGTAGGTTTCCTTTTGAACTTTCCGTAGTGAACATATGTCGATATACTCGGTCAATCGGTAGATTTGATATCTTTAAACCGTAGAACTTTAGTGTATACCTATACGACCATATGTCACACAACCAACCCTTAACCATCTTTTGGTTCTCATTGTTGTGTTCGTTTCAGCCATGAACACCGCCTGGTTTCATAAGTGCGTAGAGAATTGGCCTTACAGAATTCTCATTGAAGCGGCTTCCACTTCACACTTACATAGGTGATTCCTAAACGTGTAATCCTTTAGATTGACACTATTTGATAAATACCACATCAAACTTAGGTAATCATTAAAGAACGTGTAAAGTTCTATCCTTGTTACTGAACATTGTCTTCATCACGAGAAGAGACCAAAGATTTTACTTTGACAATGTTGAACCGGTCAATCACAACTTTGTTTGAGCTCCTTGAACCTAGATCTCGGAACATCCAAAATTCTAGGTAGAGTTACCTCTATGTTGACTTGTCCTCGGCCATAGTCCCATTCCCTTAGATGATTTCTCAACTCCCTCTCTAGTTAAGCCTTTTGTAAGCGGATCCGCCACATTATCCTTTGATCATACATAATCAATAGTGATAATTCTACTAGAAAGTAGTTGTCTAACGGTGTTATGTCTTCGTCGTATATGACGAGACTTTCCGTTATACATAACGCTCCCTGCCCGTCCTATTGCAGCCTTACTATCGCAATGTATGCAGATAGGAGCCAAAGGTTTTGGCCAGAACGGAATGTCTTCTAAGAAATTTCGAAGCCATTCAGCTTCTTCACCGGCTTTATCCAAAGCTATAAACTCTGATTCCATTGTAGAGCGAGCAATGCACGTTTGTTTGGAAAACTTCCAAGATACTGCTCCTCCACCAACAGTAAAAACATATCCACTTGTGGACTTTGTTAGCCGGTTATCCAATTTGCATCACTATATCCTTCGATAACCGCGGGATATTTATTGTAGTGCAAAGCGTAGTCTTGGGTATATTCCAAATATCCCAGAACTCGTTTTATTGCTACCCAGTGATGTTTGTTGGGATTACTTGTGAATCGACTAAGTTTACTTATTGCAAAAGCTATATCAGGTCGTGTACAGTTCATGATGTACATTAAGCTTCCCAACACACGAGCATACTCCAATTGAGACGTACTTTCACCTTTATTCTTTATAAGATGATGATTTAAGTCAATTGGAGTTCTTGCACTTCTAAATTCCAAGTGTTTGAATTTTCAAGTACCATTTTCACGTAATGTGATTGAGACAAAGCTAGACCCTGAGGAGTCCTCTGGATTTTAATTCCTAGAATTACATCGGCAACTCCTAAGTCTTTCATATCAAACTTACTAGCAAGCATACGCTTAGTAGCTTGAATGTCGGCAATGTCTTTGCTCATTATTAGCATATCATCAACATATAAGCAAACAATGACTATATGATTTGGAACGTTCTTAATGTAAACACATTTATCATATTCATTAATCTTAAAGCCATTTGACAACATTGTTTGGTCAAATTCCGCATGTCATTGCTTGGGTGCTTGTTTTAGTCCATAAAGGGACTTAACAAGTCGATACACCTTCTTTTCTTTTCCCGGAACCACAAACCCTTCGGGTTGGTTCATGTAGATTTCTTCCTCTAGATCACCATTTAATAAGGCTGTTTTTACATCCATTTGATGGATTTGTAGATCATACAAGGCGGCTAACGCTATTAGCATCCGAATGGATGTAATTCTTGTTACCGGCGAGTATGTGTCAAATAGTCAAGACCTTCTCGCTGTCTAAATCCTTTGACAACAAGTCTTGCCTTGTATTTGTCAATAGTACTATCGTCTTTCATTTTCTTCTTGAAAATCCATTTAGAACCCAATGTTTTGTTACCTGGAGGAAGATCAACCAATTCTCAGGTATGGTTGCTCAATATGGATTCTATTCACTATTGACAGCTTCTTTCCAATATTGTGCTTCTGAGGAAGACATTGCTTCCTTGAAGGTACGAGGCTCATTTTCTAGCAGGTAAGTCAGAAAATCTGGACCGAATGAAGTAGATGTCCGTTGACGTTTACTTCTTCTCGGATTTTTCTCATTAGGCATACCATCTGTTAATTCCTCCCGAGGTCGTTTTGACTTTTGGTAGGTCACTTCACTTTCCTTTTTATACGGATAAATAGTTTCAAAGAATTCAGCATTATCTGATTCTATTATCGTATTAACGTGAATCTCAGGATTTTATGATTTATGAACCAGAAAATGATATGCCTTGCTATTGGTTACATATCCAATAAATATACAATCAACTGTTTTTGGACCTATCTTAACCCTTTTAGGTTTAGGAACTTGTACCTTAGCTAAACACTCCCACACTTTGAAGTATTTCAAGCTGGGCTTCCTTCCTTTCCATTTTTCATAGGGAATGGACTGTGTTTTACTATGAGGTACACGGTTTATTATTCGGTTAGCTGTAAGTATAGCTTCCCCCACAAGTTCTATGGTAAACCAGAACTTATCAACAACGCATTCATCATCTCTTTCAACGTTCGATTCTTTCTCTCCGCAATTCCATTAGATTGTGGAGAGTAAGGAGCAGTTGTTTGGTGAATAATGCCATTTTCCAAACATACTTCTTCAAAAGGAGATTCATATTCACCACCCCTATCACTTCTTATCATTTTGATCTTTTTGTTTAGTTGTGTTTCAACTTCACTCTTGTATTGCTTGAAAGCATCAATTGCCTCATCTTTACTATTAAGTAAATAAACATAGCAATATCTCGTGCTATCGTCAATAAAAGTAATAAAATACTTTTTCCCACCGCGAGATGGTGTTGACTTCATGTCGCAAATATCTGTGTGAATTAGGTCTAAAGGACTTGAATTCCTTTCAACGGACTTATAAGGATGCTTAGCATACTTTGATTCCACACATATTTGACATTTGGAATTAATGCAATCAAATTTTGGCAATACTTCTAAATTTATCATCTTTCGCAATGTTTTGAAGTTGATGTGACCTAAGCGTGAATGCCATAAAGTGTTTTACTCAAGTAAGTAAGAAGAAACATTAACTTTATTGATAGGAACTACTATTACATTTAGCTTAAAAAGGTCGTCATTCAGGTAACCTTTTCCTACATACATATCATTCTTACTTAGTACAACACTATTAGAAACAAAAATACATTTGAATCCATTCTTGACAAGAAGTAAGGTAGACACAAGATTCTTGCGAATTTCTGGAACATGGAGAACTTGGTTTAGAGTCACTATTTTTCCCGACGTCATCTTCAACGCAATCTTGCCAACTCCTTCAATTTTCGCTGTAGACGAATTTCCCATGAAAATTGTCTCGTCGGGTCTTGCGGGGGCATAAGAAGAAAATAACTCCTTGTTAGCACAAACATGGCGGGTGGCTCCAGAATCTATCCACCATTCTTTAGGATTTCCTACCAAGTTGCATTCAGACAACATGGCACACAAGTTCAGCATTTTCAACCATGTTAGCTTGATTCTTCTTCTTCTTATCATTCTTTGCTGCACGACAATCCACGGCCTTATGCCCGGATTTTCCACAGTTGAGGCAGTTACCCTTGAACTTTTTCTTGCTTGGGTAATTCTTTGGTCCAGAAGCCTTCTTTCTCTTCTTGTATTGTGGCACCTCCTCAACAATGTTAGCCCCTATTATTGTCGAGTTTCCACGTGACTTCTTTTCAGCATTTTTGTTGTCTTCTTCTATCCTCAAACGCACAATCAAGTCTTCAAGTGTCATCTCCTTCCGCTTGCGTTTTAGATAGTTCTTAAAGTCTTTCCACAACGGAGGTAATTTCTCAATGAAAGCGGCGACTTGAAAGGCCTCATTTACGACCATACCTTCAGCAAGGAGGTCATGCACAATAACTTGTAATTCTTGGACTTGAGTTATTACCGACCTAGTGTCAATCATCTTGAAATCCAAAAACCTTGCAGCCACGAACTTCTTAAGTCCGACATCCTCAGTCTTGTACTTCTTCTCAAGCGCATTCCATAACGCTTTTGAAGTTTCCATGACACTATAGACATTGTACAAGCTATCTTCCAAACAACTCAAAATGTAGTTTTTGCACAAGAAATCATAATGTTTCCATGCTTCAGTTACAACAAATGTTCGTCATCCGGAGTTCCTTCAGCCAGGACCGGAGGATCCTTCTTGATAAATCGCTGCAAACTCAACGTAGTAAGATAGAAGAGCATCTTCATTTGCCAACGTTTGAAGTCAATACCGGAAAACTTTCCGGGTTATTTTGCTGGTGCCATAGCATGAGCAGGAGTTGAACGGCTTGGCGAGGCAGCAACACTCGTAACAGTAGCACCCGTTCCCGCAACATTTCCATTAGTTTGGTTTTCATTCATCATTTTTCTGTAGAGTTGGAACCAAAACAGAACTTTGTTAAATCAGTGAAGTTTTGATATCTTCAAACTGAATAGCAAACCAAACATACAACACATAACAATGGTGAAGTTTTTATATACTTCAAACCCGTACGTTTATTATTCCGGTAAAGTTTTGATATACTTTAAACCGGACATAACAATTATTGGAGTAGAAAGCACGAAGGCTTTAGTCTCCAAACCAGTATACAAAATATAAATAACAGTTTAATATATATTTCAACACAGAAACATTAGTATTTGAAATTCCTTAAGCTTGTGAGCTGCTACTGTGTTAAAACACAAAATCAGAAAACTGTTAGAAGAATAAAGAAACTGGAAAACAGTAAAGAATAAGAAATATTTCGAGTCCACAATTTGCTTGTGCGTCCTTAAGGAATTTTAACCCCCTCACACGTTGCCAAGGTAATGGATTAAATCCTCCCAGGATGAAACAGAATAAACCTTCCTGCAACAGTTGCAATACAAACTGCAGGATACCAACGAACTCAAAGAACGGAGCAAATCACACTTACGAATTTGAGAGAGAGAGACTGCGAATTAGAATGCAGTATTTTCAGAAAGAAGGAAGTTTTGTAATATTTTTGGTGTGTTAAAAACGAAGCTATGCCTCAGAATTTATAGGTAATTATTGGAAGAGGTGTGATGTTTGTTCTGGAAAAGGTGTCTGTTCAGAAGTTTACGCGTCCTGTCGCGGATCCTTCTGAATCTTCAACAGTGTTCGATCGATCATTTGACAAATCCAAATCCAAATCCAAATCCAAAGCCGAAGCCGAGCCGAGCGAGCGACGACGACGACGCGAGGGTTCATTCCCTTCAACTCCTTTTAAGAGCTTTAAGAAGTGATTCTATATATAAGCACACAAATGTAGTTATCCCTCACCAATGAGGGACAAAGTGCAAGTCAAAAGCTCACTTTATTCAAATTTTCATTTCCCTCCATTTTATTTCCCACCATTTACAATTCACACTCTTAGACTTTAAAGCCCAATGCTTAAAGTTTTTGAAACCCAATGCCTTTAAAGTCCAACAATGAACACTCTACACTACCTACTCTACTATCCTAATTCTCGACTTCCATACCTTCCTATCAAGGGTCATGTCCTCGGTCAGCTGAAGTTGCGCCATGTTTTGCCTAATCACTTCTGCCCACCTCTTCTTTGGCCTACCTCTACCTCTCCGTAGGCCCTCCAATGTCAACCTCTCACACTTTCTCACCGGGGCGTCTGTGCTCCTCCTCCTCACATGACCAAACCACCTAAGCCGCGCTTCCCGCATCTTGTCCTCAATAGAGGCCACCCCCACCTTATCGCGAATAACCTCATTTCTGATCTTATCTAACCTGGTGTGCCCGCACATTCATCTCAACATCCTCATCTCTGCTACCTTCATCTTTTGGACATGAGCAATCTTGACTGGCCAAAATATCAAGGCACGTAATTAATGAATAAAGATAAAGTTACTCACATCGCTGATTATTTTGTAATTACCTGTCCGATAATTGGGTAGCCCATGCTATTTTCACTAAATATAGTAGCATTCTCATTAACGTTTTTACAATACTCATAGGTTTTCTTTTAATTATGCTAATAGTGGTGTTCGGATTAGCTTGTTTTCGCCTCAATTAATTTTACTACGTACTTGTTATTCTCACACAAAGACTTAGATGTACCAGAGAAAAAATCACCTAGTAATTTTGCTAACTTATAAAAATCATCATACACAATTTCTAAAACTTTTAAAAGGTCCAACAAATTGCATCTCAACTTCTCTTAGCTCCTAAATTGATAAAATTAGCGTACTTAAAAGAATTAAATATGTGATGTTGATATAGGGTGTGTTCGGTATGCAGGAAAATATTAAAATATTTTTTTTTAATTTTCCCATGTTTGGTTGGTTTAAATGTTTTGAAAAATATTTTCCTCCAATCGGAGGAAAATGTTTTTTTTTTGTGTGGTGAAAATAAGAAATTTTATTGATCACCAGCACAAACGTTACAATTAATTCCCTCCTATTCTTCCTCACTCCCCTAACCAGCCCTAACCGATCAACTATAACTATCCCATTTCAATTGTGCTACTCTATTTACAGTAAACTTTTTATCCATACTTTTTGGTTTTGTGTTATTGATCTCCTACCCAGTATGTCATAACTCTTCCTTCTGCATTCCTCCTTGATAGTGTTAACTATTATGTGAGGTCTAGGTACTTTTTGATACCAATGAGCACCATTCCTCACTCTCCATATTGGATAAAAATATTTTCCCTATCAAGAGAAGGGAAATATTTTTCAAAACTCCTTCTCGACCTTCTCCACCCTATTCCCCATCTTCACCAACCCACTCCAACCCCAACCCCCGCCTGACCCCCAGCTACCCACTCCATCCCACCCCCACCCTAACCAGAGGCGGATCCAGAATTTGAAGTTTGTAGGTTGTTGTCGCAATCTCAAATTAATATACCATAATAACTCGGTTCACCGTTAGATATTTAGTAAATTTTTTAATAAAAATATAGGGTCTACGCAAAAGTTACTGGGTTCCCGGGAACCCATGCACTATACTCTAGATACGCCCCTGACGTTAAATAAAAATATTATTAATAGTACTTTATTTTCATGTTATAGATATTTTTTTTCTTTTCAACAAATGCGTATTTTTTTTTCATCATATAAATAAGTATTTTTTTTATTTAAACAAAAAAATACTTTCTTTTCATATCGAATAAGTATTTTCTTTCATTTTAACAAAAAAAGTATTTTCTTTTCATGATGTAAAAATAATATTTTTTTTCATCAACAAAACGAGTATTTTCTTTTCATGATGTAGAAAAAGTATTTTCTTTTATTTCAATAAAATGAGTACTTTATTTTCATGTTGTAGAAAGAGTACTTTCTTTTTCAAACAAAAAAAGAGTATTTTCTTTTTAGTTATGGAGCACAAATTTTAACGTTATTTTTGCGTAAAAAAGTAAAGCAGCGCATTAGTTCCTTTGGGTTTGTGTGAATTTTTAGAAGAATAATTAAATTCTTGAAGAAAATAGAGTCCTGAAAATATCGGCAATTTGGAGGGTGGGGGGGGGGGGGAGCAAGGAAATATAGGGACTTGGGGGAAGGGGGAGGGTGAGGGTGAGGAGAATAGCATAAAAAATTATTTTCCTAGAAAAATATTTTCTACTCTCTAACGAAACACTAAAAAATATTTTGCGGAAAAAGTTTTTCACTCACCAACCAAACAAGGGAACATAAGTGATAAAATCACTCATTTTTCATGAAAATATTTTCTAGGCATGAAAAATATTTTCCTTTGTACCAAACACACCCATAATGACTTGTCTTTTTCGGTAGGCGAGGTTTCTATATCCAGTTTAATGAATTTTGGAAGAAAGTGTTGACAAATACAAGACATGGTTATTTTCTCTTTTGAGTTTCGCATTGAGATCCGAATAAATCTTGATTTGCCCAAGAAAGCTTTACTTATCGGAAGATATTGTTCTTTAACAAATACGATTTTATACTAGGTATCCAAACTCGAGATCTTCAATTAAAGATAAGAAGTATTTGCAATTTTACCACAATCCTTGTTGATATTCAAGACATAGTCATATGAAAAAGTCCCCATCAAGTAATTTTGGGTCCACCAAATATATTGTTTCACACAATAATCTGAAGTCTGAACCATTGCCTCTTTATAAAAAAGAAAATTAAAAATCACAAATTTGGCAGAGCTAGGAAGCAGTCCAATTTTAAATATTAATTATTTTCTTGAGACATGTAAGAAAAAATTTTGTCCTCAAATATTCGGGAGGGGTCCCAAAAGGCAAGGGTGAATTATGAAAGAACCCTACTTATCTTCTGACTGTTATTGGCCCACAATAATAGAAGGTCAATAATGTTATAAAGATTTATTGAAGATGTGAAAATCAAGTGAAGGACAAAGGAATTATTTGTCCATGCATGGAAGTTATGAAAGAACATGGAATAAGGATTCTCTCCATTAATAAATGAGAATTGTAATAAATTTCCGCAAATGGTATAATGTTAGTAAAGAATAAAGTATTATTGTTCTCCTACGTGATTTGCGAGCTATTGCACAGTGAGCAAGTTACTCAGTGCGCACCCGAAGGGTAGCGACTGCGGATTTCCCTGAAAATTTTTCAAAAATAATAGTATTGCTATTTATACTATTCATTTAAGAGTAAAAGTTAAATTTAACTCAAAAATAAGAGTTTAACTTATATATATATATATATATATATAAGTATACTTCAATTACTAATATATATGTTACTTATCTTCCTTTTCATGTTGCAATCTAAATTTAGTGTAGTTTACCCTTCGATGACTACATCCATGGATCTGGCCTAGTGGTTAATAAAGTAGAATGCAAAAGTTATGGAGATATAAGTGACTATTCGGTACCAGGATTGGTGGATAACAATAAATAGACCATGGAATAGTTGAAGTGCGTAAGCTGATTCGGGTACCATCATTACCTTAAAAAAATTACCAATATATTTCCTCCGGTTCACAATAAGTGACCAATTTGCTTTAGGCACACCCATTAAGAAAATATTAAATTCTAGACAAAAATAGTTAGTGTGACTAATCTACCCTTAATTAAATATTGTAGCATAGTTATAGTAGCACTTACTTCTCTTCTCAAATTTGAGGAGTAAATGACTTTTTTAGGGATACGTACGTAAGGATAATTTTAGAAAAATAAATTAAATTTTTTCTTAATTATATAAATGGACACTTATTTTGGACCAAAATTAAAAAACTAATTGGCCACTTATTGTGGACAGGAGGGAGTAATAGATTTATATTTCTCGTTAATGACAACAACAACAACAACAACCCAGTATAATCCGACAAGTGGAGTCTGGGGAGAGTAATATGTACGCAGACCTTACCCCTACCTCGAGGGGCAGAGAGGCTATTTCCAGGAGACCCTCGGCTCAAGAAAACAACAAGAGACGATATATTAGTACCATCAATGAGATTCATAATAAAATAACAGCAATATAAGAAATACGAAATAGATGGAAGGTATAATAATAACCAGCAGATAAAGCCCTGCATCACTAGTAGCATCCTAAGACTGACTCCTAACTGGCTAGTCTCACTCTAGTGCACTGTAGAAATATTCACAATTTTTCCTAACCTACAACCTTAATGCTCGGCCTCCACAATTCCCTGTCAAGGGTCATGTCCTCAGTAATCCTAAGTCGCGCCATGTCCTGCCTGATCACCTCTCCCCAATACTTCTTAGGTCGCCCTCTACTTCTCCTCGTGCCCACCACAGCCAGTCGCTCACACCTCCTCACCGGTGCATCAGTGCTCCTCCTCTGAATGTGCCCGAACCATCTGAGTCTTGCTTCCCGCATCTTGTCCTCCATGGGGGCCACTCCCACATTCTCTCGAATATCTTCATTCCTAATCTTATCCATCCTTGTATGCCCGCACATCCACCTCAACATTCTCATCTCTACTACTTTCATCTTCGGTATGTGTGAGTTCTTAACCGGCCAAAAAACAATAAAGCTAAGTAAGGTAGTGTTTTATCCTCTAGAAGTCGGTATTATCCTAATTCCTAGGTAGACAATGAAAAGAAAGATGAAGCCTTTGATTAATTGAAAGACAATCATTTAATTAGCACCAACAATTTTGTCTGTCATAACTAAGGCTGTCCAACGGGACGGGCCGGCCCGTCCCGTCCCGCGACCCGTCCCGGTCCCGTCCCGTCCCGCTAAAAATTCAACGGGATGGGCCAATGTTACGCGGGACACGGGACGAGACGGGACGCCCGTTTCGTCCCGTTTGTCCCGTCCCGTTTCGTCCCGTTTCGTCCCGTCCCGTCCCGCGTCCCGTCCCGTCCCGTCCCGCGTCCCGTCCCGTCCCGTCCCGCGTCCCGTCCCGTCCCGCGTCCCGTCCCGTCCCGCCTGTTTTTTTTTTTATTTTCCCTATTCCCGAAGTTTATTTAATTTCTACACTACTTAACCCATCTTTAAAACTAAGAGGTGCAAAGGGTCTTGTTCGTAAAATTTATGAGAATTTAGAAATTCAAGAACATGAAGAACCATCTCTCGAAAACTGCCAAGCTAGCATATATTTTTATGCTAGATCAATGTTTGATAAATATAAATCTATGGATACAACTAGTACTGAAACTGCTCCTTCTACTTCTAAGTCTGGAGCAGAAGTTTTATGGGAAGATATGGATGATATAACAGGTTTTGATTCCTCTATTGATGATGAACTTGATTCTTATCTTAATCAAGGATTGGAAAATATTAAAGACGAAGAAGGCAAGGAACAACTTTTGTCATGGTGGAGGGAGCGTGGCAAGGCTTTTCCAACACTTTCAATTATGGCCCGAGATATCCTGGCTATTCAATCGATCAGTTCAGGAGCATCGGAGAGTGCATTTAGCGCGGCAAGATTTCAAATTGGAGATCATAGACATTCATTAGCGGAGGAGATCATAGACATTCATGGCATGGAGCTCATGGAACATCAATCAACATTGCCAATTCCAGTAGAATGTCAAGAGATATTATTGATAAGTTACAAAGAAGTTATATAGGAGCTTACAAATATTAGTATGATAATTTGTAATTGGCTACTAAGAGGCCTAGTTCAAACAGAACCTTCCTAGAAGGTGGCTGCGTAGATTAGGTGCTCTTCAAAAGAATTGTATTTGTATTTGAGATTTGAAAGTTCTATTAATAAAATAAATGGCTCTAAGAGATGAATTATTTTTATGATTGTCGGTGTTGCTTAATAGTTAATACTTTGAAAATTATATTAAATTAAATTATAACTCTATTATAAATTTATATTTACTAGATTATTTCATTACAATCTTTTGTTTTAATATTTTATAATTCTTTACTTAGTTTTCTAATTTTCTTTTTAACATACTAACATAGTAATATTTAAGTTTATTAAATAAGTCAAAAATCTAGCCGTTGCAAACTTTAAAAACATAGTAATTTTCAAAAAACTAGAATTTTTTTTTTTTTAAAAAATACACTAAGGCCCGCGAACCCGTCCCGCGACCCGTCCCGTCCCGTCCCGTCCCGTCCCGTCCCGTCCCGTTTGGTTGGCGGGACGGGACGGGACGACCGTTTCGTCCGGTTTGTCCCGTCCCGTTTCGTCCCGTCCCGCCACCGTCCCGCCTAAATCTCGTCCCGTCCCGTCCCGTCCCGTTAAAATCGTCCCGTCCCGTCCCGTCCCGTCCCGTTGGACACCCATAGTCATAACTATGCAATTAGCAAGAATGCATGAGTATAAACATTTGCAATTTTACTAATATGAAATCCTCTCGTTATCTTGAATGTCCCGAATTTGATAGGTGATTAGTCATGGTCTTAATTCAATTCCAACTTTTTCTTTTGTAATCAAAATTTTTTATGATGTTAAAAGAATATAAAGTTAGTATTTGCTACTAATACTGAATCAATACGCATGCCGCGATAAATACAGGGGCAGAACTGGTGTATATGTTACGGGTTCGGTCGAACTCAGTAACTTTGATCCAAACCTATACTTATCTTAGGAAATTTATTGAATACGTACAAATTCTTAATTTAGAACCTAGTAATTTAAAAGAACTAAAATAGCAAACCTAGTAACTTTAAATCCTGACTCCACCTCTATAAATGTGTACTCGGGTTCTGTATGCATCACCCGTCACATCTTGAGAATTCGTTTCATCTAAAGGCTGAAGTAGCAGATCAATTATCACCCATGATTTCTGTGATCAGTTGCGTATATGTATAGACAGATACAATATAAAATCATATTATTTCCTAGTTAGCTTTTATTAAAGAAGGCGAATTTAGGAGCAACAGTAAAGTTATTTTCGGGTTCGAGCCGGATAAGCAGTTACTAATGTTTGCATTAGGGTAGGCTGTTACATTGCACCACTTGAGGTGCGACGCTTCAGTAGACCTTGCGTTAGCTTCTATTAAAAATACGGGATGCTTTATGCATCAGGATGCTCTTTACAGCTTATTTAGATGGTTGTTACATGTTGTATTGTATCGTATTGTTACTTTAAATACAATATTATTTTGATTGTTACTTAAATTTTATTATATCGTATCGTTAAATCTTCTGTTACGTAACGACGAAAAGTGACATTTTATGAAACGACCGATTGGTGTGATCGCATCGTTATCGTATTTTTTCTCTCATCTTGCCCTCCTTATTATTAAATAATCTTACTTTATCTTTTACCTACCTTTTTATATTACAATTCTATCTCATACCTTACTTTTTTTTATAACATTGCAAATTTATCGTTCATATTGTTGGTGCATGACATCATGAAATGACGACAAACAATACAATCTAACCAAATATTGTATACATCAAAATAATACAGTATAATACAATAAATATTATACTACACTCAGACTTCTCTATAACATCATCCCTATATAACAACACTTCACTATAAAAGCCAAGCTTTTTCGAAACCAATTTTCATGTTATGTTATAATATATGTTCTCTATAATAGCACTTCGCTATAACATCTAAAGATATTCGAAACAAACAAGACTATTATAGAGAGATACGTAACAACCATTCAAACAAGCTGTTAGTTAGCTTCTATTAAAAAATATAGATCGCATGAATTTCGGCATAAAACAAGTTATTGAAATTTGAAATATAGATTCCCTAATTTCCTAGGTATTATCTAGTGAAGTTCTTATCCCCTAATTTCTGGGATTCTTGACTAAGATTTTCTAGTTGACAACAAAAAAAGGAAAGTATATATTCAAAGTATGTCCAGAAAATCCTCACATGGTTTAGACAGACTGCAAGATAATTTCATGTGTTACTTCTTGGAGAAAAACATGCAATCAAACATGGATCTAATTAATCACACTACATATATTCGCAATCTTTTAGCCCTTTTATTATTCAATATACAACTAAGTTTTTTTACATTGGCACTGTCTATATTTTTGACTAAGTTAATTTGATCACTATCCATGAAATTAAATATCACTTGCTGTCAAGTGACCAGGAAGTCACGATTTTGAGTCGTGGATACAGTCTCTTACAGAAATGCAGGGAAAGGCTGCGTACAACAGACCCTTGTGGTCCGGCCCTTCCTCGGACCTTGCATATAGCGGCTAGCGGGAGCTTAGTGCATCGGGAACGGTAATCAAATTTTATATTTATTGGTTGCTACCCAATTTTTGGCTGTTCAAACTAGAGATAATGGCTATTAAGTTAGCTGATGAAATCTTTGTGCTAAAAGGCTTTGAAGTCATGGAACTAATGTTTGTCACTTAAAAATAGCTGAATTTTCCCTTTATTTATCAAAAAAATTAAAATTAATTTTTATAATAAATGACTGTTATATAGCGATGTTGTTATAGGTAGGTGCGACTGTAAACATATTTAACCTTGTTACTCAAAATCATGCCATTCATTTTGGGATGTTCAATTATTGACTAGTCTGTCACTCTGTCAGGATGTGGCGAGGGAAGATTTTTCTTAATTTCTTAATAGAGCAGTTCAAGAAATTGCGGAAAATTCAGGTGATTACTGTTTTGGTTTGTTTGCTCAGTCCAAAGTTCGTGTCTTTCCATAAATAAATTAATGCATTTCTGAAATTGACAAGGTACTGCAACTATAAACTTATGATATCATTTTTTAGATGTTATTAAAATAGGAGTTCTTCTCTTTCCTTTATCAAATTATATAGAGTTTTACTGGACATTTTCAAGATCTATAATCGTGCGAAGTGATTTTTTAGTGCTGCAGCCAACTCTGAAGACAATAACATGCACATAACAGCAATTTATGCAGTAAATTATAGTGCACGCGGAATTTCATATTTTAAATTTCTCTTTATATATACAGTGAGACCTCTCTATAACAACATCACTATATAACAGTCATTCACTATATAAACCAAGTTTTTCTTGGAACTGATTTGTATATTATGTTATAATATATATTTTTTTATAAAAATACTTTACTATAATAATCAAAAAATATTTGAACAAATAAAACTGTTATAGAGAAGTTTGACTATAGATGTTCAAGAACATTAAACGACGACAGATAATATTGGGCCAATGTGCGCAAATGGGTTGGGCTTAAATTTCCCAACCATATCAACAAGTTAATGGGCCATTTTAAGAGAGGTACGCTCAAGGAAAGATCCTCCTGGCAACTCCAGCCCAAGAAAAATCGATAACTTATTAGTCTCTGGATACTCTTGAAAAGATTGTCAATGTAATTTTTTTTTTTTTTTAGTAATTCTTATTTTAATTGCTCTGTGAAGTCACGAGTAGTAACTCTTTACCCCTCATTTTTCCTTTTCTAGAATCGAACTAGGCATTTATAACTACACACGTACACACGCGCGCACTACAAGTAGACTTGTGATGGGCAACATTATCACAAAATTATGACATATTTGTGATAATTTTATGACAGAATTTATAACGTGGACAAAATTTGTGAGTTGCGACGATGAACATCCATCACTATATATTCTGTCTCAAAAATCATGCGTTGGAACAATTTTGTCTTTATACATGTTGAAGACAATAAATTTGCGTCGAGAAAATAAAATCAAGACCGAAAATATTGCAACAATCATAGTATATGATTTCAAATAATATGAGTGTACGATCTCTATGAATCCTCTGATTCTCTTTGCAATAGTAAATAAATTCAAGGGTCTTTGAGCTTGATCTTGAATATGTAGTTGCCGCCACGAACGATGATCTTGTTCTTGAGCTTTAGCTTGATTGCTTGAACTTGACCTTGATTTGTTCTTCGTTCTTGAGCTTGAACTTGATTTGTTCTTCGTTCTTGAGCTTGAACTTGATTGCTTGAAGCTTGAAACATGTGGAGGAATTTGCAGTGTTTGATCCACGAGCTCTTTCTTGCTTCTTGTTATAACTTCTGGTGTATTTTCTGGATTATGAAGACCCCTATTTATAGTTGTGGAAGGGAAGAGTTATGATAAGAACAAACTATTTCCGACCAATCAAATCGAAGTGTGACAAGGCCACATTTGATTGGCCAGAACATGGCGTGATTTCATTAGCCTTTTAATGTGACTTGGCAATCCTTGTCATTTTGACACGTGACATGATCTTATTGGCTCTTCCTCTTGAATTGGCGTGCCACGTCATATGACACGTGGCACCAAACAGGTCCTCTAGGAAGATGACATCGTGCGCTTAATGAAGTGGGCTCATCACTTTAGCCCAATGAATTTGGACTTATTTATTTAAGGGAAACTTACACAAATGTCCCAAATAAATTTCAACTTACCAACCTCTAGCCATTAGTCATAGACTTACCAAAACTAGCCAACAAAAATTGAAAAACCAAATAATATGGTTCTTTCTCTCAAAGAATCACATGCAAAAATCACCTTCCATATTTTTAAGCGTGATTAGCAACATTAGATACAAGACGTAAAGGAAATTTCATGGACGGGGTAGCAAATAAGGTGATAAAATTATAAAAATCTATACAATATTCCAAAAATCTAAACAAAAAAGGAACTTTTTCAATAGGTATAGTTGAAATTCATTGAAAATATATAGATACGTCAATATACAAAA
Source organism: Nicotiana attenuata (assembly GCF_001879085.1). Lineage (NCBI taxonomy): Eukaryota > Viridiplantae > Streptophyta > Magnoliopsida > Solanales > Solanaceae > Nicotiana > Nicotiana attenuata. The sequence goes on along the minus strand of NC_031994.1, from coordinate 90,239,771 downwards.
TTTGAGGAAGATTGGAGGTGATTTGGACTGGTTTTGTATCAAAATTCGTAATTAAATCGAGCTCAAAAAAGTCTTATGCGACACATGTATCAAACATGTATCATGCATGTATCTCACACACAGGTATACATGGATATACATGTCATACACAATTGATACAAATATGATACATATGTGATACACAAATGATACACAGTGTGATACACATATCATTTTTTTTCATGTTCAACTTTTACTTCGAATTTTCAATTTAAACCACCTCAAAACTTCACCAAATCATCCCAAAACTGAGATTCAAGCTCCTTAAGTTATTCCCAATCTATTCTAATAGCACCCACTCAAAACAAAGCAATTGGCGTACCAGAATTTGATAGTTATTTTCGAGCTGAATTATCAAACTCAGTAGACGTGGAGACACGCGAGAGGATACTAAAGGAAGCTATTAATGAAGTGAAGATCAATAACTGTATACTAGCTAGTAAACAACTAGAGAAAATAAAGAGACTGATAAATGTTAAGGGATGGAAAATTCAAAGATTAGATGCAACAGAAGTTTTTAGGAGGAAACAGAGAAATGTAGAGGAAGAAGCAGATGAAATTTGGAAGAATATGTGATGGGACAGAGCATAAAGATTGTGGGTAAATTTTTATGCGAAAATAATAGGAGCAAAATGGTTTACAGAAATGACGTGACAACCATTAAGAGAGCAGCATCATCGGCCATAGCTCAATATTTTTTTTTTTGTTACAAATAGCTAATTGGCTAATTTGGCTAATATCAGTAATATTTTATCAATTGGCCAATTTTTGTAATGAGCTACTTATAAATGGACATAGCTGGTAATTCCCCTTTATTTAATCCATATGTATTGGACTTATATAATTAATTCAATTATATTAGCCCATAATATTTATTTGAACCAATATATCTTGAATTCAAAATATAGTCCAACTTATTTTATGAATTTAATTTAATAAAATTTATATGCCTATAAATGCCCCTTACTTCAAGACTTGTCGAGGCATCTAAACTTTATAGACTAGGCTTGAAGTATTAACTTGCTATTTCTTTAAGATTACTAATATTTTTTGTGCAAGGCATCTCCTGTATGCCAAAAGGAGAGAATAGGTCCATGCATTAGGACACATGAGAACGTGGAAGATATGTATTTATTCCGGGGTGTTCAAAACCCATCCGAAACCGAAAACCGAACCGAAATCGAAGCTTAATGGTTTATTGGTATCGGTTTAACGGTTTAACGGACGGGGAACTGATTGAATTTTTTTTATTAACGTCTTATCGGTTTGGGGGCGGATTATTCAATTTTCTTAACGGATAATCTGTTAACCCGTTAAGAATATATATATATATATATATATATTAAATTTATTTCTGAATAATCCATCAAAGTCAACGAAGTTATCTACTCTATTACTAGGAGTTAGGTCATCAGCCAATGCTTATGCTATACAGATTAATGACACCGAATTAATGACACGTTATTGGAAATCTTGGCTCATAAATCTTTATTAGTTAACCAATGAATTCCCTTCTGTAATTAGAAGACAAATAATCACCCCCTAGCAAAATGTATAAATCTCCAGTCCCCCACTCCACCAAAGAAGCAAAGCACTAGTCTATTTTTTTTCTTTATTTTCCCTTAGTTGTTGTGTGGGAAATTGGTTATAAACATATCTGTCACAAGACAAAAAGATGGGATCGAGAGGGATCAAAATTTGCATGACTTTAGTTGCAGTAGTGAGCATGATTTCAATAGGGGCAATGGCTCAATCCAACTGCATGAACGCATTCTTTAGCATGTATTCATGCCTTAGCTATGTCACTGGAAGTTTAAGAATGAGGTGATTGGACATAAGTTTTCGATTTCTGAATTTGTATGCTAGGCTGTTAGCAAACAATTAATGCACGCAATATAGATTGAATTAGGCCGATAAACCGCCCGATAAGAGCTAAACCGATACCAATCCGCCCGATATCTTATCGGGTGGCTAGCGGATTAATACATTTAAAAGCCGATAACCGACTAAACCGTTAAGAGTAAATAACCGCCCAATCCGCCCGTTAAGCAGCCCTAATTTATTCCATGTCTATTGATAACTTTGGTTGTCATTTTTTTTGTCCACCTTAGATTCCACAATGATACCAAATATTGCCAGCATAAGAAAGGTAATAACAGTTCACTATTATAATGGTTGTTGCATTATTTCAAATTCTGATAAACAATCACACAATGTGGGCCCACCTTTATAGTAGCTTTGCCTTGTAAATGAGATTTCACTCTTTGATTAAGCAACAGGAAAATAGACCCGCAAGAGACAGTCCGAATTCGATATGCAATTGGCAATTCCACCGCTATTAGCAAGTTGAATCCCTTCTGGAGTTCGACAATAAGTAGTCATCCCACATCGAAATCGATTTGCGTCCAGCAACTTTCAGAAATCTATATAAGGATGCGTACTCTCCAACTTGTGAGCATCAGTTCGCAGTGGCTTGACTCTATTTTTATGGACCCAGAAGCATTAACGCGAAAGTAATTTCTTCTTCTTTTCTTGTGCTTTTCTTCTTTTGTTGTCTTTTGTAGGTAAAACAAGAAGGATATGTTCTTGCTTAACGAGACGATCCACGCATGAATAAGGGTGTTTTAGGGTATGAATAGATGGGTACTCATTCCCGTCCGAATATTAGAGAGATTACTCTCAATGTGTCTCGACTATCGAAGAGATTACTCTCAATGTGCCCCGACTATCGGGGAGACTATTCTCAATATGCCCCGACTATCGGAGAGACTACTCTCAATGTGCCCCGACTAGACTATTGGAGAGATACTCTCTGTGGCCCGACTATCGGAGAGATTACTCTCAATGTGCCCCGACTATCGGAGAGATTATTCTTAATATGGCCCAACTATCGGATTACTCTTAATGTGCCCCGACTATCGGAAAGATTACTCTCAATGTGCCCCGACTATCGGAGAGATTACTCTCAATGTGGCTCGACTATCGGAGAGATTACTCTCAATGTGCCCCGACTATCGGAGAGATTACTCTCAATGTGCCCCGACTATCGGAGAGATCACTCTCACTGTGCCCCGACTATCGGAGAGATTACTCTCCATACAAAAATTATAATTCCTTTTAACGATAAACCCACGAATAGGTCAACTTAAGGTACAAAGGGACTTATATGTCCACCTTAAGATTGGAAAGTTATAAAGCTTCAACTCGGAGACGACATCGACTTGACGACATTGACTTGAACACTTGGAAAACTTTGAAGATTTGGCAGGCTTTGCAGACTTCAACTCGAAGAGTGGTTGACTTTTAAGATTCAACTTGAAAAATTAGCAGACTTGAAGACTTCAAATTGAAGATTTGGAGGGCTTAAACAATTTAACTTTAAAACCGGCGAATTTGAAGACTGAAACTTGAAGACCGACGGACTTAAAGACTTCAACTTGGAGACTTTGAGAGCTTAAATATTTCAACTTGAAGAGTGGCGAACGTGAAGACTTCAACTTGAAGACCGACGAACTTGAAGATTTCAACTTGGAGACTTTAACTTGAAGACATACGGTCTTGTATACTTCAACTTGGAGACTTCGAGGGCTTAAATATTTCAGCTTCTCTTTTGCTTTACATTGTCAGACTTTTATCTTAGTCGCATAATTTTTCAGCTTTACGCGCTTGTAATAAAAGATTCATATCTTGTCGTGGGAGAGTCCAAATAATGAACCGTTGATTTCTCGAAAATTAGACTTCAATATCGAAAATATATCCAAAACTTTGAATCAAACACCTTCAGAATCGCCCCAAATAATATTTTTGAAACCAACTTTAGATTACACCACGTTGAAAATTTTGAATTTGCGCAGTCTCACCAAAAAAATCATATCTTCGTGTAGAAAGTCAAAATCACGAACCGTTTGATTTTTTGAAAACTTAACTTGAAAATATATAACATATCCAAAATACAAGATTTAATGCCTTAAGGATAGTTTCGGATAATATTGAAATCAATGTTAAATTCTGACGCGACGATGATTTCAGATTTGCACGACTTCACCAAAACTTTTGTATCTTGATGTAGAAACATCGAAATCACGAACCGTTTGATCTATTGGAAACTTAACTTCCAAATCTATAACATATCCAAAACGCAAAATTTAATGCCTTAAGGATAGTTTCAGATAATATTTTGAATTAGATACTAAATTTTGACACACCGACGGTTTAAAATTTGTGCGACTTCGCCAAAAGTTTTGTATCTTGAAGTAGGGACGTTGAAATCACGAACCACTCGATTTCTTGGAAACTAAACTTCAAAATCTAAAACATATCAAAAATTTAAAATTTAATGCCTTAAGGATAGTTTCAGATGATAGTTCGAAGTCGACTTGGGTTTCTGATATGCCGACAGTTCCAAATTAGCGCGACTTCACCAAAATTTTTGTATCTTGGTGTGGAAGCCTTGAGATTGTAAGACCCTTTTAATTGTCAAAAATTGAAATTCAAGAGCTTCATTCTGTGGGCTTTTTTGTCAGCTATCTTCAACATGGCTTTCTTTGACCTCAATGTCAAAGCAAGGTTAAAGATAGTTCCCTCTATTTCCTCATGTTTTCTGCCATATCTCATAGGGATCTTCTACTCCTTTATTAGAGGTAGAACTTGTTGTACACGGAAGATTAGTTTCCAATTCTCTCATTATTTAGTATATTTAGGACTTCTAGTACTCAGTTGTATAGTTGACCTAGGCTTACTTCATTCTGTTTTTGTATACCCAAGTGTCTATCAACTCTGGATAGACACTAGGTTCATCGCTATAGCTCTAACTTACCATAGCATTCAGGGTTCATTTGGTTGTCAAAATTGGATGATCAAGTGTTCTCTCATCTTCGGAGGTCAGGTTTATGGCCCCCTCCACTGTTGTATCTTTATTGTTATATATATGAAAATCAACCTAGGCACAATGCCTAGTGGATTTTAAAAAAAAAAAAGAGCTTCATTCTCATCAAATGTCTTTGGTTCAAGTCTCACTAAATTTGAAACGTCGTGAAGGCACTCCAAAAAAAACTTGAAGGTTTAGTGAACATAAAGGCATAGCGAATCCCCGGACTTCAATGCAAATGCTTGGCAACCCCCCAAAAAGATATTAATCATTTCATTAAAGACACCAATTTACCATAGCGGCTCGCCCCCTTTAAATCAAATGGGATGCAAAGTTTAACAGAAGAATGGTATCTCAACTCGTTTTTCAAGTGCTGATTGAATGGATTACATTCCATCGTACTTCATTCGGACAACGATTGGGGGATTATGTATCTTTTGAACTTATGCGACTGAACTCAGAATGAAACTCTAAGTTGCCTACGTACCTCGGTGAAGAGGATCAAGTCATACCGTAGTTCAGAATGAGTGATTTTTTTATGTCCTAACTTTTACCTAGTCCGCCTCTTTCGAGGTTTTCAACCTAGCGGACTATTTTTTTCATATCCTAACTTTAGCCTAGGCCGCCTCTTTCGAGGTTTTCAACCTAGCGGACTCTTTTTTTTTGGGTGGTACATAATTTATACTCATGCGGGCCAGGAGCGTAGGAACATGCAGTTTAGGCTCATGCGTTAAGGAGCGTCATGACTTGCAGTTTAGGCTCATACGTCGAGGAGCATTGCAACTTCAAGGATAATACTTCTTCAAAAACTTGCGATTGATAGGGCCGATTCTCATGCCATCTACATCAACCAGCTTGTAAGCCCCACTTGAATAAGCTTCTTGCACGATATATGGCCCATCCCATTTTGAAGTGAACTTCCCTACCGGTTTATGGGAAGTAATAATGGGTCTTCTTATGGCAAGGAATTGATCTCCTACTTGAAAGGATCTTAGGCGAACTCTTTTATTCAAGGCGCGAGACAATCGAGCTTGATAACATTCAAGACTCTATTGAGCTTCCAACCTTTTCTCATCCAGAGCCTCCAACTCTGCTAATCGAAGTCGAGCATTTTCTTCATCAGTGATGCCTTCTTGAATAGCTAACCGTAATGAAGGTATTTGACGCTCAAGTGGCAAGACGACTTTAATTCCATAAACGAGTGTGTAAGGGGTCGCTTGTGTTGGCGTGCGGTGAGTTGTCCTATATGCCCACAGAGCTTCCTCCATACGGTCATGCCAATCCCGTTTGGATTTGGAGACGACTTTCTTCAACAAGTTGCATGGAGTCTTGTTGAATGCCTCAGCTAGGCCATTGGCGGCAGCATTGTACATAGAAAAGTTACGTTGCTTGAAGCCAAAGAGTTCACAAACCTTGTTCATCAACCTATTATCTAACGGCTTGCCATTAATCGTTATTATGAAACTAGGAATTCCAAAGTGATAGATAATGCTTACTCGGATGAAACTTGCAACATTTTCCTTCTTTACTTCCTTAAGAGGAACAACTTTTGCCTATTTTCAGAAGTAGTCAGTTGCAGCCAAGATGTATAGGTTCCCACCAAAGGACTTTGGCAGTGGTCCAACGACATCCAATCGCTAAGCGTCAAACGGCCAGGATGCAACAGTCGGGTGCAACACTTCAGCAGGTTGATGAATAAAATTCGCATGGAATTGACAAGCCTTGCATCTTCGAGCGTAGTCTAAGCAATCTTTTACCATCGTTGGCCAATAATATCCCATCCTTTTTATATGAAAGTGGAGCTTTGGTCCAGACTGGTGTGGCCCACATACCCTAGAATGTGCCTCTTGCAAGGCTTGGAGTGCTTCTTCTTCCCCTAAGTATAGCAAGAGTACTCCCTTGAATGACCTTCTGTATTGAGTATCTTTGTAGTAAAGAAAGCGGGGTGCACGACGACGGATTTCAGTCCTTCTCCTCAGATTTTCTGGAAGTATCCTATAGCATAAGTAGTCGATAATGGGTTGTCGCCATTCTTCTTTCTCAACTTCAAAAACAGTGACAAGATGCTTGAGTTTATTTTCTTGACCTTCAGCCTCATTTGGCGGTGGTACTACCCATGTTTGGCAGACAGTAACATGCGCTTGATCAGGTAGGGTTAACGATGAAGCTAGGGCAGATAAAGCATCCGCCTTCTTATTTTCTTTCCTTGGCATATGCTGAATAGTCACAACCAAGCCACCCCATTAATTTTTTAGCGTAATCATGATATGGGCGTAGTTTAGGCTTCTTGACCTCGTAACTACCTAGAAGCTGATTGACCACTAACAGAGAGTCACCAAAGACTTGCAATTGCAATCGCTTCATTTCGACAGCAATTTCAAGCCCAAGTATTAGTGCTTGATACTCAACAACATTTGTTAGAGCAGAGTTGCATTAACGTAAAAGAGTAGGGCAGAACTTCACCTTGAGAAGTGACAAATACTACACCAGCACCAGCCCCCCCGCGATGTGCAGCACCATCAAAGTACATCTTCCATGGAGGCTGAACTTCAGTGACCATTGCAGGTAGTTCGTCAGTTAGCTCCCAATCATCAGGTATAGGGTGATCTGCCAAGAAGTCTGCTAACGCTTGTCCTTTATATCCTTTTGAGGGATGTACACGATTTCAAATTGTTGAAACTGGAGGTACCACCTTGCCAGTCGATCTCTAAGGACATGTTTTGGCATCACGAACTTGATGGGATTTGCTCTAGAAACCAAACGAACGACATGAGCTTGATAGTAGTGCTTCAACTTTTGGATTGAGGATACTAGCACCAAACATAACTTTTCAATTGGCGAATAATTTAGCTCATTTGGTGTCATCATCCTGGTTCAACCCATTTTGACCCATCAGCTATTAAGGTAACAACCCAACCCGTTTAAAGTTGGCGAGTTGGGCGGGTTACACAATTTTGGGTCATTTTTTATACCTCTAAAATTTGTGTAAGGTGTACTTTAATTTGTCCCTTTCTAGTTTTCTCTCTTTGTGATTACTAGCCTATTTGACCAAGCTTCTAAAATTAGCTTTTCTTGAAAAATATTTTTCTTAAAAGTGCTTTTCAAAAAAGTTCTTTTGGTGTTTGACTAATTAATTTTAAAAGTATTTTTGAGCAGCAATTATTATTTGACCAAGTTTTTTAGAAGTATTTCTAATCGCATTTTTTTCAAAATACTTTTTAAAACAGTATTTTTGAAAAGAAGCTACTCTTTCTACTTCTCGAAAACACTAATCTTAGTGGTGGCAAACGGGTGGGTTGGGTAAAATTTGGGCGTGTTGAAAACGGGTTACATAAAAAATGGGTCATAACCCAACCCGCCCATATTTATACGGGTAAAAAACGGGTTGCGTACAGGTCAAACCCATATGTAACACAAGAATTACGCAAACAAAGAACGCATTGAACTGGTATCGGAGATGTTATACACAGTGAAGCTCTTTACTATGAATGAGTACTATTTGCTGGGTTACTCTACTGTCATTCCACCTTATCAATGGAAATTGAAAGTAATTGGTTAAGGGACACTAATTAAATAGTGAAACTTGTGTAGGATTTTGTACTAATAATATGGTAATGTTAACGGTTAATAATATATCAAAAACTTGACTTTTCTCCTTAAACTAATATTTTCATCGCAAATAAGCCACTAGATAAAATAACAAAAACGGTTCCGTAAAAATTCCTACTATTCCATTTGTTAAGATCTTTCTATTTGACTTAGATATTTTGATTAATAGTTGGACGTTAACAAAATATATGTTGTAAATAAGTTTTGGCTCAATATGTTTACTTTTGGATAGTTATTTGTGATGTTTTATACTTTTTCTGTTATTTTAATTTCTCCAGTTTGTTCTCCTCGATGATCTAATAATATTCTACTAAAGTTGAAAAATATTTTAAAAGTTAAAAATGAAAGGAGTACTTAAAAGTAAAAGTTGTACTAATTGATTATGAATTTCATTTGAAAAAGAAGGTTAAAAATTTTTAGTGAAAATTATTAATTTCACTTGAAATATTTCTCAAACAAAGTTTTACCAATATCTTAAGTATTTCAACATTTATAAATAATGGTTAATAAATTCATATTTTAAAATATTAATAATATTATTATGATGGAGCTGAATAATTTTTTATTTTATTTCTTATAATTATGAAGTTTCTTTTGAACTGTACATTCCTACTTGGTAAATAAAAGTCTACTTTATTTGCCAATAAAAATTATGAAGTTTCCATCTGATTCAAAAAAAATTTAAAAAGTAGTAAAAACTTTTGAAAATTCTCACACAGAAAATTACCAGCCAAAAGTCCCTTGCCCAAGACAGTCAAAGAAGATTAAAAGTTAGTAAGTAACTGGACAGGTGTAGGAATTATTGGTAAATAGCTTCTCGCACTAGTTCTTCATTTGGGTTGAGAGTTGAATAGAAGCCAATCCATATCTTACCCATGGTTTACCCATTTTTATGCGGGTAAAATATGGGCTCAACCCATATTTGACCATATTTAAATGTTACTCACTCAACCCGTGTAAATATGGGCAGGTTGGACGGGTTAGAATAAAATGGGTCACAATTGTCAGCACTAACTAATCTAAAGAATAGATAGATGCTAGCTAGTGAAAGTACAAGGGGGGGGGGGGGGAGGAGGGAGTGAATTATATAATTTTAAACTTT
>NC_031994.1:90167407-90230134 GCF_001879085.1 Nicotiana attenuata | reverse complement strand
GAGAGGGGATGAATTATATAATTTTTAAACTTAGACTCTATTAGTTGACTGATTTACCAATTAGTCGACTTGATGCAATAAAGTAACAGTTGTAATTGCAGAATATAAAATACAGAAAGTAAGTGCAGAAATCTAAAGACACCTGAATTTTATACTGGTTCGGATTTGATGATAGGCTATAATTGCATATTTTAGTCGCTTATTACACTCGAATTTACTGCACTTTAATTGAGTTTGCGCTTTAATCGCTAGTGTTTTGCACTAATTGTGTGTTTTATGCCTTGTAGGTGTGATTCCGAGCTATATAGATGTTATGGAATGAATTTAAGTGATTTGAATCTTTGAAGTCTGAGTAAAAGCTCAAGGAATTAAGCCGGGATCGTGTTCGGAGGTCAAATTTGATAATTAAGTACGAACGAAGACTTGAGGAGGCATATTGCGCACTGTCTAGTAAAATAGACATAACTTTTTGCTCAGAACTCCATTTGGGCTCCACAATATATGGTTGGAAAGCTAACTCAAAGGGCTACAACTTTCATGTTTTACGTTTTTCCAAATTCCAAACTGAACAGGGTGAAAAACCGCGGTTTTGCCGCGACCGCGGCAGAACCGCGGCAGAGTGTACTCGCGGACAAATGAAGAATCAGAGAGTATGTTTGGCCGCGGTTTGACCGTGACCGCGGCAGGAAGCGAAAATTTCAGGGACTAAAGTGCAAAACATGGGATTTTAAGTCCTAAACCCTATATTAAACAAAGGAGGCCGGCCAAGAACAAGAAGAGGACATATTTTGGACACAAATTAGACCTAAGGAGGCGGAGAGACACTACTTTAGGGTTAGACAACACCCTTGGAGGCAAGAACACATTGGGAGCAAGGCGGAGAATTCTTCTACGAGTTTTTTCCTTCCTCTTCCTATTTTTCATTGTTGGTTATGACTTTTAGTATTGTAGTTTTACATACTATTATGAATAGCTAATTTTTTATCTAGAGTTTTGATAGAACCTTTTGTAGGATAAATTCTTGTTATGTTTTTATATAATTGAGCCATAGCTTTTCTCTATTTGTTCAACTACGTTTATATTCTGGTTGATTGAAGAGCTCTCAATTAGCTGTGCCTATTTAGTATGCATAACTCGGGAGAGAGTGCATATTTAGGTAATTGTTGAACAACACCACTCCCAGAGTATATGAGGGATCAATAACCGAGGGTTTAAAGGCGGGATTAGGAATAACGAAGCCTTGGGTGCGATCTGAAGGGAGCTGTATTAAAAGCCAGCTAGCGTAGCTCGGGAGAGTGCGTCTAGTAAATTGTCGTAATTACTCGGGAGAAATTTACGGCAATAAGAGTGCTCATGATCGGTAGAGAATACTTAGGCGAAATTATAGAAGACATAGCGGGAAGGATTCCGACAATTGGGAAAATCATAACTCTAGACCTCCTTAATCTTTTCTCTAACCCTCAGTATTGTTAGTTGTTAATTTACTATTTTTAATTTGTTAGTTAATTAGTTAAACAGAAGAATCTTAATATCTATAAGTTAGGAGTTGTTCAAGCTCGTCTTCTTGGTGATAGTGAACAACTGTAGCTAAACCTTAGTTTTCTGTGGGATTCGACTCCGGACTTGTAAACCAGATTATATTTGCAGCGACCGCTTAGTCCTTTTTATAAGGCATAGTTGGGCGTGATCAGGATTCAATGTGAATCCTAGTCCAGTCCCCTTGGGTTGCAAGGGAGTTCTCTCTAGTAATTGAGTTTCTTCGAGTACAATAAAAATGATGTGATAGCTCAGTTCCTATAACACTTGTCTTCTTTTGATACAATGCCTCACCAGTGTTATACTCTCCTTTTTCTCTAACTTGTTACACAGCAGATCTCAATGAACCACAAATGTTTGTTTGTAGTAGAATAAAGAGAGAATTTTGATTTGATCAAAGTATGTTTATCTAAGGCTGAAAACTGAGTATAAATACTTTGGTGAAGACTTTGAGCACACGTGATTTCAGCAACCCAAGGGATTTGATCCTTGGAAAGAGATTGATTCTTTCCAAGAATAAGATTTCTGGTCGTTGCTCTTCCTTGATGAGAGAAGATTGATTGCCTTCCTTCTTCAGTCATTGATGAAGATTTGCTCTTTAATTGTTGGTCCTTCCATAGTTGGCAACTCTTGATCACTTCCTTTTTCTGGCCGTTGAAGACAAAGGCTTCTTGATTATTGGTTTTTCCAAAGTCGGCAGATCAGCGAATCTCCTTGATTTTCTCCCAGAATGTGTAGGCCTTGATTGACGCCTTAGTTTCAGGCTTTCACACGATTCTTTCTATCGCAGCTTTCCACAATTTTGGCTGATTGATATCTTTCCTTAGGCATTTCCATTTTTGATTGATTTCCTGCACAAATATATTATTGACATTATTAAAATCAGATCTAACAATCTCCCCCCTTTGATGATGTCAAAATAATATATTTGTATAAACACCAGTTGACTTTCCTGTATTTTACTCCCCCTGAATGTATGCAGTTTGAGGATCCTGGCACTCCCCCTTAGTTCATGCAGTTGACTTCCCTTTATGAGGATCCTGGCACTCCCTCTCAGTTCATGCAGTTGACTAGTCCATTATTGTAGTCGACTCTTGTTACGAAGGATGCTACCTGTGCCATAGTCAACTGTACCTGTACAGATACAACATATATTTTTCTCCCCCTTTTTGGCATCAGCAAAGAGGGAACAGACTAATAATCACACAGAATATATAGCATGAAGCAGTAGCATGGGAGTACAGTCATAAACACCTAGAGCAAAAGAAAAAAGAAAAAAAATTGTCCAATGGCTGAAACAACAGCCCCAACCAGCAGCATAGCAAAACAAAGCAAAAAATTGTCTTAAACAATTCCATTAGCGACGCAAGAAATAAGTAAGGGTATTGCAGATAGCTTCCTTCAATTGTTCAAAGCTAGCATTGGCTGAGATGCTTACTCCATCCATCCTGTCATGAATTTCCCTGAAAGCTTTAACAGCATTCTCCCGAACTTTGATAATAGCAACTCTTATCTTTGACACATCAGACCCTGTTTCCTTGGAGATGGCGTGAATGTCACCAACAGTTGACTGAGTGGCTGTGAGGAGATTCTTGATTTCAGAGAGTTGAGTGGTGATGGCACGAAGCTTTTCATCAAGACCGGGATCAGCAGGGCTGGGATGAGAGACAGGAGACTTAGACGAGGGTTCTAAAGGAGCAGGCTTAACTTCTCCCTCGTGCTTCTTAACCCAGGAGCCCTTGACACTAACATACCCCATACTAGCAAAAGCTCTAGAGTTGTAGAATTTCGAGATAGTAATAAAGGGATAGTCGGAAAGGGAAATTTGATGAGATTCCAGAATATGAGTGATGACCATGCCCTAGGGTAGACTGGTGGGATCTTCAGCGCTTTCAATCATAAAATTTATAACCCAGGAGGAAAGCTTGACTTTGAGTTTGGTCACTAGGCAATACACCAAGAAAATGTTCCTTTGAGAGAAGGTTGAAAAAGACCCAGTGTGAGCACGTGATTTTTGCCTCATTTGAATTACTCCTATAGAATTCTTAAAATTAGGATTTTCCTTTTATTATTTGATTTAATTGATTAATTTTGTGTGTATTTTTATTTGTGTGTGCACGTTTAGTTTTAAATAATTCATAAAAATACAAAAATAGTGCATTTGCATTTAGGACCCAATTTTATATTTTTGTTTTATTAGTTAATTAACATTACAAAAAATGAAGGAAAATAAAAAAAATAGTCCTTTTCGCATTTTTACTTTTAATTTTCGAATTCTTTTTCTTAATTTTCTTTTAAATTAGGAGTTAGTTAATTTTTGAAAATTAATTAGTTTAATTTTAGAATTACATCAGGTCTTTTTATTTTTAATTTTGTATTTAACAAAAATCTAAAAATGAATGAGAAATGAAATGAAATTGAAAGAAATAAGAGTTTTGGGCCAGCCCAGTCTTAAAACCCCTGATACCCATTGAAATGACCCAGTCCAAGCCCAAAAACCGCCCCTGGTCCGGTCCAGCTCCCGTACCACCAAAACGACGTCGTTTTGTTTATGATTAATCCTAGCCGTCTATGTTTCTTGATCCAACGGACGGGCAGCTGGGATCAAATAATACATATATGTCTGAACGCGCCCCTACCCTCCCTTCTCACCATCTCTCAAACCCTAGAGACACCCCTCCCTGAGCCGCCGTCTGCCGCCGCCGGAAATCGCCCACGGCGGCGGCGAATCTCCAACGGTCCCCAAATTCACACCACAATCTCGTCTCCTTCTCCTCATTACGGATCTAAGTGTGTTTTCCTTAAAATCCTACCCAAGCCCTTCGAATATTCAAAACCCTAGCCGCCGCCGCCGCCGCCGTGTCCTGTAACGACCCGATCGGTCGTTTTGAGTTCTAGCGCTCCATTCAGCAGCCTGAGGCCGTGAGCAGCTTCATTTCAGGTATTATGACTTGTGCGCGTGGTCGGAATTAAATTTCGGGAAGTCCAGAGTTGATTTGGATAGAGAATTCTCATTTCGGGATCTTATAGTTGGAAGAATGAACTAGGATTGGATTTTTGAGTAAACGACCTCAGAATCGGGATCTGAAGGTTCCAGCAGGTTCGTATGATGATTTCGGACTTGGGCGTAAGCCCTGTTCGGGTTTCGGATAACTCGGGAGCGTTTTGGCGCCTATTGTGGAAGTTAGCATTTTAGAAGAAATTTGATGAGTTTGGCTTGAAGTGCATTTCAGTGTTATCGATGTCCGTTTGGGATTCCGAGACTGTGAATAGCTCCGTATGGTGATTCTGGAGTTGGGGGCGCGATCGGAAGTGAATTCGGAGGTCCGTGGGTCGTTTTGGAACCATTTGGCTAAAGATAGAAATTTTAAGGTTTTTGAGAAGTTTGACCGGAGGTGGACTTTTTGATATCGGGTTCGGAATCCAATTCCAAAAGTTGGAGTAGGTCCGTAATATCGAATATGACTTGTACGCAAAATTTGAGGTTAATCGGACGTGATTTGATAGGTTTAAACATCGGAAATAGAAGTTTGAATTTTTAAAGTTCATTGAGTTTGGATTAGAGGTCGATTCATGATTTTAGCGTTGTTTGATGTGATTTGAGGCCTCGAGAAAGTCCGTAATGTGTTTTAGGATTGGTTGGTATGTTTGGTTGGGGTCCCGGGGGCCTCGGGTGGTTAACGGATCGAAATTTGGATTTTTGGACAGCTGAAGAATCTAGTTGCTGGTATTTTCGCTTCTGCGATGGGTTGACCGCAGAAGCGGCACCGCAGGAGCGGAAAGGGCACCGCAGAAGCGGGTTTTGGTCTAAGGCTTGAGGACCGCAGATGCGGTCAAAGTTTCGCAGAAGCGGGACCGCATCTGCGGAGAAATCGTCGCAGAAGCGGATGGGAGTATCTTGGAGAGGACCGCAGATGCGGTCAATGTTCCGTAGAAGTGGGACCGCATTTGTGGGTGGCAAGTCGCAGAAGCGAGAAAGGGGTGGCTCAGGGAAGACCGCAGATGCGGCATTTTAACCGCACCTGCGGAACCACAGAAGCGGTCAAGGAACCGCAGGTGCGAAAACAACTGAGGTAGTGAGATCTTTTAAGTTCGGGGTTGTGTTCATTTCAACCCCATTTTTCTTCCATTGGAGTCGATGGGGAGCAGGTTTGAGGTGTCATTTTCGTCACTTGTCATGAGGTAAGTAAATCATGCTAGCTTTGGTTAAATACAAGGTTTATTTATGGATTTAGACTTGGAAAAATTGTAGAAAGAGTGAGGTTTTGGTGGAAAACCTAGAAAATTATATTCTTGGAATTTAGCCACGATTTTGAGTATGGAATTTAGTGAAAATTATATATTTGAGCTCCTAGGGTCATGGGTAATCTTTATCTTCGAAAAATTTCGGATTCCGGGCACGTGGGCCCGAGGGCGTTTTGGGCAACTTTTCGATCGGAGTTAGGACCTTCCATAAATTAGATTGTAATGATTATTTGAGTACATATTAATGGACTTGCGTAACCGTTGGCTAGTTTTGGAGCGTGGTGCATCAACTAGAGTCTTCGGAAGGGCGTGGAATGCCAGTTATGGACCTTCGGAGCGAGGTGAGTCTCCTTTCTAACCTTGTAAGAGGGAATTGTCCCCATAGGTGAAATAATTGATTATGTGCTCCTAATTGCGGGGGCTATGTACGCACGAGGTGACGAGAGTCCGTGCGTAGCTACTATTATGCTATTGTCCGGGTAGTTAGGACCCACAGCATGTTATACTTGGATTATTTATGAACCCATTGATAGCTTGAATTGCTTGAATCACCTTGGATTAGTAAATGAATTTAAAAGGAGATTAAACATCATTTTTCCTGAATTGTTAAAAAGAGAAATTGTTTTATTTGGATAAATATTCCCGATAAGTCCTTAATTGACTGATTGAGCATGTATCTCTATGTGTACCTGTGTCGCATGCATGACTCCTGAACAGGGTATGTGTTTATTTGTGGAACGGGCCGAACGCCTCAGCAGATTAAATAGATGCATCTATAGACGCGTCGTCGACCCTCGGCAAGTGCATAGTTTATTTCTGTTGGATCGGGCCGTCGCCTCGGTGTGATTTGCGCATGTTATATTGTTGCTTGAGAATTTTAAATGTGAAATGTGCCCTTCGTGGCTTGATATAAATTGAGAAGATAATAAAGAGTAAACTTTGAAAATCCCTGATTATTTGTTGAAGGTGTTTACCTATTTTTCTGGCTTCGTGAATTAGGACTGCTATATATATCCATGATTTCCACATTCTCAGTATATTGTCAATTGACCTCTAGTAAGTGTCAAAGTTGACCATCTTGTCTCTACTTCTTCGAGATTAGACGGGATATTCATTGAGTACACGTTGTTTACGTACTCATACTACACTTCTGTGCATTTTTGTTGCACAGGTATATTTATTTCAAGCAGCCCACTAGGCGTAGCAGCGCGGATGATTTGGGGCTAGGTGAGTTGCACTATTCGAGGCGGCCCGCAGCTAGTATAGCCCTCTTCAGTACATTGTATTTATTTCCTGTCCATTGTATTCCGGACGGATGTTGTATTTTATTTTCCTTATCATTAGATGCTCATGCACTTGTGACACCGGGTTCTGGGATGGTTTGAATATTGTATTGACTGCTTATCATTTAAATTTGATTTGAGATTATATTCTTTAAAATCGCTAAATTTGAAGGAAAATCATAGATTTTAGAAGTATTAAAACGAGAATTTGATTAAGTAATTTGGTTGGCTTGCCTGACAGCAGTGTCCGGCGCCATCAGGACCTTTAGTGGATCTTGGGTCGTGACAACATAGTATCAGAGCACTAGGTTTCTAGGGTCTCACGAGTCATGAGCAAGTCTAGTAGAGTCTCGCGGATCGGTACGGAGACGTCTGTACTTATCCCCGGGAGGCTGCAACACTGTTAGGAGTACTTCCCTTCTTGATTCCTTATCGTGCGATTTGATCCCTGGAGGCGTATGCCTTTAATTCATTCCTACTCAATCTTACGCGACGCATAGCGCTTGTAATAAATCGAGAATTGAAGAGTCATGATGGTATTACAGATGTGATACAGGATGTTTCTCCTGGTAAAGCTGATCAGATTATTATCGTCGCTTAATGGAAGAATATTTTAATGTTTCAGCTCAGTAACGGTACTTCTGAGGGTTGTGGGGCTAGGCACAAGTTGCCATGATGCCTATGAATGACTGTTCCGCAATAGTGATAGGATGGTAGAATGTTGCCCACGTGTCGGGGCAGTGAATGACTTGAAGGGAGGTTTACTCAGTGCTTAATCAAGGGATCCAGTATTTTATTCCCGGCAGGGGAAAGGCAATCGAAATAAGGATGGTCAGATGTGGGCTGGTAGGAGTGATGAGACTTGGTATTTGCAAGCGTAGTGGAGTTTTCTTCTATGTTGGGGTGCTGTTGTCCTAATTGAACGTATTAAGTGTGTCGGTGTTATAATCTTCTACAATTCGCCTTTGGGGCAAGAGATTGTGAAATAGTATCGGAGATGCAACTGTCAGATATCGCAGGGTGCGAAGGTTCAGGATTGAATCAGTATTTCTAATGTTGGCGGTTCGAGAAAGATGACCTTCGGAAAGGTTTAAAGTTAGTAGCGATTTGTGGACTCAAGTGCTATGAAGATAGATTCTATTAAGGAAGCAACCGAGCAGCAAAAGATGAGGAATGCGTGCGGGAAGTGTCGGGCGGAGTTTTAAACTTCTAAAAGGCCGGGTGTATGAAGCAAAGGTCAGGTAGCTGATTAAAGAAGTGAGTTTGCCCAAAGTGGGAGTGCGGCGGATGTTGCATATGGGCTTGGTGGTAGGGTGGTTACGCACCTTAAGGAAAGTCTGGAGTGATCTGGGGATTATAGTGACTAGCGATTGAAGCCTACGGATCTAATTTGAAGTAGGGGTTCTTGTGCGGCAGGAGATTTAATATAACGGAAAGTAGCCACTTAAATGAAGAAGGATGCAGCATAACTTAGAATTGGAAGGACGTTGCCGCACATTTAAATGATGTCCACGAGGGGCAAATGGACCTGTGCAGCGGGAAAATGAGCTCAGACTCAGGATGGGGTACTGATGTAGTAGTGATTGTACCCCGTGTAGCAGCGCTGGAAGATGTCGGGAGTGATTTCGATAGGTAGTTTATCCCTGTGAGCAGGATAGCGATCGCGTGGTTGGCGAGCTTCTGCGAAGCATTCTATTGGTTATACAGCGAAGGGATCAGTCGTGCGAAAGAGGGGGTTTCTACAGTGGGATGTCGAGCATGTTGGCAGTGGATTGCGCAAGGATTATGTCAATAGGGATTAAGAATCCTGGTAAGTTCCAGATTTGTGAAGGAATGGCTTCAAGCTAAGTGGGAGAGTCCCACCGCTTATGATTGGGTTGCATAGTTAGCTACTTGCGAGGTTTCTGGTTATCAGCATATTGCTGAGCTGTTTCAGCTACGGAAAGGAACATAAGTGGTAATTCGAGCTAATGAATTGTCGAAAGTGCATGCTATGGCTGGCCTTATTGGCTCATGTTCAGACTTGGGGAAAGATTCAGGATTTATGCCTTGTATAAATGCAGGTTTCAAAGGAAGTAATTCCGCCAGGTGCCTCGTCAAGAGGGTATTCATGTGTTATAAGATTTATGGAGTTGGTTATATTCGGGACCAAGTCAGAGCGGGTGGCTCTCAGTAACGGTCCTAATGGATTCAAAAGAGGTAAAGTATGGTGCCTAATGATTTCGAGCCTATAAGTACAGTTAAGAATCAAGCCTTGCAGCAGCTTATGAGTGGAGGCTCAGAATGTTCTATGATGTTTTGACTTGCAGTATAGCACTTGAGAGGAGAATGAGAAGAGATTTAGGATTTGTAATAAGATTAGCAAAATGGTCATGTCAATTGAGGGTGCGAATATGCGCGCGAGGAAGGTATGAATTGGTTCGTGGGATTTGAGACAGCATGGTCTCGTGATTCAGGGCCACTCGGGATGAGTGCGGGTGGAGTATGATATGTGACGGATGGAGTTAGTATTATCTCTGAGGCAATCAAGGATGAACTGGAAGAAGGTAGATTGATTGGCCATAGTTGAATTTGGCATATTGGTGTTCGCGATCAGTCTCCTCAGCGTGATCGAGTTATGCAAGTGAGTTGCGATGGTGCGTATGAGGCTTGTCAGTTGCCGTAATTGATATTATTCAGAAGCATTCTTATGTTATGGCTTGTTATGTGTAAGCAGATCCCGGAAGGGTTATGGTGGCTTGGACCACTACTTAGAGATTTGCATACTCTATGGTTATGAGAATTCGCCTGGGTGTTGCTATGTTCCTCCTGAAGTGAGTTCAGTGAAAAGCTTTTATGTGACGAAGTGTTAACCTATTAGTGGTTCCGAAGCTACGATGAAAGAACGAGTTCTATCGTATGCTGGCATGTTAAGTGCAGTGAATGGTATGGAATTTGCAGTGAAGATCAAGGAAGTAGCTCGGCGTGGACAAGGATGTCACGAGCTCAGATGAGCAGGAAAGGAGTTTCGATGTTTAAGGTAAGTTGGTATTGTCTTCAGCGTCACCTAAGATCGGTGTTTGTAGAAAGGGTCTTTGCGTCCTGGTTAATGATTCTTGATCGCTTTTCAGCGTTAGTGCGGTCGGTGGTTTGGAGGTACGACCCAACTATTTGTTATGGTAGGTTGTGGGAGTGTGTCCCCCAAGAGGATTGTATAAGTGTGGCAGGGGGGTCACTTGATTGATTGAAGAACTTAAACCGAGTATGAAGATTCGTGATGATATTGATAAGTTGAAAATATGTGCCTGGAGGGCACTCAGTTACTGAGTTGTGGACTGTGGATGAGTACTCCGGTTATGATGGTTGTTCTTGTGTGTTATGAGAAGAGGGAGATTAGTATGGACCTTTGAAAGGTTATTGGTTTAGTTGATATGATCGGGATCGACTTGAGGTCGGTGGATGAATTTAAATGTGAATATGGGCTCTATGTCAGGCCAGTTGTGTTCATTTCAGTAATGTGCTCCTTGTGGAGGAGTAGTCAGGGTGTTATTTCGCTGTCGGATATTTCGTGTGGTGATACGTTGCGCCGTGTGGGTTGTGAGACGGCTTGAGAAATTGCTTACGTGCTGAGGATCCGCGCAGAAATGATGTTATATGAGCCAAAGGGCTCTTGAGATTCAGATTGTATATCGCACCTCAGTTGTGCTTGGGTTTCGTAGCTTATAGCGCTACATGTTCCCTCAGGGATGTTATTATGCACTTAGCGTGCTTGTGACCGAAATTTGATATTTTAATGGGCAAATTTAGCTCGATGTGCAATCTCCTTATGTGAGATCTATGTTTGGATCGGGTTGCGCGCCGCAACAGTGTAATGTTGAGTATAGTTTTCTATATGCTATTTTCGTGCGTCTCGCTTCCTATTTTCTAAGGAAAGTCCGTATTAGTGCGGGAGTTAGGTATTCCTTCCAGAGTTCGTTTTCCTTTGGTATCACATTCTAATTGGTAGCCTATTGGCACGTTGTGGCATCATATGAGGCTTTTGATCATGTCCGGGGTGGCTTACTGCCTGAGCGGTTCGTACTGGGTAAGATGGAATCATTGAATTCAGGATCGGTGCAATCTGACTATATGGAATATATTAAGGAGCGAAGATCACGATTTGGTTCATAATATGGTAATGTTTCTTGTCAGAAGTATAGACTCAATGATGGGTTGACTCGGCAGTTGATTATGAATTTTTGCACTTTTCTTCCGTTGTGGCGGTATTGTAAGAGTTAGAGTAAGACCGGTGTATGTCATGGGGTGCAATGGGAGCATCAGATCCGTGGGATTTCGACTAAGTTGATCAGAAAATGTTATTGTGGTCCGGTGAGTAAAGTGATGCAAGGTGTGAATTCAGCAAAGTTATGCAGTCATGTTTGGGTACAGCGTGTGGTGATTGGTACGGTGTTTGTATGTTGGAAACAGGCATGACAGAGAATTCCAGATGTTGGAATTAGGCTCTAAGGCCTATCTGCTTGAGTAAAAAGAAACATCTTCAGAATTGATCGAGCAAATGCGCTCAACTGAGTTGTGGTAGCACGGGAAGGTGCATGAGGTGTTAAACAGTGATTTCAGACTGCTTCAGTGTAGTTCTCAGCACGTTCGAGGACGAACGTATGTTTAAGTGGGAGAGAATGTAACGACCCGACCGGTCGTTTTGAGTTAAGCAGCCTGAGGCCGTGAGCAGCTTCATTTCAGGTATTATGACTTGTGCACGTGGTCAGAATTAAATTTCGGGAAGTCCAGAGTTGATTTGGAAAGAGAATTCTCATTTCGGGAGCTTAAAGTTGGAAGAATGAACTAGGATTGGATTTTTGAGTAAACGACCTCAGAATCGGGATCTGAAGGTTCCAGCAAGTTCGTATGATGATTTCGGACTTGGGCGTAAGCCCGGTTCGGGTTTCGGATAACCCGGGAGCGTTTTGGCGCATATTGTGGAAGTTAGCATTTTAGAAGAAATTTCATGAGTTTGGCTTGAAGTGCATTTCAGTGTTATCGATGTCCGTTTGGGATTCCAAGACTATGAATAGCTCCGTATGGTGATTCTGGAGTTGGGGCGCGATCGGAAGTGAATTCGGAGGTCCGTGGGTTGTTTTGGAACCATTTGGCTAAAGATAGAAATTTTAAGGTTTTTGAGAAGTTTGACCGGAGGTGGACTTTTTGATATCGGGGTCGGAATCCAATTCCGAAAGTTGGAGTAGGTTCGTAATGTCGAATATGACCTGTACGCAAAATTTGAGGTCAATCGGACGTGATTTGATAGGTTTAAACATCGGAAATAGAAGTTTGAATTATTAAAGTTCATTGAGTTTGGATTGGAGGTCGATTCATGATTTTAGCGTTGTTTGATGTGATTTGAGGCCTCGAGCAAGTCCGTAATGTGTTTTAGGATTGGTTGGTATGTTTGGTTGGGGTCCCGGGGGCCTCGGGTGGACTCCGGGTGGTTAACGGATCGAAATTTGGATTTTTGGACAGCTGAAGGAATCTGGTTGCTGGTATTTTCGCTTCTGCGGTGGGTTGACCGCAGAAGCGGCACCGCAGGAGCGGAAAGGGCACCGCAAAAGCGGGTTTTGGTCTAAGGCTTGAGGACCGCAGATGCGGTCAAAGTTCCGCAGAAGCGGGACCGCATCTGCGGAGAAATGGTCGCAGAAGCGGATGGGAGTATCTTGGAGAGGACCGCAGATGCGGTCAATGTTCCGCAGAAGCGGGACCGCATCTGCGGGTGGCAAGTCGCAGAAGCGAGAAAGAGGTGGCTCAGGGAAGACCGCAGATGCGGCATTTTAACCGCACCTGCGGAACCGCAGAAGCGGTCAAGGAACCGTAGGTGCGGAAACAACTGAGGCAGTGAGATCTTTTAAGTTCGGGGTTGAGTTCATTTCAACCCCATTTTTCTTCCATTGGAGTCGATGGGGAGCAGGTTTGAGGTGCCATTTTCGTCACTTGTCATGAGGTAAGTAAATCATGCTAGCTTTGGTTAAATACAAGGTTTATTTATGGATTTAGACTTGGAAAAATTGTAGAAAGAGTGAGGTTTTGGTGGAAAACCTAGAAAATTATATTTTGGAATTTAGCCACGATTTTGAGTATGGAATTTAGTGAAAATTATATATTTGAGCTCCTAGGGTCATGGGTAATCTTTATCTTCGAAAAATTTCGGATTCCGGGCACGTGGGCCCGAGGGCGTTTTGGGCAACTTTTCGATCGGAGTTAGGACCTTCCATAAATTAGATTGTAATGATTAATTGAGCATATATTAATGGATTTGCGTAACCGTTGGCTAGTTTTGGAGCGTGGTGCATCAATTAGAGTCTTCGGAAGGGCGTGGAATGCCGGTTATGGATCTTCGGAGCGAGGTGAGTCTCCTTTCTAACCTTGTAAGAGGGAATTGTCCCCATAGGTGAAATAATTGATTATGTGCTCCTAATTGCGGGGGCTACGTACGCACGAGGTGACGAGAGTCCGTGCGTAGCTACTATTATGCTATTGTCCGGGTAGTTAGGACCCACAGCATGTTATACTTGGATTATTTATGAACCCATTGATAGCTTGAATTGCTTGAATCACCTTGGATTAGTAAATGAATTTAAAAGGAGATTAAACATCATTTTTCCTGAATTGTTAAAAAGAGAAATTGTTTTATTTGGATAAATACTCCCGATAAGTCCTTAATTGACTGATTGAGCATGTATCTCTATGTGTACCTGCGTCGCATGCATGACTCGTGAGCAGGGTATGTGTTTATTTGTGGAACGGGCCGAACGCCTTGGTAGATTAAATAGATGCATCTATAGGCGCGCCGTCGACCCTCGGAAAGTGCACAGTTTATTTCTGTTGGATCGGGCCGTCGCCTCGGTGTGATTTGCGCATGTTATATTGTTGCTTGAGAATTTTAAATGTGAAATGTGCCTTTCGTGGCTTGATATAAATTGAGAAGATAATAAAGAGTAAACTTTGAAAATTCCTGATTATTTGTTGAAGGTGTTTACCTGTTTTTCTGGATTCGTGAATTAGGACTGCTATATATATCCATGATTTCCTCACATCCTCAGTATATTGTCAATTGACCTCTATTAAGTGTCAAAGTTGACCATCTCGTCTCTACTTCTTCGAGATTAGACGTGATACTCATTGAGTACACGTTGTTTACGTACTCATACTACACTTCTGTGCATTTTTGTTGCACAAGTATATTTATTTCTAGCAGCCCACTGGGCGTAGCAGCGTGGATGATTTGGGGCTAGGTGAGTTGCACTATTCGAGGCGGCCTGCAGCTAGTATAGCCCTCTTCAGTACATTGTATTTATTTCCTGTCCATTGTATTTCGGACGGATGTTGTATTTTATTTTACTTATCAGTAGATGCTCATGCACTTGTGACACCGGGTTCTGGGATGGTTTGAATATTGTATTGACTGCTTATCATTTAAATTTGATTTGAGAATATATTCTTTAAAATTGCTAAATTTGAAGGAAAATCATAGATTTCAGAAGTATTAAAACGAGAATTTGATTAAGTAATTTGGTTGGCTTGCCTGACAGCAGTGTCCGGCGCCATCACGACCTTTAGTGGATTTTGGGTCGTGACATGTCCGGCGGCGCCGCCACCAAACACTACCCAAAATGACACCACACTACCTCCACCACCCCCTCTTCCCTAATCCATAGTTTATTCCCCTGAACTCACCCCTGATTCTTGCAAATTTAACTGGACCAGAACCCTAATTTCTCAAGGTTAGGGGTTACTGATTCATGCACATGATTAAGGATGGTTGTAGTCCAAACGATTCCAAGAAGCTGGCCATAGTTCGAGTTTAAGTCGAGCATTCCCTAGGTATTTCTTCTCACACATCTTTGCTATATTTCTTTTGTGATTTTTTTTTGTTTTGTTACTTTCATTCAGTATTTTCTGTTATTTTATTTTTATTTTTTGTGTGCTTGATTTGAATCATAGTCATAGGGTTCTGATTTTTCTTTTTCTTTTTTAGATTTTAGTTACATTGTTTAATCCCGTTCTTGTTATTTGCTTTTTGTTTGTTTGATTTTACTGTTTTACATGATTTATGTGTTTTCGTTTAAACTTTTACTGTTTGTTTTAATTGTTCGTTTATTGTTCTTATTAGTCTAATAGTAAAATTAGTTTTAGGAATCATATCAATTAGAATTAGTTTGGCTTGGACATTTCCCCTAGTTTAATTTCAGTTCTCTTGGGTTCTGTTATAAATTGCTGATGGATTTTGCAAATTAGGGGGTTTGGGCCTTGGTGAATTAATCCCTTAAGTCAGTAGGCCATTTGAATTGGGTCGCTTGTCCCAGATTCCTAGTTGGTAGACTTAGGTAAAATTCAGGGGTCTTAAGGGTATATTGGGTATTCTAAATAAGAGAATCTTGCAGTAACTGAAATAGAAACCCCTAGAACCTTCTAGATTGGGGTTTTAATTTAAAATTCCAGGAATTTGAGTGGTATAACTTGGGAAACAAGTCAGTCCTTCAAGGACTTTTAAGCTAAAAACTGAAAATAAAGAAGGGGCTAGGGTGCAAAGTAAAAATCTGAAATTGCCCTAATCTTTGTCTATAAAAGGGCAGTACCCCTGCCTTGCAGAATAAGTTTAGAAATCCAGAAATCTGAAATTCAAAATTCAAAGTTGAGAGGCCTAGAAAATCTGAAAATTTGAAATTTAAATCCAAAAACCAAAATTTGAAATCTGAGAGTTTGAGAATTCTAACAGCCAGAAAAGCTACCGAAAAATAAACAAAAATAGTATAGAAATTCCTTCCAGATCTACTGTTTTTCAATTGAATTGGCTCATCAAAGGCTGGTGAATTACTTGATTGATTGAAGTTATTTTGGAGTCTGTTGCATCCTGTCTTGGTTTCCTGGGTTTTTCGATTTGGAATTGCTGATTCTCTGCTGAAACTGCATCTGCTACCATACTGCTGCTTAGCTGACTCTCCATTTTCTGATTTTGTTCTAATTTACAGGTATTTCTTTGGCCTCTAATGATATATGAAGAACTGAATCAAATGTAGAACTGAGTGTTGAAGAAATAATGAAATGCAGCCTGTTTCTCCTATGAATTTCTAGCTTAAATATCTAGTATAGTTGTATTTACTTGAACCTTACATCATTTGTACTAATTGGACTGTATGGACTGTTTTCAGAGTTATATGAGTATAATGTAGCTGTAGTATAGTTAATTCTAGTTTGGCTATCATGTTAATTTGAGGTTTAAGCTTAGACTAAGGTATTGGTTAGAAGTGGAGTCCAAAATTAACAAGTAGGCTCATACTGATGTGAAACCAAATATGTCCTGTAGCTTAAATTGTGTTAGTCACTCTAGTTTACTCATAATGTGCCTGCTGAAAAGTGAAACTTAAAGGAGTTCATCTCAATTTGAAACAGTATGATATTTCACCTTTACATTATATTTCAGTTTAGTTTAGGGATTCATGAGTTGCTTTTAAGAACAATGGTTTAGAAATGAGCATGTAACAATTGAGATCTTCAGTAGTTGTTTCCAGATTCCGGGCCACGACTAAGCTTTTTTTTCTTAAGGTGTGTTAATTGAAATCAAATGGCTGTTAGAATTCTAGATTAATTATGTTAGCTATCAACATACAAACAAGTTGAAACTGTGCGAGACATTTGCATCTAAAAGTTAGCACGCTTTTGATTTGAATAAATTGTGCATTTGTTTACAAAATTGTTAACAGGCCCAAGATTAGAATCGGTGTCAGATTTGGGCTCATTATGAGCCAAAGCAGTACAGCCTTTTGTGTAAATGAGATTTGGGTCTGGTTACATAATAAGAAGCCAAGTATTACTAGCCCTTTGAACTGGTTCACGTATGCTAAGAGGTGGACTGATCTGAGATTAAATCTTGAGCCACAGCTTGCCTTCGATTTGGGCTTGTGCGGAGGCCCAACGATTGGACAGCTTCTTATAAAAGCTGACTGCAATTTCCTCACGCCTGGGCTAGTTCGAAGCCCAATGTGCCGAAGGCCTGATTTTATATTCAGAGTTGTTGTTTTAATTTTGCAATGCAGGCTTGGGCCTTTCAAGTTAAGTAGCAAACTTGAATTAAAGGGTCTTCAATAATGGAGATCCTCTTGTTTGGGTTTGGACTTGATCTTGAGGCCCGAGTTTTCTCGAATGCTTTTAATAGTAGTTAATTCATAGTTCTAATTAATTAAGTTTTTTAGAGACAATCCTTAATAGATAATATTAGTTCATCTTTAGGATATCCTTTTAAAAATAAATTGAGCTGCGCCGCATCAAACAAAATTCACAAACTGCATGGCCCTCTTTAATTGCTTCTTTAAAATCCTTAGAACTCGGGACGTGCCATTTAGCGAATTTTTATGGCCTCCCGCAAAGTTAACAACGCGTTAGTTACATTAGGCGCGTTATTTAATAATACTACCTTCCTAAACTCGGGTTTGCATTTCATGTGACCCAAATCCAAATCCTAAAACGTTGAATAAAATGTGTTTTGGATTGCGGGTGCATTTCATGTGATGTGATCCAAAAACACGTTTTAAACGACGTGCAATCTTCCTTAAAAAATCAATCAAAAGCGGTAAATAATTTTAAATTGCACTATAGGATGAACATGTTTTAAAATCAGATGTTAGGCCAATTATGATAGTTTAAGCGACCGTGCTAGAACCACGGGATCCGGGGGTGCCTAACACCTTCCCCCGGGTCAACAGAATTCCTTAGTCAGAATTTCTGGTTCGCAGACTTCACTTGGAAAGTCGAAAATTTCCTCGATTTGGGATTCAAAATAAACCGGTGACTTGGGAAACCAAAAGCCAAACCTATCCCAAGTGGCGACTCTGATCATTAAATAATCCCATTTCGAATAATGTCACTTAAAGTGGAAAAACTCCCTTATACACTATCCTTCGGGGGTAGGTGTGTAAAAAAGGAGGTGTGACACCCAGTGCGGGGAAGCAGAGTGGTTGCTACAATGTGGTCCAGAACACGAGTCTCAAAATTAACGTCACTGGGACCTAATTGGTTTGGGAGAGAAGCACAGGAACACTCAGCAATACACTGTTTGGCTTGGTCAAAAGAAATTTTGAAATCATCGGTCCAGGTGTTTTTGAACAGCATAGGGAAATTAGAACATCGACATTGAAAGAAAGAATCAACAGATCACAATCAAGAACAATGCGCTTATCCAATACTAAGGATTCCAACCTGTCAGGCTTACTGGAGCGGAGATTGGCATAGAACATCTTTACCAGAGGTTCATAGACCTTAGGCGGAGGGATAGAGAGAAACTTGGCCCACCCTTGATGCACAAAGAGGTTTTTGATCTTACAATTTAGGGCTTCCATGTCGTCTAGGTCGACTACCCTTCCATGAGCAATAGGCTTGTCTTTCAGAGCAATGAAGAGATCCTTATTTGGATAATCCCAGAGATTTAGGCCGGATTCTAGATAGGCAGAGAGGTCGAACTTTGATTTCTTTGGGGTAGAAGAGACAGGAGGGTCTTCTAAAGGGCGTTTTCCTAGGGCTTTTTCTCCTAAGGTTTGAGAGTGATCAGACAAATCTCCCTGAGAAGAGGCGAAACCTTCAGAGTGGTCAGACCCTAGGTCTACCTTTTCTGGAGGCATAGAAGGGTTTTTTGTTCTGGAACAGATACTTTTTCTAGTGGATGCAGAGGGATTTATAGGTTGCTTGGACATTGAAGAGGGATGGTTTAGTTGGAGCTTTGGAGAAGGAGAGGAGTTTTCTAGAGACAGGGATGAAGTGATTGAAAGAGGTTCTCCGCCTTAAGAAGAAAACCCTTCTGACGGTTGAGTTCGGAAAAGGAAAAGGTGTCAGTTGAAGGGACACGATGATTGGCTTTCCTACTTTGAACTACGAATTGGTGTGAAAGAAGAGGAAAAGATAGGGAAAGAAAACGGAGGCGTAATTAATGCATGGGAAAAGTACAATCATTAGACCTGCAAAAAAGCTGTAGTACACATAGGTCCTATAGTTTATTAATTGAGCAAATAATCCCAAGTAATTTCCTTAGTGTACAGTATCTATCCTCTAAAAGAGGCTTAGTAAAAATATCCGCTAATTGATCAGTAGTACCTACGAAAGATATTTCTATGTCTCCCTTAAGCACATGATCTCTAATAAAATGATGCTTAATGTCTATATGCTTTGCTCTAGAGTGATGCACAGGATGTTTTGAAATACAAATAGCACTAGAATTATCACAAAAAATTTGTATAGGTTTAAAAGAGAGTTCATAGTCACCTAGTTGGTGAGACATCCACAGTAGTTGTCACAGCATTGTCCAATAGCAATGTATTCAGCTTCAGTGGTGGATAATGCTACTGATGCTTGTTTTTTACTATTCCAGGATATCAAAGCCTTTCCAAGTAATTGACATGTGCCACTAGTGCTTTTTCTATCTTCCTTGTCACCTGCAAGATCAGCATCGGAAAATCCTTCTAATTTAAAAGAGTTAGAGCGAGGATACCATAGTCCATGAGATACAGTTCCAATGAGGTATCGAATGATTCTCTTTACTGCAGTCAGATGAGATTCCTTAGGAGCTGACTGGAATCTGGCACATTTGCACACACTGAACATAATATCCGATCGACTTGCTGTCAGATATAATAGTGATCCTATCATCCTACGATATTTGGTTTCATCCATGGGAATTCCCTGTTCATCTTTGTCTAGATTTGTTGAAGGACTCATTGGTGTACCAATGGATTTTGCATTGCTCATGCCAAATTTTTGGATCATTTCCTTTGTATATTTTGTTTGACATATACAGGTTCCCTCTTCAGATTGTTGAATTTGAAGTCCAAGAAAGAATGTTAACTCTCCCATCATGCTCATCTCAAATTCTCTTTGCATCAGATTCGAAAATTCCTTGCACATAAGAGGGTTAGCACTACCAAATATAATATCATCAACATAAATTTGAATAATGAGATTACCTTTTGTTGATCTTTTAATAAATAAAGTATTGTCTACTTTACCTCTTGTGAAGCCATGATCAACAAGAAAAGAGCTAAGTCTATCATACCATGCACGTGGAACTTGTTTCAGTCCATATAATGCCTTAGTAAGCTTGTATACATGATAGGGAAACTTTGAATCCACAAATTCAGGCGGTTGTTTCACGTATACTTCTTCTTCAATAAAACCATTCAAAAAGGCGCTTTTGACATCCATCTGAAATAGTTTGAATCCTTTGAATGATGCGTATGCCAAAAGAATTCGAATAGATTCCAAACGAGCTACTGGAGCAAAGGTTTCGTCATAGTCGACTCCTTCCTGTTGTGAACAGCCCTGAGCAACTAGTCTGGCTTTATTCCTTACGACCTTTCCATCCTCGTTCAATTTATTTCTGAAGACCCACTTCATTCCGATTACAGAGACATTTTCATATTTGGGTATCAAATTCCACGCTTGATCTTTACTAAATTGATCTAACTCTTCCTGCATTGCTTGAACCCAGCTCGAATCCGTTAGAGCTTCCTAATCTTTTTTGGCTCAACTTGGGAGATTAACGCAACATTCGCTTTCTTTTTGAGAGCTCCCCTGGTTTTCATTCCTTCATTTGGATCCCCAATGATGAATTTTTGAGGATATTCGGGTTCGCTTCTCCATTCATTTGGGCGTACGATGTTTGTAGTCGACTCTGTTGGATGATCTGGTACACTGCTACTGATTGCATTAGTCGACTCTATTGTAGTAGATGTATCAGCTGACTCTTGAGTTTTGCTAGTCTCCTGGTTTTCTTGAGCTTGATCTTCTTCACCTGCAGTAGTTTCTTTCTCGACCAAGGGATTATTTTCATCGAATATAACATGTACAGATTCTTCTACACATAATGTGCGTTTATTATAAACTCTAAAGGCTCTACTATTCAATGAATAACCCAGAAAAATACCTTCATCACTTCTTGGATCAAATTTTCCAAGATTGTCCTTACCGTTATTGTGAATAAAACACTTGCTTCTAAAGGGATGAAAGTAACTGATGTTTGGACGTTTACCTTTCCATAATTCATAGGGAGTCTTCTTCAAAATGGGCCTTATGAGACATCGATTGAGAATATGACATGTTGTATTTACTCCTTCTGCCCAGAAGTGGTTTGGCAGTGAATGATCAAGTAACATAGTTCTTGCCATATCTTGGAGGGTTCTGTTTTTTCTTTCTACAACCCCATTTTGCTGTGGTGATCGTGGTGCTGAGAAATTATGAGTGTACCCCTGATCATTGCAGAAATCTTCAAATGCTCTACTTTCGAATTCTCCTCCATGATCACTCTGAATTGTTGAAATCAGATATCTCTTTTCTCTTTCAATCTTTTTGCAGAAGATCTCGAAATTTCTTAAAGCTTCATCTTTATGAGATAAGAAAATTACCCAAGTGAAACGTGAATAATCATCAACAATAACNGGTACGCTGCCCCCCCCCGCTCGAGTTGTCCGCTCGCGTAAGCCAGGTCTAGAACAATAAACCCAGGTTTTAAACCTAGTATAACAAAGCCTCATGCCGGATCCCTAGTAGAAACGTTTGTTTGCATCACGTGCATTTGACTTAGGGGACTCAACACAGGGGTTGGGTCCGTCTAGGACAGGTGACCTGAAATGAAAAGACCATCCTGATGCATCTTACGTGCTACTTGTGCATTTATTTGTTTCGGCTTGCATGTTGACCGGCTTCTAGAATAGGGACAGAAAAATCAAAAAAAAGAGGGAAAAGAAAGAAAGAAAAATCAAGAGTGAGAGGTCGGTATTTTTTTAGAAAAATTCTAAAACCCTGCCGAATTTTTGAGAAAATGAAAAAAAAAAAGAAAAATTTTGTTTTCAAAAATAGTTGGTTTTGTCAAATCTGACCGAACTACGCGGGTCTGATTCTCACCGGATGTGAGATACGTAGGCAAACCTCATCGGTTTCGACCCCAATTTTCAAAAAATCCAAAAATATTTTCTTTTGGTTATTTCTTTAGAAATCTTTCCTTAGAAAATTCAAAAAAAAAAGAGAAGTTTTTAAACTCAAAAATAGTTTCCTTCTTTCTAATGTCTTTCATACGAAAAAAGAAAAATCAATAAAAATTACAATTCATATATAGGGGTTTCCTTCATTTTGAAGTATTTTTCCAAAAAAAAAAAAAAATCAGAAACAAAAATTCAAAAAAATACTCCTTAGATGACTTTCTTTCATAAATGTCAATAAAAAAAATTTGAAAAATTGAAGTCCAAAACTATTTTTGCTTTTCTTTCGAAGTACTTTTGTAAATAAAAAAAAAAACTCAGAAATTCAAAATATTTTTCTTAAAAAAAGCCCCTCTTTCGAAAATTAAGAGGCAACATCCAAAATTCAAAAAAAAAATTATTTTCTTTCCTCCTTAGAAAAAGAGAAAATAAATAAAAATTCAAACAAAAAATATTTTCTTTTTACTTTTGAAATTCTCAAAGTTCCAATCAAAAGAAAAGGAATTTTTAGAAGTCTTTCTTTCAAAAATAAAATCAAAATCAAAATCAAAAATCAAAAAAAAAAATCCCTTTCTTCTTTTAGAAGCATTTTTAGAAAATTCCAAAAGAAAAAAAAAATCAAAGATAGTTTTCTTTTGCCTTAAAACTTCATGGTCTGAGTTTTATAAAAAGAAAAAAAAAGAGTTAGTTTACTCAATTCCCAATCTTCCAGAACTACGCTCGGTCTGATTCATGCGGGGTCATGATACGTAGGCAATCTCCATAGGATTCGACCATAACCAAAAGAAAGAAAAAATAAGAGTGATAAAAAAAAGAGAAAAATGAGGAAGATGAGAGAAAAAGGGCAAAAGAAAGTAAAGCAAGAAGAAGAGAGTGGAAATCAAAATAAGAAAATGGGAAAGGATCCAGAAAAGTCGGGATGAAGCATGCAACCGTTGCAAAACATATAGAAACTCATCTAACTGTATAGGTGCATCACACCCCAACGTGCGATTACCTATCTATTATTTGTCTCAAACTAACCGTTTGCTGCTGTCACCCCAGTCCAGGTTTTATAGAAACGGTGGTTTGGTTTTCGTGGTAAACTGGCTTCACATCCATACTTTACTAGATCAAAGGGGAGTATCGGTATGTCTTCGGAAATGACCTTGCCAACAATCCCCATCGCAGATGATAGCCCAATCTCGGGCATCCCGACCTCAGAATCCGCAACGGTTTAAGAGAACAGGGTCTTACGTCTTCGAGTCATGGAAATGTGGGATGCTTGGGCGAATGGAAGAGAGCCGCCGAGTGCTATCCCGGGATTCCCCGAACTGTTTCCTAGATCAGGGGGTACTTCTAATATTCCAATCAATCATCCAAACACTTTACTGGGACAACCCACCATATCAGCTCATTTCGTGGGAACACCTCCTGAGGTTCGCCCCCAGGTGTTCATGTCCGGTGCGGCTTGCAATATCTTCACCGCTCCCCCATGCTCGGCCACAACACAGCCTGCACTGCCTAGGCCCACTTTTGATCCTTCGGCCTTTACATTCCAAACACCTACTTACCAAACGGAGCCTCCACAGTTCCCCACTTATACTTATCCTCCACCGCCTCAATTTGAGTTCACTGCGGGACAGGAAAGGACTCCCAAAACTCCCGAACAGGAAGAAATCGCAAAGAGGATGAGAAGTTTGGAGCAGAGCCTCAAGAACATACAGGGATTGAGTGGGCAGAAAAGTGTGTCCTATGTTGATCTATGCATGTTCCCTCACGTGCACTTGCCTCTGGGATTCAAAACTCCAAAGTTTGAAAAATATGATGGACATGGTGATCCTATTGCTCATCTTAAGAAATACTGCAATCAGTTGCGAGGTGCTGGAGGAAAAGAAGAGTTACTCATGGCTTATTTTGGAGAGAGTCTGGTTGGTATTGCCTCCGAGTGGTATATGGATCAAGATATCTCTCAATGGCACATCTGGGACAACCTCGCGAGAGACTTTGTTAGACAGTTCCAGTACAATATAGACATTGCTCCAGACCGGAACTCGTTGGCAAATCTGAAAAAGAAGTCTTCGGAGAGCTTTAGGGAGTACGCAATCAAATGGCGTGAGCAAGCATCTAGAGTAAAGCCTCCGATGGACGAGGTCGAGATGGTCACAGTGTTCCTTCAAGCTCAGGAAGCTGATTATTTCCAAAATATGATGTCAGCTATGGGTAAACCGTTCGCGAAAGCTATCAAAATCGGTGAAATGGTGGAAAATGGATTGAAAACAGGCAGAATTCTGAGCCAATCCGCCATTAGAGCAACCTCCCAAGCCATTCAAGGTGGGTCTGGAGGAGTAGCAAAAGGTAAGAAGAAAGAAGAAACATCCATGGCAGCATCAGGTGCAAGAAGACACCGTGCTCCCAGATCCATATTCCTAGAAAGAACCCCTCAGCATTATTACCCTCACCAGGACACGGCCTATGCTCCTCAGCCGTATGCGGTCATGAATGCTCAACCTTTTGTCCGGCCTCAGCAACAAGCCAATAGAAACCAAGCTCCATTTCCAAGAAATCAGCCTCCTCACCAAAACCACTACAATCCCTGTCCTCCACAGAACAATTTACCACCTCGTGAGCCACCCAGGAGGCAAACTTTTACACCAATTGGTGAATCCTACTCCAGTCTGTTTCCAAAACTTGTCCAAATGGGTCTGCTGCAGCCAATTCCTCAAACAAGGCAAAACCCGGCCTCACCTGCTTACAGAGCTGGTGTCAGATGTGCCTATCATTCAGGAGCGGAAGGGCACGACACGGATAATTGCTGGACTTTGAAGAGAGCAGTGGAGAACTTGATAGAACAGGGGAAGATAGTGCTAAGGGATGAGGATGTCCCCAATGTGACTAATAACCCATTGCTAGCCCACAACAACGGGCCAGTAATCGGAATGATTTGCGAAGATAAAGAATTTGATCCGGCACTGAAGGCCATAATCGCCATTGCTGATGTGGAGAGAAAACCAAAAATTGCCCCGAAGCAAGATGAAGGGGAAAAGAAAAAGAACAAAGCCACCCATTCAAAACCAGAAAAGAAAGTTGAAGCGGGAACGGGGGTAATGCCTCCCAAAGATGCTGTTCTATATGTCCCACGAGGCCGCAACGAAAAGCAGTTGACTTTGAGTCCTCCAAAGAGATTTGAACTGAAAAAGGCAACCCAAATGTATGTGCCCAAGGGAGCTTATGTGGTGCGGGGGCCAACTAATCCACCAAGGTTGAGTGAGCTCGTAGTTATTGGCCGCGCGCCATAGAGGCCCATGACAGATCCTTCCGCGGTGCCTTGGAATTACCATAAAACAGTGGTGACGTATAAGGGCAAAGAAATCTCAGGAGAGGTCCAAGAAAATTACCCTGTGAAAAAGTACTCCAATTTGGAAGAAGTGAATAATGCCACCAGGAAGCGCTTCCCAGCTAAAAAACCTGTAAGTGCCGAAGAAGCGGAAGATTTTAATGAAGACCCTCAACGAAGCATATGTGCCAGTTGAAACTTCGGTGGAACAGCTAGAAAGAATGGCGGAAAGATTTTTCGCTATCAACCAGATTTCATTCAGCAAAAATGACTTGCCTCCGGAAGGCGCTGCACATAAGAAAGCCCTGCACTTAACTGTCAAATGTGAAGGATACTACGTGAAAAGGGTCATGGTAGACAGAGGTTCTGGGGTAGATATCTGCCCACTCTCAACTTTACAGCGCATGGAAATTGGGACTGAAAGAATCCGACCCAACAATGTCTGCGTACGAGCTTTCGATGGCATAAAAAGGGACACAATTGGAGAGATCGATCTAATTCTGACCATCGGCCCAGTAGACTTTGAAGTAACCTTCCAGGTTCTAGACATGGACACCTCCTATAATCTTCTTTTGGGGAGGCCATGGATCTATGCAGCGGGGGCTGTGCCCTCTACTCTTCATCAGATGGTAAAGTTCGAGCATGAGGACCAAGAGATCGTGGTCCACGGGGAGGATGAACAATCAATTTATCGGGACCCATCAGTCCCATGTCTTGAAGCGAGAGAAGGCAGTGAGCACATAGTTTATCAGGCCTTTGAAATTGTGGTGGCAGACCAGTATGAGGAAGGAAACCCTTGTCCCCAACCATTCCATTCCAATGCCTTGATTATGGTGGCCAAAGAAATGATCCGACATGGCTTCAAACCAGGGAAGGGACTTGGAAAATCCCTGCAAGGAATAGCTGAACCGGTTACCCTGCCTACCACTGAAAAGTTCTTCGGGATAGGTTTCTACCCTACCGCAGATGATACAAAGTGGGCAGACGAGAGAAAGAATGATGGATGGGTTCTACCTCAGCCACTTCCACATTTGTACGAGACCTTTGTCAAGCCAAAATACAATGAAGAAGAAGAGGATGAGGCCTTTACGGCCGAAGAGATTGAAGAGATATGTGGGGCAATGAGGAAGATACTATATGAAACCCACATGGTCCAGGCAGGGGAGGGCTCAAGCACCGCTGAGGTGCTGTATATGGGACCTAATGCCAAGCTGCAGAATCGGAAGGCTACGCCATTCCCAATCAGGCGGGAGTCTCAGTAGAACTGTCCTGCCACTTTTTCTGCATCGCGAGTTATTCCAGGGTGTAACTCGGATGTTTTCTTTAGTTTCTTGTCTTTTAATTTCCAAATGTAAACCCTGTTATCTTCAAATTCCAAGAAATGAAATCAATATTTCATCGTTCATCTTTCTTTATTCTTTCTGATTTTTGCTATTTTTTCTTTTTATTTCTTCTTTCAGTTCTAATAATGCGGCTTTAAATAACATGACATGCTTGCGGACTTCATGCCCAGATCCAAACACGCTGTCTAATTGTGAAATAATGAACCAAGAACCGGAATATGATGAAGGAGAGGCTTTTAGGGAAATAAATCGAGAATTGGAACAATTTGAGAATAAACCTAAAGCCAATGGTGCCGTCGAAGCAGCAAACAAGAACATCAAGAAGATTTTGAGAAAGATGATTCAGAGCTCCAGACAATGGCATGAGAAATTGCCTTTTGCATTACTGGGATATCACACCACAGTGCGCACATCAGTAGGAGCAACCCCATACCTTTTGGTCTATGGAACTGAGGCTATTATACCTGCAGAGGTAGAAATCCCTTCTCTCCGGATCATCGTTGAAGCAAAGATTGAGGACAGTGATTGGGTCAAGACTCGTCTGGAACAGTTGACCTTAATTGATGAAAAACGGATGGCTGCAGTCTGCCACGGGCAGTTGTACCAACAAAGAATGGCCCGTGCTTATAACAAGAAAGTGCGCCCCAGGAATTTTGAAGTGGGACAACTTGTGTTAAGGCGCATTCTCCCTCATCATCAGGAAGCAAAAGGAAAATTTGCTCCTAATTGGAAGGGTCCATACATCATCAGAAAGATATTGCCGAGAGGAGCATTGTATCTGGGTGATATCGAAGGAAATGATCCTGAAGCAGCTGTGAATGCGGATGCAGTAAAAAGGTACTATGTCTAAGCTTTTTGCGGTGATGACTTTGTTCAATTGAGATGACGAAGGCTTTCATTCCCGCTATCCAAACACTGCCAATCTTTCGCAAACCCTTTGAGCCGGTTACTCTTCCTTGATTACCCTCTTTGGAACCCGAAGGTACTATTGAAAAAGAAACAAAACAAAAAAAAGAGAAGAAAAAAAAGAAAACAAAAAAAAAGAGAAAAAAAATGCAAAAATGAAAAATAAAAGAATGAAAAAAAAAACAACAAAAACAAAACAACAAAAACAAATGTTTGCCTGAACTACGTCAGACTTGATTCCGAAAGGATACGTAGGCAGCCTCTCTCTGGGGTTCAGTCACACCGAAACAAAAATCCCAATTCCCCCAATAAAGTGAAACTGGGGCAGATGATATAATGGCTCGGCAATGAGCCCACCAAAACGGTTCCAAAGTTGTAATTCCGTCCAAGATTCTTTTTACCCAAAAACCTTGTCCAAGTCCTTCCGATCAATTGGCAAAGGCGTGGGAATTGAAAACATCATTGTTGGAATCTGATGCAATCAAACTAAGAGAAATAAAATGAGAGAGTCTTATCAGTGAAAACCTACGGGCACCATAAGGCGACGGTGTGCAGAGAAACTGAAAATGAGAGAGTCCGTTTAGTGAAAACTTGTAAAGAGCACTATCGGGCGACAGTGAGAAGAGAAATGAGAGAGGTCGATTGGCGAAAACCCGCAAAGGGTGCCGTCGGCCGAAGAGAAGACATCTCCCACCACTAAAGAGTCCTGGCAAGATTCCCTGGTTTTGAAACACGGGTCAATGAGTTTACGAGAAGTTGGGAAAGTTTGTGCGGGTCGGGCATCCAGTCCAAGAAGCATGTCATGTCTATTTGAAGCCTGCATGCACCCCAGATAAGTCCTTCTTCTCTCCCCGAAAGGGACGCTTCTCTTTAAATTTATTTTCTTGCCTTTGTTTACTTTTCCTTGAATACCTTTCGGTCTAACTCTGTTTCCGAAACTAATACAAAGAAAAGGTGGCAAGATTGGCTCTACAGGGCTCTGCCTAACAAAAGCTAAAAGAAAGTACCCAGCCTCAGTGGGTGCATCAAGTCAATCCTGACTGGCCATGATGGCGGATGCTTTGAAATCAAAGTTATTGAAAGAGAAAAAGAAAAGTCAAAGACAAAGGACTTAAAGGCAGAATAATGTGAAAAGGGTCGAAGCCCCACACAGGCGAGTCATCATGAAATCTTAAAAGTTGAGTCCTTCGGTTTGAAAGAGAGGTTAATCTTCAAAACCAGCAAGCAGCAGAGGTTCTCAACAGAAGCTGGGCCGGGATCAAGCAATTGAGACAATCAAGGCCACAAAACCAACCACCGTTTCAAACTAACAATTGTTCTTTGTTTGAAAATTGAAACAGGTGCAATCCAAGCAACCGTGCAAGAAGCAGGTGCGACCAAAAAGGAAAAGAAATGCGCAGGTGCTGAAATAGCTTTGCAGCAAATAATCAATGCAAAAGGGAAGTTTCCTCCAAGTTCTTTCCTGCATCTTATCAAAAATGAAAAAGAGAGAAAAAGAGATAACAAAAGAAGAAAATCCCAAAAGAAGATAGTTTAGAATCCCCAATATCAACCTTTTACTTTTGTTTGCCAACATTAGGGCTCTAATCCCTGAGTTGTGCCTTTTTTAGACATAGGGCCTCCATTCCCTAGTCACCTTTTGCCAACATTAGGGCTCCAATCCCTGAGTTGAGCTTTTTACCTTTTAGCCAACATTAGGGCTCCAATCTCCGAGTTGTGCCTTTTAGACATAGGGCCTCCATTTCCTAGTTACCTTTTGCTAACATTAGGGCTCCAATCCCTGAGTTGAGCTTTTACCCTTTAGCCAACATTAGGGCTCCAATCCCTGAGTTGCGCCATTTTAGACATAAGGCCTCCATTCCCTAGTCGCCTTTTGCCAACATTAGGGCTCCAATCCTTGAGTTGAGCTTTTTATCCTTTAGCCAACATTAGGGCTCCAATCCCTGAGTTGCGCCTTTTAGACATAGGGCCTCCATTCCCTAGTCGCCTTTTGCCAACATTAGCGCTCCTATCCCTGAGTTGAGTTTCTTACCTATTAGCCANTAGTTTTGAAACACGGGTCAATGAGTTTACGAGAAGTTGGGAAAGTTTGTGCGGGTCGGGCATCAAGTCCAAGAAGCATGTCATGTCTATTTGAAGCCTGCATGCACCCCAGATAAGTCCTTCTTTTCTCCCCGAAAGGGACGCTTCTCTTTAAATTCATTTTCTTGCCTTTGTTTACTTTTCCTTGAATCCCTTTCGGTCTAACTCTGTTTCAGAAACTAATACAAAGAAAAGGTGGCAAGATTGGCTTTACAGGGCTCTACTTAACAAAAGCTAAAGAAAAGTACCCAACCTCAGCGGGTGCACCAAGCCAAGCCCGACTGGCCATGATTGTTGATGCTTTCAAAGCAAAGATATTTAAAAGGAAAAAGAAAGTTAAAGGCAAAGGTCCTAAAAGCAGAATAAAGTGAAAAGGTCAAAGCCCCACGTGGGCGTGTCGTCATGAAATCCTAAAAGTCGAGCCCTTCGGTTTGAAAGAGAGATTAATCTTCAAAACCAGCAAGCAGCAAAGGTTCTCAATAGAAGCTAGACCGGGATCGAGCAATTGAGACGATCAAGGCCACAAAACGAACCACCATTTCAAACTAACAATTGTTCTTTGTTTGAAAATTGAAACAGGTGCAATCCAAGCAACCATGCAGGATGCAGGTGCAACCAAAAAGGAAAAGAAATGCGCAGGTGCTGAAACAGCTTCGCAGCAAATAATCAATCCAAAAGGGAAGTTTCCTCCAAGTTCTTTCCTCATCTTATTAAAATTGAAAAAAAAAGAGAGAAAAAGAAGAAAATCCCAAAAAGGAAAGTTTAGAATCCCCAATATCAATCTTTACTCTTGTTTGCCAACATTAAGGCTCCAATCCCTGAGTTGTGCCTTTTAGACATAGGGCCTCCATTCCCTAGTCACCTTTTGCCAACATTAGGGCTCCAATCCCTGAATTGCGCCTTTTAGACATAGGGCCTCCATTCCCTAGTCGCTTTTTGCC
Source organism: Nicotiana attenuata (assembly GCF_001879085.1). Classification (NCBI taxonomy): domain Eukaryota; kingdom Viridiplantae; phylum Streptophyta; class Magnoliopsida; order Solanales; family Solanaceae; genus Nicotiana; species Nicotiana attenuata. Next base: position 90,199,495 of record NC_031994.1, on the reverse strand, counting down.
AACACTAGGGCTCCAATCCCTGAGTTGCGCCTTTTTAGACATAGGGCCTCCATTCCCTAGTCGCATATTTTCCAACATTAGGGCTCCAATCCCTGAGTTGTGCCTTTTTAGACATAGGGCCTCCATTCCCTAGTCGCCTTTCGCCAACTTAGGGCTCCAATCCCTGAGTTGTGCCTTTTTAGACATAGGGCCTCCATTCCCTAGTCGCCTTTTGCCAACATTAGGGCTCTAATACCTGAGTTGCGCCTTTTTAGACATAGGGCCTCCATTCCCTAGTCGCCTTTTGCCAACATTAGGGCTCCAATCCCTGAGTTGTGCCTTTTTAGACATAGGGCCTCCATTCCCTAGTCGCCTTTTGCCAACATTAGGGCTCCAATCCCTGAGTTGTGCCTTTTTAGACATAGGGCCTCCATTCCCTAGTCGCCTTTTGCCAACATTAGGGCTCCAGTCCCTGAGTTGTCCCTTTTTAGACATAGGGCCTCCATTCTCTAGTCGTCTTTTGCCAACATTAAGGCTCCAATCCATGAGTTGTGCCTTTTTAGACATAGGACCTCCATTCCCTAGTTGCCTTTTTGCCAACATTAGGGCTCCAATCCCTGAGTTGTGCCTTTTTAGACATAGGGCCTCTATTCCCTAGTCGCCTTTTGCCAACATTAGGGCTCCAATCCTGAGTTGTGCCTTTTTAGACATAGGGCCTCCATTCCCTAGTCGCCTTTTGCCAACCTTAGGGCTCCAATCCCTGAGTTGTGCCTTTTTAGACATAGGGCCCCATTCCCTAGTCGTCTTTTGCCAACACTAGGGCTCCAATCCCTGAGTTAAGCCTTTTAGACATAGGGCCTCCATTCCCTAGTCACCTTTTCGCCAACATTAGGGCTCCAATCCCCGAGTTGACATTTTTTGATATAGGGCTCCATCCCCGGATCTTTTCCCTTCTAGATAGAAACAATCCTTATTTTATTTGCTTTAAAAATAAAGTTTAGATTTTGTTGCAAATAACTCACGAAATTTTCCTAGTGAAAACTGGGGCAGAAAAATTTTGTTCGTTTGTTTATTTTTGTGTCTGAGCAGGTTTGACCTCAAGGCAGAGGATACGAGATGACCAAAAGAATGAGTCTCGATCTAGATTAAAGAAAAGAAGAAAAAGAACAAAAAGAAGTGAATTCAAAATGCTGAAGCAGACAAAGATGCGGACCGCTCAAAATTTGATTGAAGTCCCAAGCTTCGCATGTCCCGCTTTGATCCAAATGCTGAAGAAAGAACCAGCACCTACAGCTTGCGAGCATCAAGATTCAGATCGGCGTCCACAGCAAAATCAGCTAAGACTCAAGATCAAGCTTCAAGAGATTTATAGATAGGAATCTTATAACTCGTAGTTGATAGGCATAGCTAGCTTAGCTTTGATTTTCCTTTTGGTGTAATAAGGAGGTCAGCAAGCAGCAGCAGCAGCAGCAACAGCAGTGAAATCACAGCTCCCGGTAGTCCTAGCTACCAAAACTTCCAGAACTACACTGACCTGATTCCTTTACAGCCAAGGATATGTAGGCAAACTCTGAAGCAAGGTTCGGTCAGACATTTTTCAAAAATGCTTCTCATGGAGTGACAAGCGGGCAAAAATCCCTCATAATTGCTCATTTATCTTTGCCCGAAAACCCTTAGTGTCTCCGAGCAAAGAGGGGAAGCTGTGAGCACGTGATTTTTGCCTCGCGTGAAATACTCCTACAGAATTCTTAGATTTAAGATCTTTCTTTAAATTATTTAATTTTTAGGATTAGTTGCCATAATTTTCGTGTTTGTTTGCTATTTTTGTGTGCTATATTCAATTTATATAATTCAATAAAAAATAAAAATAAAAATAGTGCATTTGCATTTAGGACCTAATTTTCTACTTTTTAGGATAATTAGTTATTTTAATATTACAGAAAATGAAAGAAAATAACAAAAATAACTCTCTTTGCATTTTTACTTTTAATTTTTCGAATTCATTACATTTTTTGCTTTCAATATGGGACTTAACTAATTTTTGTAAATATTATGAGGTTTAATTAGTTTATATTGTTAACTAATTTAGTTTTAAGGTTTAAGTTTAGTTTTGTTTTAATTAAAAAAAAAAGAAAAAAAGATAAAAAGAAATAAAAAAGGGGAAAGAATTGAAAGAAGTTTAAATTTGGGCCAGGACTTCAAATTTCCCAAAAGCCCAAACCAAGACCCACCAAATACCCGTCCAAAACCCCTCAAATCACATCCCAGACCCGCGTCTGACCCGGTCCAGGCTCCCCCTTGACACCAAAACGACCTCGTTTAACCTTGAATTGATCCTAGCCGTCGAGGTTAGTTAATCTAACGGTTCAGAAGCTAGGATCAGTTAATATATTAGTGTCCTAACACCCCCTCTACCCCCTCGTCTCTCATATCTCTCACACTCTCAAGACCTAGAGACAACCCTAGCCGCCCTATTTTCCTCCACCACATCCGCCCCCTGCCGCCGACGGAAATCGCCTCACGGCGGCGGCGAGTCTCCAAATCACCCCAAATCTTAACCACTGATTCGTCTCCTCCCCCTCATACACATGCCACCACCCGCCGCCCTTGAATCTCACTGAAAACCCCCAAATATCCAAACCCTAGAGCGCCGCCCCCAAATCTCTCAGCCTTCCTCATGGCGGCGCCACCTCCAAACACACCCAAAATAACACCCCTTGACCTCCTTCGTCCCCTCTTCCCCAATCTCTAATTATTTTCCTTCAAATCCCCCTGGAACTCTTCAAATATCGAATAAGAGAATCGAGCCCTAATTCCACAAACTCAAATTCAATGGGCATGTTGAAGATTTTAGGCTGTAATGGCCTTTACTCGTGTGTTTTCACATGAAAACACACGATTAAGGGCTATTCCGGTCAAGAAATCGAAGAAGTCCTTCGAGGTCTGTTAATTTGCTTCTGACCAGTTTTTAGGTATATTTTTTTATGTTTTATGTGTCTTTTGTTCTTCAGCTTTCTTTTCTCTATGCCTTCTTTTCTTCTTGTTTCTTTCTTATTTTTGATCCAGAGTTTATTTATTCATGCATGTTCATTTAGGAATCTGTTTTTCATCGGCTAATTAGTTCATTAGTTAATTGATTTTTTTTATTTGTGTTAATTAAAACAGTGATTTAGTTTAAGTTTTTATTTATGAAAATTATTTCAGTAATTGGTTTTTCGGAGGCTTATAGAATTTAGGGGTTTTTAATGTTAATTTGGGCTTTTATTTGTTGCTGATTCCCTTGCAAGTGTAGCCCGTTTAATTGGGTTTATATCTGTGGGTCAATTGGACCTGGGCCTAAGGAAAGGGTTCAGCCCAAGTCTTGTTTGGTTTTGAGCCATTGGGTCCAACTGGACCCATGCTGGGTTGGTAGGCTATGGTAAATAACAGGGCTGTCAAGGGCATTTTGGGTAATCACTTAGGAGAATCTTGTGCTAACAGCTTTAGGAAGCTTCTTGGAAGCTAAAAATAGGTTAACTTGATCAACAAGTCAGAAAATCAGGGGCTAAGTAGCAAATTTGAAAATTGGAAAAGGTCTAGAGGGAAAAAAAGAAACCCCTAAGGCTGCCCTAGTAACTTGCCTATAAAGGCATAGTTACTTGGGGCTGAATTCAGATGGAAAAAAGAGCTAAAAAAATCCAAAAAGAGTAGAGACAGCTGAAAATCGAATTAAACCACTATTTCATTGAAAAATGCTAGTGATTTCTTAAGTTCCTCACTTCTTGAAAGGTTTTCTGGTTAATATAACTTAGATGGATTGAAACTGGTTGCTTGAGCTTTTGATTTTGAGGTTTGATTTGGTATTTGCTCGAGCGAAGTTGCCCTTTTCACGGTTTTTAAACTCAAATGAGTCAAACTGGTGTTGCTGTGGCTTGCTGATACTATTTCTTGTTGTGCTGATCCTCTTCCTTTCTCTTACTTTGCTCTCCAGGTACCTATTCCTGAAACTCATGTAGTTTGATTGGGAAATAAAAGTAGAGATGGGAATTCTGAAGCTTGGCATCAGTTTCTTTTGCTCTTTAATTTAGTTTTATCCTCTTTTCTTCTTCTTTGTTTTTGCTAATATGTCAACACTGCTATTCCTGGAAGGCTTCAGATTTTGTAAACTAGTTTACTTCCATTCCATTGCAGTTGCTATTTGATATGTATGTGTCAAGCTGGTTTGTAATACTAGTGAACTGTAGACTCTCAATTAATAGGTTTCTCTTAAGAAGATTATAAAATTGTAGTTGCAAGTCTCACATTGATCAGTTATGAGTCCTGCATTTCATTTGGTTTTGCTGGAATTAGTTGATGTCTCTAATGCAGAATTTGTATTTAAGTTGGCTATGAAAAATTGATAAGTTGTCAGTTTGTTGTATGAGATTCTGTTCATATGAAATCCATTTGAGATTTATGTCATCAAGTCTGTATTTCAAGCTAGTTTCTGAGATTTGGAAATTGGAGCTTGGCTTATAGCGAATTGTCAAACTTTCAATGCTTTTTTTTAATCTGCAGTGCTTTTGTTTGTCAAAATGTCATGTAATTGCCTCTTGCTAAGTAAAATGGGTCCAGAAGTTGTTTGCACATATTTGGTCCCATTGAATGATTTTTTTTTCCTTCCTTATTGAATTTCGCTGGTCATTGGCCTTAGGGATTCGATACTGAGTCTCTCACTCAGACACGGTGAGGATCTGAAGTTGGGCTCATTCCCAGGCCCAAGCTTGGCAGTCTCCTTCGAGTGTAATTTGGGCCTGCTTTTCAATTGAACTTCATGTTAACCCAAATGTTATCTCACCTTTTACTGATTCTTAGAGGTTAAGGTATTTGGTTTACCTAGATGGAATTTCAATCACTTTAGGCCTTTAGTTAATTAAGTAGATTCCCCTAAATATTGGGAGGAGAGCTATACTAGATAAGACATAGCGTAGGGCCCTCCAAGCTTTTAGTTTGAATATCCTTTAAATGTAATTGAGGTGCGCCACGCCAAATAAAATCTCAAATGCGTGGCCCTCGTTTAATGGTTTTCTTTTAAAATCTTTAGAATTCGAGGCGTGCCATTTAGCAAATTTTTATGGCCCTCGCAAAGTTAAAAATGCGTAGTTGCTTTAGGCGCGTTATTTTAATAATATTACCTTCCTAAACTCGGATGTGCATTTCATGTGATCCAAATCCAAATCCTAAAATATTGAATAAAATATGTTTCGGATTGCGGGTGCATTTCATGTGGCGCAATCCAAAGACATGTTTTGGACAACGTTCAATCTTCCTTAAAATTAATTAAATGCGGTTAATAAGTTTAAAATGGTATCATAGGCTAAAACATGCATTAAAATCAGATAACAGGCCAATTATAGCAGTTAAGCGACCGTGCTAGAACCACGGAATCTGGGGGTGCCTAACACCTTTCCTCGGGTTAAAAGAATTCCTTATTCAGAATTTCTGGTTCGCAGACTTCAAAAGGAAAGTCGAAATCTTCCTCGACTTGGGATTTAAAATAAACCGGTGACTTGGGACACCAAATAAACTATCCCAAGTGGCGACTCTGATTAAATAAATAATTTCATTTCGAATAATGTCACTTAAAGTAGAAAAATTCCCTTATACTCTATCCTTCGGGGTGGTGTGTAAAAAAAAGAGGTGTGACAAGGGTATTACTAGATCACCATGGAAAAGGATCGCTTCAGCTTCGTCCGAAAGTGTCATCAGTGTCACGTACATGGTGACCTAATTTATGCACCACCCTCAGAACTGCATCCTATGTTGGCACCATGGTCGTTCGTTGCTTGGGGTATGGATGGCATTGGGTCAATCGAGCCAAAAGCTTCAAATGGGCATAGATTCATATTGGTTGCCATCGACTACTTCACAAAATGGGTTGAAGCAGTCACTCTCAAAGTCGTCACCAAGAAAGTAGTGGTAGACTTCCTGTACTCCAAAATCATCTGCCATTTTGGTATTCCTACAACTATCATTACGGACAATGCTGCAAACTTGAATAGTCTCTTGGTGAGGGAGATATGTGAACAATTTAAGATCACGCATCCAAATTTTACCCCTTATCGGGCCAAAGTTAATGGTGCTGTTGAAGCAACAAACAAGAACATCAAGAATATTCTTAGAAAAATGATCCAAAGTTCCAGGCAATGGCATGAAAAGTTGCCATTTGCATTGTTGGGGTATCGCACAACTGTGCGCGCATCAGTCAGAGCAACACCCTATCTATTGGTTTATGGCACTGAATCCATAATACCCGCAGAAGTTGAAATCCCTTCTATCCGAATCATTGTTGAAGCTAAGATCGAGGACAGTGAGTGGGTCAAAACTTGTCTAGAACAGCTAACCCTGATTGATGAAAAGCTGATGGCCGCAATTTGCCACGGGCAATTGTATCAAAAGAGAATGGCCCGTGCCTACAACAAGAAAGTGCGTCCTAGGAACTTTGAAGTGGGGCAACTCGTTTTGAGACGTATTCTCTCACACCACAAGGAAGCAAATGAAAAGTTCACTCCAAACTGGAAAGGTCCGTACATTATAAGAAAATTGTTGTCGAAAGGGTCATTGTACTTGGGAGACATTAAAGGAAATGATCCTGAAACAGCTGTAAATGTAGACGCAGTCAAAAGGTATTACGTTTAACCCTTCTATGACACTGATATTTTCTGATTGGGATGACGAAGGCTTTCATTCTCGCCACCCCAAACACTTCTACCCTTTGCTAACCCTTCGAGCCGGTTACCTTTCTTTGATTACCCTCTTTGGAACTCGGAAATATTTGTAAAATAATCAAAAAATCAAAAATTAAAAACAAAATAAAAAACAAAGTTCCTGAACTATGTTCGACTTGATTCCGAAAGGATACATAGGCAGCCTCTCTCTGGGGTTCAGTCACACCAAAACAAAAATCCAACTTTCCCCCAAAAAATGAAACTAGGGAAGATGTTAGAATGGTTCGACGATAATTCCGCCTGAATGGTTCCATAGTTGTAGTTCAATAAAAATTCTTTTTAACCTAAACTCTGTTCAAGTCCTTCTAGTCAATAAGTGATAATGTTCAAGGATCATAGAATGCAGCTACTTGGATTCGATGTATTCAAAACGAGAGAAATAAAATGAGAGAGTCTTGTTGGTGAAAACCCACATGGGCACCGTAATGCGATGGTGAGCAGAGAAATGGAAAACGAGAGAGTCTTGTTAGTTAAAACTCACAAAGAGCACTATAAGGTGATGGTAAGAAGAGAAATGAGAGAGGTCATCTCATGAAAACCCGCAAAGGGCGCCCCTGATCGAAAAGAGGATCCTCACAGCCATCGGCATCGACAGAGTCCTGGCAAGGTTCTCGATTTTGAGGCAAAATTTGTGATGAATTTCAGAGTCGAACGGTTTACACAGATCAGGCATCCAGTCCAAAAGGCATGTCATGTTCATTGAAGTCCGCGTGTACTCCAGATAAGTCCTTCTTTCCTTTCCCCGAAAGGGACACTTCTTGTTTTAAACTCATTCTCCATTCCATTGTTTGTTTTCTTTGAATCCCTTTCGGTCTAACTCTGTTCCGAAACTAAGACAAAGAAACGATAGTAAGACTGATTTTCAGGGTTCTCATTTGATACAAGCCAATATGCAAAAAGGCATCCAGCCTCGTCAGGAGCATCAAGTCGACTTCGACAGGCCATGGTGGCTGATGTTTTGAAATTGAAAACTCTTGGAAGTTGAAAAGGTTGAGTCTCACGCGACTAACCGTCTCGGCAAATTTTTGAAAAGCCAAGGTACCCAAATGATCTGAAATTAAAGTTGGAAGAATGAAGCCAGAAATGAAAGGCCTACGAAGGTGAAACAAAGTTGAAAAGGGTAAAGTCCCACGCGACTAGCCATTGCGCCAAAATTTGAGGAGCAAAAGTTCCCCAATGCACCAAAGTTGGAAAAAAAGGAAAAAAAGAAGAAAAGGAAGTCAAAAAGGAAAGGCCTTCGAAGGCAAAATAAAGTCGAAAAGGTTGAGTTCCACCGACCAACCGTCATGGCAAAGTTTGGAAAAGCTAGAGTTTCTCTAGGCTCATAAATGCAATCAGTATTCAGGAAACAATCAGTTGCAGATGAAAGGGGCCGAGATCAAGTGGTTGAAATAATTAAGGCCACAAAACCAACCACCATTTCAAACTAACAATTGTTCTTTGTTTTAAAAACAGGAAACGGGTGTAATTCAAAGAAATCTTGCAAGAAGCAGGTGCGACCAAAAGGAAAAAAAACTGCGCAAGAGCTAGAAACAGCTTTGCAGCAACAATTCAAAAAGGGAAGTCCCCTCCAAAACTCTTACCTGCATTCACTCATTCCAATAAAAAGGAAGAAGAGAAGAAAAATTCAGATTCATGGTAGCCTATGGTCCCCAATCTCTAGCTACGTTGTTTCCAACATAGGGTCTCCTCTCCCTAGTTGAAGTTATTTTAGACATAGGGTCTCCACTCCCTAGTCACTTTTCCAACATAGGGTCTCCACTCCCTAGTTTAATTTATTTTAGACATAGGCTCTTCACTCCCTAGTCACTTTTCCAACATATGGTCTCCACTCCCTAGTTGAATTTATTTTAGACATAGGTCTCCACTCCCTAGTCTGCTTTTCCAACATAGGGTTTCCACTCCCTAGTTGATTTTATGTTAGGCATAGGGTCCACTCCCTAGTTTGCTTTTCCAACATAGGGTCTCTACTCCCTAGTTGATTTTATTTTAGGCATAGGATCTCCACTCCCTAATCTGCTTTTCCAACATATGGTCTCCACTCCCTAGTTGAAGTTATTTTAGGCATAGGGTCTCCATTCCCTAGTCTGCTTTTCCAACATAGGGTCTCCACTCCCTAGTTGAATTTATTTTAGACATAGGGTCTCCACTCCCTAGTCGTGTTTCCAACATAGGGTTTCCACTCCATAGTTGATTTTGTTTTAGACATAGGGTCTCCACTCCCTAGTATGCTTTTCCAACATAAGGTCTTTACTCCCTAGTTGAATTTATTTCAGACATAGGGTCTCCACTCCCTAGTCTGCTTTTCCAACATAGGGTCTCCACTCCCTAGTTGAATTTATTTTAGACATAGGGTGTCCACTCCCTAGTTGAATTTATTTTAGACATAGGGTCTCCACTCCCTAGTTTTAGACATAGGGTCTCCACTCCTTAGTCACTTTTAATTTTTAGACATAGGGTCTCCATTCCCTAGTCGCCATTCCAACATAGGGTCTCCACTCCCTAGTTGAGTTCATTTTAGACATAGGGTCTCCACTCCCTAGTCACCTTTCCATTACTAAAAACAAGGATTTAGCGACGAAAAAATTCTGTAGCTAAATATAAAAATCCGTCGCTAATCTCATTTAGCGACGGATTAGCAATGAATTATCAAGAATTTGTGTTAGCTACGAGCATTTTAGCGACAGATTAGCGACGACGTTCGTAGCTAATTCCAGTTTTTCTTGTAGTGTTCCAACATAGGGTCTCCACTCCCTAGTTGAGTTTATTTTAGACATAGGGTCTCCACTCCCTAGTCGCTTTTCCAACATAGGGTCTCCACTCCCTAGTTGAGTTTATTTTTATACATAGGGTCTCTATCCCTACTCGCCTTTCCAACATAGGGTCTCCACTTCCTTGTTGAGTTTATTTTAGACATAGGGTCTCCACTCCCTAGTCTCTTTTCCAACATAGGGTCTCCACTCCCTAGTTGAATTTATTTTAGACATAGGGTCTCCACTCCCTAGTCGCTTTTCCAACATAGGGTCTCCACTCCCTAGTTGAGTTTATTTTAGACATAGGGTCTCCACTCCCTAGTCACTTTTCCAACACAGGGTCTGCACTCCCTAGTTGAAGTTATTTTAGACATAGGGTCTCCACTCCCTAGTATGCTTTTCCAACATTGGGTCTCCACTCCCTAGTTGAAGTTACTTTAGACATAGGGTCTCCATTCCCTAGTCGCTTTTCCAACATAGGGTCTCCACTCCCTAGTTGAATTTATTTTAGACATAGGGTCTCCACTCCCTAGTCTGCTTTTCCAACATAGGGTCTCCACTCCCTAGTTGAAGTTATCTTAGACATAGGGTCTCCACTCCCTAGTCGCTTTTTCAACATAGGGTCTCCGCTCCCTGGTTGAAGTTATTGTAGACATAGGGTCTCCATTCCCTAGTTTGAATTTACTTTAGACATAGGGTCTCCACTCCCTAGTCACTTTTTCCAATATAGGGTCTCCACTCCCTAGTTGAAGTCATTATAGATAAAGGGCTCCACTCCCTGATCTCTTTTTTCCAAGGATGTACAATCCTGATTTTATTGCTTTCAATAAGGAAATAGTTTAGATTTTTGTTACAAATAACTCACGAAATTTTCCTAGTGAAAACTGGGGCAGAAAATTTTATTCGTCGTTTGTTTTGGTACCTGAACATGTTTCCACCATGAGGCGCGAGATTTGAGATGACCCAAAAGAAGAAGTCTCAACCCAAATAAAAGAAAATAAGAACAAGAAAAAAAGTTGAACTCAAAGTGCAGAAGCGGAGGAAAGATTTGGACTGCTCAAGACACGATTGAAGTCATAAGATTTCGCATGTCCCGCCTTGATCCGAAAAGTTAAAGAAGAATGAACTAGCGATTGCAACTAACGAGCATCAAGATTCAGATCAGAGTCTGCAGGAAGAATCATCCAAGACTCAAGATCAAGCTTTAGAAGGTTTATAGATAGGAATCTGTCACTCGTAGTTGATAGGCTTAGCTAGTTTAGCTTTTCGTCTTTCATTTTGGTTTAATAAGGAGCTCAGCAAGCAGAAATAGTAGCAACAGCAGTGAAATCACAGTTTTTCGGTAGTCCCAGCTACCAAAACTTCCAGAACTACACTGACCTGATTCCTTTATAGCCAAGGATATGTAGGCAACCTCTGAAGCAAGGTTCGGTCAAACTCTTTCAAAAGATGCTTCTCATGGAGTTTCAAACGGGCAAAAACCCCTCGTAATTAGTCATTTTATCTTTGCCCGAAAACCCTTCGTGTTTCCGAGCAAAGAGGGGCAGCTGTGAGCATGTGATTTTTGCCCTATATGAATTACTCCTATAAAATCCAAGAAAATAGATTTTTTCCAATTATTTTGCCATTTTATATGAATTTTTGTAGGATTTTTATTAATTGTTTGCATTTTTGTGCATGTTTAATTTTTATTAAAATCATGAAAATGCCAAAAATACCATGCATTGCATTTAGGTTTTGTTTTTACATTTTTAGGATTAATTAGTTAATTATTTTTTTTAAATAAAAAAATGGCCCATTTTACATTTTTTCCTTTTTATTTTTAGATTATTGATTTTCTCTTTTAGTTTAGGACTAAGTAATTCTTATAATTATTGTGATTAGGTAATTAGTTTAATTTTATAGTTTAGATTAATTTAGGAATTTTATTTTAATTAAAGAAAAAGAAAAAAAGGAAAAGAAAAGGAAATAAGGAGTTTAATTAATTGGGGTTTTAAATTTGAAACTTGGGCCATTCAAAGCCAAAACCAGCCCAAAAATTACCCGAAACCGTTCCCACACCCAGGCCCAAATTGGCTTTACCCGGTCCATCCCCTTCCTGAGCCAAACGACGTCGTATTTAGTTAGTTTTGATCTCAACCACTGATCACATTGGATCTAACGGCTGGGAACTAGGTAATTACAAGATATATAACTGTCTGAAAATCTCCTCCCCCCTCCATTTCAGAACCCCTCATTCGTCTCAAACACCCCTAACCCCAAAACCCTAGCCGCCCCCATTTACTCTGTCGTCTCCGCCGTGGTCCGCCAACCGAAAATCGCCTCACGACGGCAGACCACCTCCAGTCCACTCCAAATTAACACCCCAGAACCCCCATCACCTCCTCTTTCCACATCTTTAATCCATTTCCTTCGAATCATCACTAAACAACTCGAATCTTAAATCTAAGATCGATGCAACAAAACCCTAAGTGTTCCAAATGACCCCAAATTCACACCCCATAACCCCAGCACCTCTCTGAACTCAAAACCACCATTAGCCCTATCACGACCCTAGTTCGCCCTCCGTGAACCATCGTGACGACACCTAGTCCCTACGACTAGGTGCCGTCATGATGGTTCACGGAGGGCGAGCCAGGGTCGTGACAAGTTGATATCAGAGCTCTAGGTTCATAGGAGTCATGACTCACAATCCGCTTTATTACAGTCTCGCTGATCGGTACGGAGACGTCTGTACTTATCTACGAGAGGCTATGTAACTGTTAGGAAAATTCCACTTCATTTGATTTCCTTGTCGTGCGAGATTTTTGATATCACAATTCTAAACTTCCGTGTTCTATTCTCTCACAGATGGTGAGGACACGTGCTACCCGAGATGATCAGGCACCCGCGCCCCCTACTGGAGCCGTCAGAGGCCGGGGCCGGGGTAGATGTCGAGGACGCGCTCGTGGTGCAGCCAGAGCACCCGCGCGAGCTACCGCCGAGGTGCCACCAACAGTACCAGCCGGAGTCCAGACACCTGATACGTCTGCTAACTCCAGCACTCTAGGAGACTCTGGCGCAGTTTATGACTATGTATACCACTCTAGCCCAGCCAGGGTTGCTTCTCTTTGTTGCAGCTACATCCCAGGCCGAGGGAGGAGCACAAACTCTCGCTGCCCGCACTCCTGAGCAGCGAGTGCATGATGATCAGGTCCCAGAGGCTATTCCTGTACAGCCGGTAGCACTAACTCAGCCCGAGTAGAGGGCTGTAGTTTCAGAGGAGGAGCAGAAGAGGCTTGAGAGCCCTTGGATTTCTTGAGGAGTGCTACCGTATCCTCCGTACTATGGGCATATCAGGATCGAGCGGGGTTTCCTTCACTACCTTCCAGCTTCAAGGAGCCGCCTATCAGTGCTGGCGTGCTTATGAGTTAGACAGTCCGAATGAGGCAGCTTCACTTGGGCTCAGTTTTCAGATATGTTCACGAGGGAGTATGTCCCCTAGAGTCTCAGGGATGCCTGGCGCGCGGAGTTTGAGCATTTGAGCTAGGGTACTATGACTGTCTCGAAGTATGCTGTCCGTTACACCGACTTGGCTAGACACGCGCCAACTTTGGTCTTTACGGTTTGCGAGAAGGTTCGCCGGTTTATTGAGGGGCTTATTCCCAGCATCAGGTCTAGCATGGCTCGTGAGTTAGAGATGGATATTTCTTATCAGCAGGTGATGAGCATTGCTAGGAGGATTGAGGGTATGCATGCTAGGGATAGAGAGGAGAGGGAGGCCAAGAGGTCTCGAGAGTCGGGCCATTATTCTGGTGCCCGTGCCCCAGCTGTAGGCCGTTATGGTAGGGGTTATATGAGTCGCTCCGTTCATTCAGCTATTCCAGCAGCGAGTGGTATTCTAGCTCCACCCAGGCCTCAGGAGCCTTATTATGCACCTCCAGTATCTAGTGCGCCTCCTGCACGGGGTGCTTCCAGTGGTCAGTCCAGCAGACCTGACACGAGCCAATCATAGCCGCCACATCCTCCCAGAGCTTGTTTTGAGTGTAGTGACACATGCCATATGGTGAGGGATTACCCCAGAATTAGGAGGGGTGCACCTCCACAGACTTCTCAGCCACAGCATGCCCCGCAGAGTTCTCAGGCTATGGTCCCAGCACCAGTTGCTACCCTACCGGCCCAGCTAGCTAGAGGTGGAGGTCGGGGAGGTAGAGGTCGCCCTCGAGGGGGAGGCCAGGCCAGATACTATGCTCTTTCTGCCCTTACTGAGGCTGTCACCTCCGATTCTGTCATCACAGGTACTATCTTGGTCTGTCACCGAGATGCATCGGTTCTATTCGATCCAGGCTCTACTTATTCTTATGTGTCTTCTTATTTTGCTCCACATTTGGGTGTATCTCGGGATTCTTTGAGTTCCCCTGTTTATGTTTCTACTCATGTGGGAAATTCTCTTGTTGTGGACCGCGTTTATCGGTCGTGTTTGGTTGCTCTTAGTGGTTTTGATACTAGAGCCGAATTATTATTACTCAGCATGGTTGATTTTGATATTATTTTGGGCATGGACTGGTTGCCACCCCATTATACTATTCTTGATTGTCGTGCCAAAACCGTGACGCTGGCTATGCCAGGTGTACCGTGTGTTGAGTGGAGAGGTGCTTTATGTCACACTCCCAGTAAAGTTATTTATTTCATTAAGGCTCAGCGTATGGTTGAGAAAGGGTGTGATGCGTATCTAGCTTATGTGAGAGATGTCAGTATGGATACCCCTTCTGTTGATTCAGTCCCAATAGTACGGGATTTCTCTGATATGTTTCCAGCTGATCTTTCGGGCATGCCACCCGATAGAGATATTGATTTTGGCATTGATCTGTTGCTGGGCACTCAGCCCATTTCTATCCCTCCGTACCGTATGGCTCCTCCTGAGTTGAAGGAGTTGAAGGAGCAGTTGCAGGAATTACTTGACAAGGGTTTCATTCGGCCCAGTGTATCACCTTGGGGTGCTCCTGTCTTATTTGTGAAGATGAATGATGGTTCTATGCGTATGTGTATTGATTATCGCCAGTTGAACAAGGTGATAGTGAAGAGCCGTTATCCTGTGCCTCGTATTGATGACATGTTTGACCAGTTATAGGGTGCTTGTGTGTTTTCAAAGATTGACTTGCGTTTAGGCTATCATCAGTTGAAATGTTGGGAGCTAGATATCCCGAAGACTGCCTTTAGGACTCGGTATGGTCATTACGAGTTCCTTATTATGTCATTTGGGCTGACTAATGCCCCATCAGCCTTCATGCATCTGATGTGTTTTCCGTCCATATCTTGACTCATTCGTGATTGTTTTTATTGATGACATTCTGGTATATTCCCGGAGTCGGGAAGATCATGAGCAGCACCTGAGGATAATGCTACAGACCTTGAGAGAAAAGAAACTATATGCTAAGTTCTCGAAATGTGAGTTTTGGTTGGATTCCGTGGTGTTCTTGGGTCACGTGGTCTCGAGTGAGGGTATTCAGGTGGATCCGAAGAAAGTGGAGGCGGTGCAGAGTTGGCCCAGACCATCCTCAGCTACAGAGATCCGCAGTGTTCTTGGCTTGGCCGGTTATTACCGTCGATTTGTTCAGGGTTTTCATCTATTGCAGCACCTATGACCAGACTGACCCAGAAGGGTGCTCCGTTCCAGTGGACGGAGGAGTGCGAGGAGAGCTTTCAGAAGCTCAAGACAGCTTTGACTACAGCCCCAGTTTTGATATTGCCTATCGGTTCGGGGTCTTATACTGTCTATTATGATGCTTGGAGAGTTGGCCTTGGAGCGGTATTGATGCAGGACAATAGGGTGATTGCCTACGCGTCCAGACAGTTGAAGATACATGAGAAGAATTATCCTGTCCATGATATTGAGTTAGCTGCTATTGTTCACGCCTTGAAGATTTGGCGTCATTACTTGTACGGTGTGCCTTGTGAGATTTATACTGATCACCATAGTTTGCAGCATCTGTTCAAGCAGAAGGATCTTAATTTGTGTCAGAGGAGATGGCTAGAGCTGCTGAAGGATTATGATATCACTATCTTGTATCACCCGGGCAAGGCCAATGTGGTGGCCGATGCTTTGATCCGCCGGGCAGAGAGTTTGGGGAGTTTGGCTTATTTACCAGCAGCGGAGAGACCTATGGCGATGGATGTTCAGGCCTTAGACAGCCAGTTTGTGAGATTGGACCTTTCGGAGCCCAGTCGGGTTCTAGCTTGCGTGGTCTCTCAGTCTTCGTTGTTTGATCGTATACGGGAGCGTCAGTTTGATGACCCTCATTTGCTTGTCCTCAAGGACAAAGTGTTGCATGCGATGCTCGAGATGTGACTATTGGTGATGACGGGGTATTGAGTATGCAGGGTCGAGTTTGTGTACCCAATGTCGATGGGCTTCGGGAGTTGATTCTAGAAGAGGCCCATAGTTCGCAGTATTCCATTCATCTGGGTGCCGCGAAGATGTATCAGGACTTGAGACAACTCTACTGGTGGACGCGAATGAAGAAAGATATAGTTGGGTTTTTAGCTTGGTGCCTTAATTGTCAGCAGGTGAAGTGTGAGCACCAGAGACCGGGTGGATTGCTTCAGCAGATAGAGATTCCGGAGTGGAAGTGGGAGCTGATCACCATGGACTTCATATCTGGGCTCCCACGGACTTTGAGGAAGTTCGATGCCATTTGGGATATTTTGGATCGGCTGACCAAGTCCGCGCATTTTATTCCTGTGTGTACTACCTATTCTCCGGAGCAGTTGGCGGAGATTTATATCCGGGAGTTTGTTCGTCTGCATGGTATTCCAGTTTCCATCATTTCAAACAGAGGTACTCAGTTCACATTGCGATTTTGGAGAGCCGTACAGCATGAGTTGGGTACTCGGGTAGAGTTGAGCACAATATTTCACCCTCAAATGGACGGACAGTCCGAGCGCACTATTCAGATTCTTGAGGATATGCTCCGTGCGTATGTGATTGAGTTTGGAGAGTCTTGGGATCAGTTCTTGCCATTGGCGGAGTTTGCCTACAACATTTGCTATCAGTCCAGCATTCAGATAGCACCGTATGAGGCTTTATATGGTAGGCGGTGTAGAACCTTGGTGGGTTGGTTTGAGCCGGGCGAGGCTAGATTATTGGGCGCAGACCTGGTTCAGGATGCTTTGGAGAAAGTCAAGGTGGTTCAGGATAGACTCCGTACAGCCCAGTCCAGATAGAAGAATTATGTGGTCCGGAAGGTTCGTGATGTTTCCTATATGGTTGGAGAGCGGATTCTGCTTCGGGTTTCGCCTATGAAGGGCGTTATGAGAAGAAATGGAAGCTGAGTCCGAGGTTTATTGGCCCTTTTGAGATTTTGAGACGTGTTGGGGAGGTTGCGTATGAGCTTGCCTTACCTCCCATCCAGGCAGGGGTTCATCCGGTATTTTATGTTTCGATGCTCCGGAGGTATCACGGTGATCCGTCGCACGTGTTGGATTTCAGTTCAGTCCAGCTGGACAAGGATCAATCTTATGTTGAGGAGCCAGTGGCGATATTGGACAGACAGGTTCGAAAGTTGAGGTCAAAGAACATCGCATCAGTAAAGGTTCAGTGGCGGGGTCAACCAGACGAGGAGGCGACCTGGGAGACCGAGCAGGATATGCGCAGCCGTTTCCCTCATCTTTTCACTACTTTAGGTATGTCTCTATGCTCGTTCGAGGACGAACGAATGTTTAAGTGTGGGAGGATCTAACGACTCGGCCGGTCGTTTTTAGAATTTACGCCCCGATCCCCTATTAACTGCTTTCCCCGTGTTCATTTCTGCTATTTTGAATTGCCAGGATGTTCGGTTTTGAGTTTTAGAGAGTTTTGGGACACTTAGTCCCTAAATGAGAGCTTAAGTGTTGGAAATTGGACCATAGTCGGAACATTGTGAAGACTGCCTCGGAATGGAATTCTAATGGTTCTGTTAGCTTCGTTGGGTGATTTCGGGCTTAGGGGCGTGATCGTATAGCATTTTGGAGGTCCGTAGCTAATTTAGGCTTGAAATGCCAAAAGTTGGATTTTTGAAATTTCCGGTTCGATAGTGGGATTTTGATCCGAGGGTCGGAATGGAATTCCGGAAGTTGGAGTAGCTCTGTAGTGTTGAATGTGATGTGTGCGCAAAATTTCAGGTCATTCGGACGAGGTTTGATAGACTTTTTGATCGAAAGCGTAAATTTTGAGTTTTTGAAGTTCATAGGCTTGAATCCGATGTTAAATTGGTGTTTCGATGTTGTTTTAGGTGTTTTAAGGATTGGTATTAGTTTGGACAGTGGTATTAGACTTGTTGGTAATTTTGGTTGAGGTCCCGAGGGCCTCGGGATGATTTCGGATGGTTGATGGAAAGATTGGAAATGGTTTGAAGTAGCTGAAGCTGCTGGTACCTGTCATAACTGCACCTGCGGTTTGGGTCCTGCAGGTGCGGAGCCGCAGAAGCGGCATTTCAACCGCAGAAGCAAAATTGGGGAGGTCCAGCAGGAGCCACAGGTGCGAGAAGGGCATCGCACCTGCGATACCGCAGGTGCGGAAGGACAATCGCAGGAGCAAAAAAATGTGATTAATGAGAAGTCGCAGATGCGACCTTGGCTCCGCAGAAGCGGGACCGCAACCTGCGGTCCCAGGATCGCAGATGCGGTTTTACTGGGCAGAAAAGGGGCAGAATCGAGGGTTTTATTCAAAACATGGAAAAATCATTTTGGAGCTCGGGGTAGGGCAATTTTGTGAGGTTTTTGAAGAGAAGATCATTGGGTAACGATTCCTTGTTCCTTTCTAGTTATATTCCATTAATCTTATCTTAGTTTTGTCATTTAAATTCGGATTTGGAGATGAAAATTGAGAAAGATGGGAAGAAAGTTCTTAGACCTAGAATTCGAATTTTGATAGGGAATTTGACCTTGGATTTTGATAATTTTGGTATGCATGAACTCGTGAGTGTATGAGGATTCTAAAAATATAAATTTTACCCGATTTCGAGACGTGGGCCCGAGGGCGTTTTGGTCATTTCACCTAATTTCGCGCATTAGCTTAGAATTTATTTATAGAATTAGCTACTTGAAGTATTATTTACATTATGCAATTGAATTGAATAGATTTGGGCCATTTGGAGTCGAATACTCATGGCAAGAACGTGGTTTCAGGTTGATTTTGAGCTGGTTCGAGGTGAGTGGCTTGCCTAACCTTGTGTAGGTGTCACGACCCAAAACCCTGCACTAGTCGTGATGGCGCCTCTCGTGTAGACAAGGCCAGTCAACTAACCCAATTAGTCCCTTTCAAAGTAGTTAAACATAAATGAATAGCAAAATACGACTTAAGGACATTAATTAATGAAGTTTACAACCCAACACAGCCCAAACCGGGGTGTCACAAGTCACGAGCATCTAGAGAAGTCTAAATACAACTATAGGGCCAACAATATACAGAATAAAATTTAGAACCAAAGGAAGTAATCTGGTGCCGCGAACGCTGGCGGTCACTCTGCTCAGCTACGATAGCAATACCTTCAACCAGCTCAAAACCCGCTACCGTGTGAACAATACGTGCATCTGCACGCGAGGTGCAGGGAGTAAAGTGAGTACTCCAACTCAGTGAGTAATAAGGGTAAATAACAACTGAGCAGTAAAAAATCACGTAAAGCAAGCCATCATACTATATAGGAGCAGTGTAAACCCTTGAGAAAACAGTGAATCTGTGAAATCTTTAGAAATATCTTGGCTCAGATTAAAACCTCTTTTGAAATGTCTTTTTCCAACAGTTAAGCAAATGAATGCGAAACAAGTAGTGCAAGCAAGCACAATGTCAGCCCCTCGGGCACAACACTCCGTTAACAAATAACGCCAGGATATCAAGTGATTAGTGCAAGAAGTAGCATGGAAGTCAATGAAGTGAGAGTGCTGAAATGTTATGACAAATAAAGCAAATAGGAACAAATTCATGAGTGCAATGCAATGCATATGACGGTGCACTCTGGTACCCACTGCGGCGTGCAGCCCGAGCCATCCATATATTTATCGTCGATGGCGCTCACTGGGGGTGTGTACAGACTCCGGAGGGGCTCCTACAGCCCAAGCGCAATATCAAGCCATCTCGTGGCATCAACGAGGCTCTCGGCCTCAATATCAATATAACCATCCAAGCCCTCGGCCTCAAGATCAATGTAATCAACCAGGCTCTCGGCCTCAATATCAATATAACACTGCTGCGGCGCGCAACCCGATCCATGCTCAGTCCAGAAATGCACATAAGCCACTTGGGCAATATTAAAATAATAGTTCTTAGCTCAAAACGTCAATAAAATATTGTTTATGTTTTCAAATATTAGAAAGATGGTTGAGTTTGCGAAACAGTATTTAAAACATTGGACCGAGATCAAATAATATCCAAAAATAATGCGAAAACAGTGATATCAATCCTTGAAGGATTCAAATAATTGGCACGAAGCCCAAATATGGCAATCAGCCCAAATTATGATGATAACAAGTAGTTTCAGTCAAATACGTAGTAATTTCATTAATCGGGACGGACCAAGTCACAGTCCCCAACGGTGCTCTACCCCACGCTCGCTATCCGGCGTGCAAGTCACCTCAATACAACACTATGATGTGCAAATCCGGGGTTGAAATCCCCAGACTATCATTTACAATCATTACTCACCTCGAACCGCCGAAATCTCTAGCTCGCGACGCCTTTGCTCCTCAAATCGGCCTCCACGCACGTCGAATCTATCCAAAATCAGAGCGAATACATCACAATATTCCAATGGGACATTACCCAATCGAAAATAATCGAAAAATAGCAAGAATCTCGAAATTAGCAAAACCCGAGCCTCGGGCCCACTCCTCGAAAAATCAGAAAATTAACACCAACGGATTCCTTATCTCGCCACAAGTCTATACATATCAAAATCACAAGAATCAGAGTCCATTTGACCCCTCAAATCCCTAGTTTAAGCTCTCTTAGGTTCAAGCCCTAAACCACCATTTTTGACCTTTAATTTCTTATGTTTTCAGCTCTAATCCATGTATTTACACCATAGAATCATGTTTTTAAGTCCAAGAATTCATACCTGATCAAAGTCCTTGAAACCCTCTTCAAAATCGCCCAAACTCTCTCCAATTCCGAAGTGAAATGTGTTACTCTTTCAAAATTTTGCGAAGAAGAATAATTAATTAAACTGCCCAGGCAAAACCGCATCTGCAGTCACAATCCCGCTTCTGCGGCTTCCGCTTTTGGGGTCCAATGTCCGCTTATGCGGACTTCCACTTAAAGCCCTGGCCGCATCTGCGGTCATACAGCCGCATCTGCTGCTCCGCAGGTGCGGCTCCCTATCCGCATCTGCGGTCCAACCAAACCTTAACACTTTCCGCTTCTGCGTCCTTCTCCTCCGCTTCCGCGTGACCGCACCTGCGGTCCCATAACCGCAGGTGTGAAAACACCAGATACCAGCAGACCTTTAACTTGCAAAAATTCCAAAACTCTCCATTTAACCATCCGATCTCACCCCGAGGCCCCAGGGACCTCAACCAAAAACACAAACATGATCCAATACCTTATTCAAACTTGCTCCAATCATCAAAACACCACGATTAACACTAAAACCATCAAATAGCATCAAATCCAAGCCTAAGTTCCTCAAATTCTTCCGAAACTCGCATTCGATCAAAATCCCAACCAAACCACATTCGAATCACCTGAAATTTTGCATACACATCCCAAATCACCTAACGAAGCTATTGCAACTCTCGGAATTCCATTCCGACCCTCGGATCAAAATCTCACCTATCAACCGGAATTCGGCAAAACACTAACTTTGCCAATTCAATCCTAATTCTACACCGGACCTCCAAAATAAATTCCGATCACACTCCTAAGTCACAGATCATCCCCCGAAGCTAACCGAATCACCGGAAATCACATCCGAGCCCTATAACTCATAAGTCAACCTCCGGTTGACTTTTCCAAACCAAGCCTTCCTTAAAGAGACTAAGTGTCTCATTTTCTACCAAAACCAATCCAAATCAACTCTAACACACCAAATACTGATAATGAAACATGTAGGAGCATAAAATGGGGGAAACGGAGCGTAACTCATGAGACGACGGGTCGGGTCGTCACATCCTCCCCAACTTAAACAAACGCTCGTCCTCGAGCGTACCCAAGGTTGTCCTAGAAGCCAACCAATAGCTGAATCACCTTACCATGCATATACCCGGGGGTGATCCCACGTCACCCTATCTCGCATAGGTCCGATAACACAACATAGCTGAAATTTCACAATCCATCCAGTCCATAAACCATAGAACCACATTGCACTTTCCGAAATCACACACAAGATCAGAACCTCACATCTATACTCAAAATAAGCCCGAACCAGCTGTAATAACCCATACCTTCAACCTCAGGTGCAATCATATGATATACTACATAACCCAAACACTCGAAACAATAACTTCTATTCACGGCAGTTGCCCAAAACACCCGAATACCGATAGAAAACCTCTAATCAACTAAGGTTTTATTCCAACACTTTCATATACTGCCAACGATAAATGAAACACGCAATGAACCGTAACCATTTCTCAGATCAACCATTCATGAAGCCACTTCCCTTTTGACTAATACCACAGCAGATTCCGAGCCGAACCTCGATATTATCCTTCCAACAAGCTGAAATCAAATCCATTCGTATTCATTAGTGACCCCAACGATCACCTCGAATCTAACACACCACTCTGGTGATATGACACCTCAATATAGGCCTAAGCCACAACTTGCATAATACGCGCACCAATAAGAAACGATCTGAATATACTCAAATCATGAAAAATGACTCACACGAAAGAGCTGTACCTCAAGCTCACCAATATCATCACCACACAAGGCTGGGACCCCGTCTCACATCATAGAAATAGAACACCTGAATCTACCCCGAAAGGTCTTTTCTCCACGTGGCCTCGCCACAATGCGCGATCCTATCCAAACACTGTTACCCATGAAACACCTCAAGTCACTATGCTCAAAATCGACAGCCACGCACAATTTGATGTCTGAAACCAAAGCAATTCATTACACCCACGGTGAAACAAAGAACATACGATACGCAACCCGATAGGTCATAACCAACACCCCATTTACCGAGCAACATCCAATTACTCTTCCAGTTCGACTTTCACTATGAACCCCCAATAGAACCGCACCACAGGTGCCCATAATCAACAAATCATACAACACAGAAAGGTAACTCATAGATCTCCCCAGATCACTGATAAGCTCAACAACGGTCGAATCAATACCTCCCTCAACAATGCTATTTGGAGCCAACCAAGCTGACTCAAGATAGAACACTCACTCACAAGACCCCAAATAATAAAGGCAATCCTTCCCAGCCGTCCTCTAGGTCTTTGGAATACAAACCACTCTGCTAGAACATAATCCGATGCACCTCGCCACTCAACCCGTGGCATTTTCCGGCATAGCCCATAGCGCAATAGTCTAGAATAACCCAACACTGAGACATCCAGTCTACACCCCCAACATCATATCCAAAATCTAACATACCAAGCTAAGAAAGATCCACTCGGGCCTCCAAATCCCAATAGCCGCTAAATGGTGCCGATACACACGATCCACAACCACTACACAGTCTGTACCTGAGAACTCCCAATCTCCAACTCCATATAGCACACGACTCACCATACTCGATCCCGAATTTTGCCGTATGAATACATATCACACCTCAAGTACCCAATCATTCCACGAAAGATATTTCTAAAATTTCCCCTGCGCCATCAAACAAAATCAGATATCGGCAATCGACCTAACAAGAAAGCGCCGCAATACTACCGAAGTATCATTAGTTAAGTCATATTACCCCTTTCCGAGACAAATACTCTCGTCAATTCACTTCCATTTAGCAGTACCATTTCCTTGATTATCTGAGGCTACCCGTTGCCTAAGAGTATTATGAACTTCCTCTCAGAACTGATTTGGAACCTCATACACGCAAATCTCGATCCGCCACAACATACCGCATATACCATACCATCCAAGGATGAGAGGAAACTTTTATCACCCTTCCGAGCCACAGACATCGACGCACTCAACTAGCCAAGAACATACATTGATCCCATCTAGAAGAAAAATCATTACACACTCCATGCTCCGCATGTCCATAGAAATATACATCTCCAAACCACGATGAAACCCAACAAGAATTCTCTCCCAATTTCATTTGCACAAGCTAAACTGTCAGGACTAAATCCTTCTAACTAGACCAAGCTAAACAAGCTGTCAGAACTCAAGGGCTTTGCTGCAAAATACCTGTACGAACTCATTACCTCGAACACGCGCAAAGAATTAATCACATCCTTACCATACCGATTCGGTCTTCTATCAAGATACTCCACCCATCTAAATTTCCTTTGGTTCCATCCTCAACTTGATATTTTCTCTTACTGTAGCACCACCATGCCTCACCAAGGCTCACCACACGAGACCCAAGCATGAACCACACTGTCTGAGACCCATAAGCCGCTGAATACTCTCCCTCAAATATTCCCAACAACACCACATTCCGCAGCACTTTATTCTGAAGAACCTCCTGTGCATCTAAATCTGTTGCCTTTGCTTCCTGATACTGATGCATAGAATCCCATAATTAACATAGAAATACCACAAATCTGAACCTCTTCCGATGAAAACACAGTTTTTAAGCACACATGCAACTTTAAGATACCCGATTGTTCCCTGTAGACTCTTGAACACATTAGAACCATTTTTGAAAGTCATTCTCTCTTATTCAAACTGCAACTTACCTGACCTAACAAACAGAACCACCCGTGCCTCATTGGCACTCCGATACCGCAAAACAAAATCCTCATCCTAATACACCCAAGCAACTTACTGCTTTATGCACTGAGCATCCTCTACCAACAATAACTTAAGACATCCTGTGATTCTCATACCTTGTGAAGCATAATATAACCTGTGTCAAAATTTTCCTTTACTCTAGCCATAGCTAATTCACTCGCATGCCCCAAACTGGAACCAACATAACCCCTAACCGTACAATTAGCTAATAAATGGTGAACTCCCCAACTTGGCTCGAAGTCATGGATCAAAACACTCCCAACAACTCATAACACTTTTACTCTATTGATGCCCCAATAACATAGTGAGATTAAACTCAAATCATTTATAAGTTGTGAAAACACAGATCACCCCGTACTGTAACTCTTCTGCAATTCTCGCATTCATTCCCGCAGCAGTTAAGCCCACTCTCTAAAGCAATCCGAAATCTCAAATTTCAACACGTACCCTTCAATTACACATGAGGCCTTCTAACATACACATATGGATCATACCACTTAATAACACCCCGCTGGAGATAACCCACCTGATTCGCCTCAATGTAACATTTCCGTATACCTCCATCGTCATACACATTACACAGGCACTTAGTGTTCCTGAGTCTGGACTTATACCGCCATATGAAATGCACTTCACTCCCCAACTAGGAGACACGAAATGATTCTTCACGCGCCTATAACTCAGGCTACACATCAAATCCCAATAGAAATCGAACACTTAACAGTTCATCTATTATTCAGCAGACTTCTTCGTTGCTACCAAGTCATATAGATACATCTCGCAGGACTAACGTACTCATCACCTGGATATCCAACCGCCATTCCCGCTAATAGGGACTATGCCGAGCATGCAATCTCAAAACACATTCTCACACAATCAGC
Source organism: Nicotiana attenuata (assembly GCF_001879085.1). NCBI lineage: Eukaryota > Viridiplantae > Streptophyta > Magnoliopsida > Solanales > Solanaceae > Nicotiana > Nicotiana attenuata. The sequence goes on along the minus strand of NC_031994.1, from coordinate 90,174,264 downwards.
ACCTCGGTGCTCAAGCCATAGGAAAAGATACGGCCTCAAGTCCTCCAGACTGGCCAAACATATACTCACGGAGATTACATCTTGCCCCTTGATCGGGGAATCACAAGCCATCAAGGCACATCTGATACTGAGCGCTCATGCGCGCATACAAACGCGTGGAATGGATTTCAAGAGTTTCCTTTTAAGCTGAATCAAGGGCGCACAATAAGAATTCAAGAAGGTGAAGTTTTCCTAAAGGTTCTGCAACCTCTCGAGGATAAATACAGACGTCTCCGTACCGATTCGCGAGACTCTACTAAACCTGCTCATGACTCGTGAGACCTAGTAACCTAGGCTCTGATACCAACTTGTCACGACCCAAAACCCCGCACTAGTCGTGATGGCGCCTCTCGTGTAGACAAGGCCAGCCAACTAACCCAATTAGTCCCTTTCAAAGTAGTTAAACATTAATGATAGCAAAATACGACTTAAGGACATTAATTAACGAAGTTTACAACCCAACACAACCCAAACCGGGGTGTCACAAGTCACGAGCATCTAGAGAAGTATAAATACAACTACAGGGCCAACAATATACAGAATAAAATTTAGAACCAAAGGAAGTAATCTGGTGCCGCGAACGCTGGCGGTTACTCTGCTCAGCTACGATAGCAATACCTTCGACCAGCTCAAAACCCGCTATCGGGTGATCAATACCTGCATTTGCTCGCGAGATGCAGGGAGTAAAGTGAGTACTCCAACTCAGTGAGTAATAAGGGTAAATAACAACTGAGTAGTAAGAAATCACGTAAAGCAAGCCATCATGCTATATAGGAGCAGTGTAAACCCTTGAGAAAATAGTGAATCTGTGAAATCTTTAGAAATATCTTGGCTCAGTTTAAAACCTCTTTTGAAATGTCTTTTTCCAACAGTTAAGCAAATGAATGCGAAAAAAGTAGTGCAAGAAAGCACAAAGTCAGCCCCTCGGGCACAACACTCCGTTAACTGATAACGCCAGGATATCAGGTGATTAGTGCAAGAAGTAGCATGGAAGTCAATGAAGTGAGAGTGCTGAAATGTTATGACAAATAAAACAAATAGGAACAAATGCATGAGTGCAATGCAATGCATATGACGGTACACTCTGGTACCCACTGCGACGTGCAGCCCGAGCCATCTATATATTTATCGTCGACGGCGCTCACTGGAGGTGTGTACAGACTCCGGAGGGGCTCTTACAGCCCAAGCACAATATCAAGCCATCTCGTGGCATCAACCAGGCTCTCGGCCTCAATATCAATATAACCATCCAGGCCCTCGGCCTTAAGATCAATGTAATCAACCAGGCTCTCAGCCTCAATATCAATATAACACTGCTGCGGCGCGTAGCCCGATCCATGCTCAGTCCAGAAATGCACATAAGCCACTTGGGCAATATTAAAATAATAGTTCTCAGCTCAAAACGTCAATAAAATATTGTTTAAGTTTTCAAATCTTAGAAAGATGACTGATTTTGCGAAACAGTATTTAAAACCTTGGACCGAGATCAAATAATATGCAAAAATAAGGCGAAAACAGTGATATCAATCCCTGAAGGATTCAAATAATCGGCACGAAGCCCAAATATGGCAATCAGCCCAAATTATGATGATAACAAGTAGTTTCAGTCAAATACGCAGTAATTTCATCAATCGGGACGGACCAAGTCACAGTCCCCAACGGTGCTCTACCCCACGCTCGCTATCCGGCGTGCAAGTCACCTCAATACAGCACTATGATGTGCAAATCCAGGGTTCAAACCCTCAGACTATCATTTACAATCATTACTCACCTCGAACCGGCGAAATCTCTAGCTCGCGATGCCTTTGCTCCTCAAATCGGCCTCCACGCGCGTCGAATCTATCCAAAATCAAAGCGAATACATCACAATATGCCAATGGGACATTACCCAATCAAAAATAATCGAAAAATAGCAAGAATCTCGAAATTAGCAAAACCCGAGCCTCGGGCCCACTCCTCATAAAATCAGAAAATTAACACCAACGGATTCCTTATCTCGCCACGAGTCTATACATATCAAAATCACAAGAATCGGAGTCCATTTGACCCCTCAAATCCCTAGTTTAAGCTCTCTTAGGTTCAAGCCCTAAACCACCATTTTTGACCTTTAATTTCTTATGTTTTCAGCTCTAATCCATGTATTTACACCATAGAATCATGTTTTTAAGTCCAAGAATTCATACCTGATCAAAGTCCTTGAAACCCTCTTCAAAATCGCCCAAACTCTCTCCAATTACGAAGTGAAATGTGTTACTCTTTCAAAATTTCGCGAAGAAGAATAATTAATTAAACTGCCCAGGCAAAACCGCATCTGCGGTCACAATCCCGCTTCTACGGCTTCAGCTTTTGCGGTCCAATGTCCGCTTATGCGGACTTCCACTTAAAGCCCTGGCCGCATCTGCGGTCATACAGCCGCATCTGCGGCTCCGCAGGTGCGGCTCCCTATCCGCATTTGCGGTCCACCAAACCTCAACACTTTCCGCTTCTGCGACCTTCTCCTCCGCTTCCGCGTGAACGCACCTGCGGTCCCAAAACCGCAGGTGCGAAAACACCAGATGCCAGCAGACCTTTAACATGCAAAAATTCCAAGACTCTCCATTTAACCATCCGATCTCACCCCGAGGCCCCCGGGACCTCAACCAAAAACACAAACATGATCCAATACCTTATTCAAACTTGCTAAAATCATCAAAACACCACGATTAACACTAAAACCATCAAATAGCATCAAATCCAAGCCTAAGTTCCTCAAATTCTTCCGAAACTCGCATTCGATCAAAAATCCAACCAAACCACCTTCGAATCACCTGAAATTTTGCACACACATCCCAAATCACCTAACGAAGCTACTGAAACTCTCGGAATTCCATTCCGACCCTCGGATCAAAATCTCACCTATCAACCGGAATTCGCCAAAACACTAACTTTGCCAATTCAATCCTAATTCTAACCGGACCTCCAAAATCAATTCCGATCACACTCCTAAGTCACAGATCATCCCTCGAAGCTAACCGAATCACCGGAAATCACATCCGAGCCCTATAACTCATAAGTCAACCTCCGGTTGACTTTTCCGAACCAAGCCTTCCTTAAAGAGACTAAGTGTCTCATTTTCTACCAAAACCAATCCAAATCAACTCTAACACACCAAATACTGATAATGAAACATGAAGGAGCATAAAATGGGGGAAACGGAGCGGTAACTCATGAGACGACGGGTCGGGTCGTCATAGTGGGGGGACCTACCCCTTAGGATTTGGTATATTTGTTAATTGAAATGCCTTGTACGTAAGGTGTGTGCGTACTTGTGCTAATTGTTGAAAAATTTGGTTTCCATTGAGTACTTAGAATTTTCTTTTCCTTTCCTATTTACACTACTTGCAAGTTAAGCCTGTTGTTAGCTTAGGAAAGTGTATGCGGCGAAATCAGAGGGCTTAATTTCTCGCTATCAAGCCACTTCGTAAGAATATCTCGAGGCCCCGAGGACGTGAAGTTGTGACCGAGTCCCCTCCCTCGGGACTCGTCGAGGACCGACCCAAAGAAGACAAAGATTGAGGCTGGAACAAAAAGGGGAGTTCCCAAGACATGCGGCTAAGTCTGACAGAGCCGGCCTACCTAGAGCCTATGTCGAGGCGTCACATCTAGCCTTCCCATCTCCATGCTTTTATAATTAATGCACGTTGTACCATAATCGGATTCACCTCCTATATAAAGGGAATCCTCACTACCTTGTAAGAGGCGGCTGTTGCTCCAACTACTATACACAAGATCAATAATATCTCTCTCTCTCTTTCTTCTCTCTAACTTACTCGCTCTTATTGGCTCGAGGCCACTTTTGGCATTCATTGCTTCCATATTTGTTCTTCATTTATTGGTTGTTATTGGCCACAAAGAGCCTTCTTTAATTATATTCTAACTGTTATCCCTTTCCCGGTTATCCCCGATAGCTCGGGCCCGAGCCGGATATCGACCCCGAGGTCCTTCATCGACCCGTCCGAAGCCCGGGCAGCAAGCCCCTCGGTTTGATTACTGCCCCGTATTAGTTCGTATCTCATCGTTAAAACTTCATACTTTTAGCATCAACTGCTCTAACAACTAGCATAAAAATAGATCACGTATTTTTAGAGTCCCAATTACAAATTTAATTGTTATTACCATTTTCACGGTAAACAGTTTGGCGCCCACAGTGGGGCTAAAAATAATAGTGATTATTTTCTTGTTGGTTTCATCGCACAAACGCAAGTTATCTTTCACACTTTTTCCTGTCCAAGATCTTTTGATTTCAGGTCGAAATGTCTGGCTCGGTAAACAGAGTTGAGAATGACAGCCCCGAAAACCACGGGGAAAACGGTGTGGCTGTTCCAGTCGTCGGTGCGCCACCTTAGAACCCCGATAACGCGCGAGGACCGATCCCAGTGGACGCGGGCTCGCAAGACATACAGCAGATCGACGAAATCTCACACACCAATAGAAGCATACAACATGGCGACCAACAGGAAGTCCTAAAAACCCTAGCCCCGGGAGAACATGAAGTTAGTCTTCATGTTATTTTCGAAATGTTGCAGGCACAACAGTTGGCTATCGCTTAGTTGCAAAGCCACCCAAAGACTCCCAGCACAGTAGCGCCGGAAACCACCCCTCCAGCCGAACAGGCACCAGAGAGGTCAAGAAACAATGGACCAGTAACCGATCCCGCCATCCTGAAAATGCTGGAGAACCTCACCAAAAGGATTGAGTCAGGCGAGAAAATGATAGCAGCCAACGACAAGAAGGTCGAAACCTACAACTCTAGGGTCGACCAGATCCCGGGCGCGCCCCCGGTCCTAAAGCGTATAGATTCATGGAAGTTCGTGCAATGGCCGTTCCCGGAGGAAGCGACTTCAAAACCCATTCCAAAGAAGTTCAGAACGCTAGAACTCCCGAAATACAACGGGACCTCGGATCCCGACGCACACGTCACTGCCTATACGTGCGCGGTAGAAGGCAATGACCCAAAAGACGATGAAATTGAGTCCGCCTTATTGGAAAGGTTCGGAGAAACGCTCTCTAAGGGGGACATGATGCGGTACCACAACCTAGCTCCCAACTCCATAGATTCACCCGCCATGCTAGTAGACTCCTCCATAAAGGCACATGTCGGTGCCATCAAAGCAACGACGAGAAGGCCCGACGCATCCAAGACCTGGTCGGATGCCCACACCCAGCATCGATCGCAAATCAGGGTCGTAGACAACCAGCCGAGAGCCCCCTCGAGCTCAGTATACCTAAACAGGCTCCTAGCAAAGAAACCGATGCCACATAGTGAAAGATACTGCCCATACGCCGCAGATAGGGCGAACACCCCAAGGCGCAATCTACATCGCAACGACCGGAGAATGGATCGAGGAATACATCCTCGAAGAATCGTTAACAGAGCCAGATTCAGCGGGGACACAAGGCCTGTTGATACCCAATTTTTTCCTGTATTTTGAAATGTGCAAAATACCTTCAAAACGGTCCGCATATGCATATATAAGCATATCCTAAGGTTTCATTATTTTTTCTTAATTTTTCAAAGATTTTTAAATCAATTTACTACCCTATTTTATCAAGAAAACCAATAATTGTCCCCAAAATTATTATTTTTTTGGCGATTCGTTTATTTGATTCTCATGTTATACTAAAATATAGCTAAGATATTTTTTACATATTTTTTTACAAATTTATTTAGTATTTTTAAGGATAAAATTGCATAATTGCAATATTAGCCATTTTTAGGTTTAAATTCGTCTCAAGTTTAAAAAATGGGATTTCATATTTTTAAATTGGTAATTAAATAATATAAATCATTTTAGTGCTTTCAATTTGTTTTCAGAAATTTATTTGCTATTTTCTACAAATTAAATGGAAAAAGGGCTATTTAACTTATAGCCAGATTTGGCTTTCTAATTTAGCCTAAATTAAACCAGCCCATATCCCCTAATTACAGCAGCCCAAAAACCCAAGCCCAAATCAAAATCTACCCGACCGAATCCGGATTAAATCCTGGCCGTTGATCAATTTTGATCAACGGTCCAGATTCGTTCTTACCAAATTAAACAAACGACCCCCCCAAACCCCTCCCATTCCTCATTCAACCTACTCTCATCTCTATCTCTCTATCTCTGGTTCTCACTAGAACCTTCCCCCTTCCCCTCCGCTCCGATGAGCTTCACTCGCCTTCTCCGGCCACCTCCTGGCCTGAATCCACGGCGGTCTCACCACCTACCAGCCTTCTATGGTTCATGTACGCTTGGTTGCTGAAGTTCCATGGCCTGACCACGAAGAAGCTTCATCCAGACCTTGCTTGATTCAAGTTTTATGGCCATCTCCGGCCTTGCTCCGGCAAGCCATGTCTGTTTCGAGCCTGACCTCGACTCCTCCTACTTAGATCAACGACCATCCAAGCCTTTCTCACCATTTGGGTTCCTCTGAAACCCTAGTTTTCGAGGTTCTTCTGATTTCTTTAGATCTGTTCTAGATCCGTGTTTTACCTAAACTTTTAAACGACTTCTTGATATTTCTTTCAAAACTATGCTTTCAAAACCTTTATTTTTCCGATCTAGGGTTTTGAATTATTTAGATGTTTCTCTGATTTTCTTTTCCTCTTGTGTGCTTCTTCTACTATGTTTCTTGTTAAGATTCTTCTACCATGTTCTTATCAGTTTCCTCCACTGCGTTTTATATGTTTCTCTTACTGTGTTCTTGTTTCTTCTACTATGCTTTTTTATATGTTTCTCCTACTATGTTCTTATTAGTTTCTTCTACTACGTTTCTTTGAGTTCTTCTACTGTGTTTCG
>NC_031994.1:90162354-90163580 GCF_001879085.1 Nicotiana attenuata | reverse complement strand
ACTTACCATTCCTTTGTTATTTTTCGACTAACACTTGCAGGCTATCGACAAGGATTGGCATGAAGTCTTTGGATACTTAAAGCACGTGTTGCTACTTCTTTTTCCCGTAGTACCGGTTTTGTCCCAAATGTAGTTTTTCCAGCGTAGGTTTTTAACGAGGAAACCATTGTTCGTGATAACTTAGAGCAATTCAATAGTATCCGAGGTTCCCTACAATAAGCCTCGAGTACTGGGGGGCATTACCCTCGAATGTCTACTTTGTTGCAAGGAAATCACTTCGTGACAGCGGGGTCTCGATAGGAAAATGTTGTAAGGGTCAAACGGTCAGATGAACTGTGCCCATATAGGTTACTCGGACCCTAACATCAAACAAGCGCGCATGTATAATCATCTATTGAGAGAAGTATTTTTCCTTGCCGATATCCCCTGCCTTTAGAAAAAATTTCCTATTTTATACTCTTGATCTATTGTGTAAACAGGCTTAAGAGCCAACCATGATGGAAGTTCGAACAACTAACCCCACGCTTGAGGACAGCCGTCGAAAAACAAACGAAATTGAACTACTAACATTCCGAGACCATAAGACCTTAAAGGCGACCCTCGATTTTATAGGCCACGGCCACCCCACTCGGGGACTGACACTTTAGGCAAGCTCGAAGTGAAACGAAAAATAAGCCCAAAGGGCAAGTTCCAAACTAAAGAGGCTACGGCCAAATTAACACGGATCGGAGACGTCCGAAATCCGTAACAAATACGAAATCCCAAGGTCTATCTTAACCCGAGTTCGAGCAAACTCTCACTCGGGGACTACCTATAAAGCCTAAGGGCTAAATTTACTTCAAGTTCGAGCAAATCCTCACTCGATCATAAAAGCCCAAGGGCTATCTTAACCCGAGTTTGAGCAAACTCTCACTCGGGGACTATCTATAAAGCCTAAGGGCTAACTTTACTTCGAGTTCGAGAAAATCTTCACTCGATCATAAAAGCCCAAGGGCTATCATAACCCGAGTTCGAGCAAACTCTCCTTGGGGACTATCTATAAAGCCTAAGGGCTAACTTTACTTCGAGTTCGAGCAAATCCTCACTCGATCATAAAAGCCCAAGGGCTATCATAACCCGAGTTCGAGAAAACTCTCACTCTATCTATAAAGCATAAGGGCTAACTTCACTTCGAGTTCGAGCAAGTCCTCACTCGATCATAAAAGCCCAAGGGCTATCTTAACCCA
>NC_031994.1:90151943-90162254 GCF_001879085.1 Nicotiana attenuata | reverse complement strand
ATCTAATTGATTGAATTATTTTTAATTATTTCAATCAATTAGTTTTTTAGGGATTGTAGAATGCATGTTGCAGCATACGCAGAGTTTCTGAGCACTCTTGGAGAGATTCCAAAAACAACATTTGATTCTACTCTACTCCGTCAAAGATATAATGCTCTCCTATGGGACTATGCTATGCGCAAGATAGATGCTGATGCCATAAGCGAGAATGAAGCACCTTCAAAGATTGCTAGGCAAATCACTGAGTCGGAGGCAAAGATGCAAATAGTGTTAGAATAGCTTTAGGTTATTGTAGTTTTGGAGTGTAGTTTTAAGAAGAATACTGTTTTGATTAGTTTTGGGTGTAGATGCTATTTAGTTTGAAAAACTTATCACTTATAGCAACAGTGTTCGTGTATGACAATTGCAACTTTTCAATGACTGTTTCACTTGGTTTGTTCATAAGTATTCATGCTTATTCTTCAGTTTGAATACATATTTATCTTACAGGAGTCAAGTATGTATTAATACTAAGTAACTTTGCTTGAACAAGTTTTAGTTAATGAACATGTTAATGTCAAAGTCAGAAACTTTATGTATGCTGATGGTAGGTTATACAAAAGAATTCAGCTATATTTTTTTTGCTTTCAGTTGTATTCAATTGTATTTAATTGTCAAATTCAATTGTATTCAGCTGCATTCATTCAGATATATCTTTCAAGTTCAGATAATACATATTAAAGAACACAATTTCAGATGTATTAAGCAGGTTGTACGTAGTCAGTTGTATTCAGATGTACTCAGTTGTATTTAAGTGTATTATTCAGCAGTAGTTAGTTGTATTTAAATGTATTATTCAGATGTATTCAGCTGTTTTTTGGTGTATTCATTTACTAAAAGTGCTACTGAACTGTATTATTCATAAAAATACAGTTGTGTTTTTTAGTATTCAGCTATACTCAGTTACACACAAATATATACTTCATATATATTTATCTGTATAAAAATACTTCAACTACATGTATTCAGAAAATATTCAAGAAAGTCATTTCAAAATATATTACTTGACAAAGAGAATTTATTATAGCTGATAATGTCATCAAAAGTATTGACAAATCGTTGAAGCACCAATACATGTCAGAGTGTTAACTATTTATTACGCGGAGCATTTCTACACGTTCGCTTGTTATGTCCTCCCTGCCCACATATGCTACATGAATGTTGATTTTTCGGCTGCAGCAATTCACTTAAAGTTTTATCACGCTTCTTCTTTTGCCTTCCAGGATGTCTTTTCCATTTGGGTGGTAGTACAACCTCCTCTGCAACATGTTCTGGTATATTCCAGTCATTTTTATCCGGTAGCGGGTACACTGGCACATCGTATGTCATTACAATTGTACTTGGTTTGTAATAGTTAGAGCAATATTCTTCTGGCATTAGAAACTTGCTCTTCAATACAGCCCAAGCATGTGGGCATGGCAATTTATCAATTTGGAACCTCCCACAAACACATTTTCTCTATAACAGGCAGACTGTGTAATTCCTCCCACCATCGTTAAAGGTATGTAAGTATTCACTTGATGGTACCACCTACATTTAAAAATAGAAATATAAGTTTTGAACACATTTACCTGAATTAATAAGTTACATACAACTGAAACATTTGCATATATAAGAATACATCATATATTTAGACCAGCAAAATATCAATTGCAGAAGTGCAGAACTTATCAAAAGTCTGTTGTACTTTAGGCAACAGTATGCTAACAAAAGCATTAGAATCATACGTATTCATAATACATATAAAAATTACATATCATATAGCTAATTGTATTCTGATGTATTCCAATTGTTTTTTGAGCATGTTTTTAGTTATATTCAGTTGTGTTCATATCAGATATATGGAAATATATATCTTTTATGTGCTTGAATATAGTTGTATTTATATATATTAATGGTAGTTCTACTTAAAAATGATTGTATTCAGTTGTATTCATGCCACTAATTCAGAAAATAACTAAAATATATACAACAATGACAATATTCATGCCACTAATTCAGAAAAATATATTCAGTTGTATTATTGTTTACAAAAAATACAGCTCATACACAGACAAATACAATCTGACATATACTACTGAATTCCATTATAGTTATATGCGTTTAAACACAATGAATACAACTGAATACACTTGTATGTATGTGCAAATACTTAATACCACAGTAGACAAAATAAGAAAATAATTAGAGCCACTGTTGTGTTTTTACACCAGTAAAATACATTTGAATACATGTACTTAAGGACCCTAAACAAACATATGTTTTCATCTGTGATCATCAGGACGAAATACACAAATACGCATAAATACAACAACGTTAAACAAACAGCGCGAATCAATAATGGAAAATACAAAGCAAACAAAAATTTAAATACATGCAAACCTGACAACATTAGACCGATCAACCCGGAATTGAAACCTTTAAGCTATAGCATAATTCTCCATCACCTCTTTCAGATCAGTATTCCCTCAATTGCAAAATCGATATAATTGCCCTCATCGTTCCACTTGCCAGAATGACGCAACAAAACTGTTAAACTTGCCATATGTATAGAGCAACTATACCTTATTTTGTATATAATTTGTATCAATCGAAAAAAAGGAGAAGAGAATTGAAGAATTTGGATGCTCTGTTTTTTGCTTCTTTTCACGAAAAAAGGGAGAAGATTATTCTGCTTTCTTTGAGCATATTAACGTGTACTCGTATTATTTCTTTGAGTTAAATTAGGAGACTATCATGTGAACTTATTTCCTTCCGTTTTTAACAAGTTTAACTTCCCAGAATTTGCGCAAAAACGTTACTGAATTTTATCTGTATTCAGCTTGAATACAGATAAATACAGATACCCCTTAGCTGGAGTTCCCGCTTTTTACGCCTATTTTTTTGGTTGTATTAATGAATACAACTGCTTAAATACATGAAATACATTGTATAAAAACATAAAAGGTATCTATAACAAGTAATATAACAAAGGATATCTATAAATGACTAATTAGGACTAAAAGATGGTGCTTTATGAAAAATTCTCTTCTTAAATTCATTTCCAATACTGGTCAAGCTAAACATTGATAAGAGATAACCGGCATTCTATTCAGGACATGGAGTGCATACAGGTGGAATATAAATTAGTTTCTTCTTTCAAAATTTCCCTCAATATTTCTTCTCGTGGAGAGAGAAAAGTTTATAGGGCCCAAATGGAACTGTTTCCCTCTCTTCCTTTGTCGTCCACTTTAAACTAGAAGTCAATTCTATGCAGGATTCATGGATTCCCCATGACTGAGCTATTTGAACGTGAACAATCTTCAAGAAAGTTGTAATCTGATATTTCATGTCACCGATTGCAGGCCCCCTTCGCCTTATTCAACTGCCAATCCATATGTATACACACTGAAAACCCCCCAGCAGTGCTACACTTTCCATTTAGACGAAGTTTCCTCCAGTCATATATTGGACCGACCGCCAGATATCAAAACACTGAAAAAACTACATTCCAAGATCATTCTCGATCCGGGTCTATGTTGCAACACGTCTCTTGCCATCAAATTGATGCGTGCTTTTGGCACTTGTGGCCAACCTGATGTGATTCACCAACTGTTCGACAAAATACCTGTGAGGGACGTGGCAGTTTATAATGTGATGATAACTATATATGTCAAGAATTCTATGCCTAATGAGGTGGTTGAGCTCTATCTCCAAATGAAAACTTGTGGAATAGAGCCTGACGTTATAACTTTTGCTAGCATTCTTCCTGCTTGTGGGGACCTTTCAGCTGCATCATTGGGAAGGAAGATTATTATTAGGCCTCCATTGTCATTGATTAGACTCTTGGAAAGTACCTCTTTAACCTTGATAGTTGCTCACAAATTGCACTTACTCATTTTGCTCTTAATTAGGGCCCGTTTGATTGTAGCACCCGTCATCTTGTGAATATATCTCATCTTGAAGTTGATGCATGAACTTGTTTCGGATCTTGAGTTTGTTGAGTGGAGCTTTGAAAAGTTGAGTCATAGTGGTAGTCAACCCGACAATGGCTTGACCATGATCTTGTAACTCCTTGTGAAGATGAATCATATTAGAATCTCCTTGAGGCACATTTGCTCGGGACTGCCAAGCTGATGATGTTTCTGCCATTTCATAAAGTATTGCACAAGCTTCTGGACATGATGCAGTCATGAGTTACCCCAGCCAGTTGGTCCACCACACATTGATTGGTTATATTGATGCCACAATAGAAGGTTTATTGTAACATTTTCTCGGTCATGTCATTTTTAGGACATTCCTTCACCATGGTTCTATAATGCTCCCAAATCTCATGTAGTGGCTCGTTTGGTTCTTGCTTGAAAGCCAAATTCTCATCCCTCAACGTTGTTGTATGTCTGGGGAAAAAGAACATGGTGATGAATTCCACTGCTAACTTATCCCAAGTATGGATAGAGTGATTTGGTAAACTCTCCAACCAAGAAGGTTTTTCCCCTTAGTGAAAAAGGGAACAACCTCAACCTCAACCTCAAAGAATCTTCAGACACATTGGTTTACTTACTTCCCTATGAAGCATCCACAAATTCCTTCAAGTGCTTGTAAGCGTTTTGATGAGGTGCCCCTGTGAAGTACCCTATTTGCTCAAGCAACATGAGCATGACATTTATGATTTGAAAATTATCCGCCCCAATGTGAGGGTCGGGTGTTCATGGTTCGGTTTGGGTCGATTTTTTCCTAAAAAGAAACCAAACTAAGTAAGTCAATTTTTTAAATATTGGAACCAAACCAAACCAATTAAGTCGGTTTTTATCGATTCGGTTATTTATCGGTTTTTTTCTTAAATATGAGAAATACACTACCAAACGCATATTCCGACGACTACATTTTCAGTGTAACACTACCAAATCAATTGCTCTTTGAGAAATCTATCATTTACCAAAATATATTGAGATAATTGAATCAAATAGTGATGACTAATTTAAATACTCAATTAAAAATTGATTATTTTTAACATGAAATAAATTCTTATATTTAGCAAAAGAAAACTACCAATCAAACTAGAATGTAAAGGCTAGATTATTATAATAGCAAAGAACTAGATTAAAAATACAAATGACTAACATGTACCATAAAATTTTAGAAATTTTATATAAAAGTACCTATATATATATATATGGTTGGTTCGGTTTTTTTCGGTTATTTTTTTTGTTAAAACCCAAACCAAACCAAATTTGATCAGTTTTTAAAATTTGAAACCAAAACCAAACCAAACCTAAAAAGTATCGATTTTTTTGGTCGGTTTGGTTTGGTTTTTCGGGTTTTTATGAACACCCCTACTTTGGACCGTTGGTCGAATAAAATGTGGCTAATTTCTAAATACAAGGCAATGGAAGTGGCTATTTGTGTAAATCAACCGCTCCTAAACAAGATGTTCTCAATTCTTATGGCTCGAGATTGAGACATCTAGTTAAAGTGGAGGGATCCAACTAACCCCCATTCCTTTTGATAGTGTATGGTGCGTGTTACTTCCTCTTTGTGTGTACGTTGTATTTGTTTTTTGGGCTTCCGCAACCTTGTTTTTTTTTTTATTTTTTTTTGTCTTGTAATCATATTTTGTTCCTCTTTTTGGGGGATTAATGAAATACCCTCCTCTCTCTTTCTCTCTTTTTTTTTTTTTAAAAAAAAGTTTATAACTAGAAGAACTTGTTAAATACAAGAAATGCGCTTCTATTTAATTGTTTTACTATTGAGGAAATATTTTTAAGGAAAATATTATTATCCAGCTTCAAATTTCATCACTTTCTCTATTAATTTTTTCAACTAATATTTGGTTATAGATAATGTCTATTCCAGAAACAGCTGGATCACAAATGCAAAGGTGTGGACTAGGGCTCAACATCAGTGTCTTCAATAGAATATATATATATAGTGACCTCAATTGCCTCTAGTTTAATGGATCAGGGTTAACTACCAGAATAAATAGCATAAGGAACCCTTATTAACTGAAGGAGTTTAAATTCATGGGTCTGTTCCTAAACTTGTAATGTATTTCTTTTTGTCCTATTCATATTATTTGATGTAGGTATTTTTAATACCGTCAATCAATCAGTTGTAGTATTATGCAACAATTGATTTTTGTATGCGGCCAATCAAATACCGTATTATTTTACATTGAATTTTAGGTAGAATTAATTATTCCAACCCTTGAACCAAACAAAAGTTCAATATTCATTTGACTTGAATCCGTACACAAATTGCCACTCAAAACATTCAAATATTAACTTAGGCTTAATTCGTAGGAATCTTATAGAAATGTTTCAAATAAATTCCAACTTACAAATCTCTAGCCATTAATTATAGACTTATCAAAACTAGTCAAACACATAAAAATTAAAAACTCAAATAAATAAGGTTCTTTCTCTCCAAACATCATACGCAAAGATCTCCTTGTATATTTTTAAGCGTGATTAGTAACATTAGATGCAAGATAGAAAGAAAATTTCATGTATGGGTAGCAAATAAGATGATGAATATATATANGGGCATATCGTGCTGTAAGGAATTAAATTTTCTAATATGCTCAATCCTTATTTTTAGTTCAAATTTTTCTTTTGAATTTAAATTTGATATTAATATGATAAATTGTACTTAAATACTGGGCAAACTCTAAAGAATAATGGGGTATGTTATCCAACTCATGTGAACTAATTACAGCATATTGTAATATTGATGCATAAACTAATATCTTTTCGTAAATGTTCAATCCTATTATAATGAAAAAAAATTAGTCCTTATTATGAGTTCAAGTCTATATTCAACAATTATTTTTTATATAATATTTTATGCACTTTTATTGATAGACGCAAAATTCACGTGCAACGCACGTATACTAAAACTAGTACATATATTAAATACAAAAAGGGTAATAAATTGGCAAAATAGTATGATTGTAATGATCTTTGTTCTCCGGCCCCACTGAAGTTCAGTAACGTAAGGGGCAGTTTGGTCATAAAAAAAGATTCTTTTTTTCGAAGCCAATGTTTGGCCATGAAATTTTAGATTTTCACTTGAAGATGAGTTTCGAAATTTTTCGAAAATTTGAAAAACTCCAAAAAAGCTATTTTTTAAAATTTTCACTTCAGATCACTCACAAAAATCTAAAAACAACCCAAAATTATATTCATGTCCAAACACAACTCTAATTTACAAATACCATTTTCACTTGAAATGTTATAAATAGAATTTTATTTATGCTGAATGTCTATATTTTAGAGACATTTTAGGGATTTTACTTGGTGGCTAAGTCACTCTTTCCCTATAAATAGAGGGTCATATTTCATCCCAAAATGAATAAGAATTCTCTCCCTACTTTTCTCTTCTTCTTCTTTTATTGTTTCATAACACGTTATCAGCACGAGACTCTAACCAATTGAGTAGAAGCTTTGGGATTGAGCATAATAATTGTCAATTGTTCCATGAACTTCCTTCGTGATGAAATTCTGGATTTAAGGTATGTATTTTATCGTATTTTTCTCTTTTATTCTATAATTTAATTTAAAATACAAGCAAATACAATAAATTTTAATTATAACTCTAATGGAATTAGTAAGAAATTATAACCACTCGAAGTGGTAAAATTTCTATGTCTTGCCATGATCAAAGTCATGTATGATCGTGAGCACAAGAAGTGGAAACCCGTCCCATTGAATTTGCTTCATTCTCATTCCCTTAAGAGAATGTGGTAGCAATATGTGATAAGTCTGAAAGAAGACAAAATTATTACCGTGAAGGTATCAATGGATGTGGACGTGGTAATAGACGAAATTATAGTCATGATTGTGATAATGAGAATAATAAGGATTCTCAAAATAATCCTTCACTCTGTAAAAGTAATGTTTGTCATCGATTTCACATGAGATTTTGTAAAGCACATATAAATGATTATGGTCCATTCATGATGTGAATGTGACAACATGTGATTTATTAATACATATTCATTTTTGGAAGAATATGAGCGTGCCAGTGGTATATGCCACACTCGCCTCTAGGAGGAAGTTTGAGAGGAAATAAGAAAATAATGTCATTAATATGGCATAAACGGTCATTGGCCACGTACTTATTGTACGCCAAAATATTTTGGCATTGTGATTATTAAAAGACAACGATAATGCAAGAAACAGATCTTGCATATAATTTTGACCATAACCATAATGGTTTAACTTTCTCTTTAAAAGACATATTCACCATATGGATGTTGATGAATATGTGGTACTACAAAATTAATTGAGAACTCCGCAAGAGCCAATTATACTATTTTGGAGAAACACAATCGATTACCAATAAGGTATTGTGTTGTAGTAAGTGTCAAAGAAACTTATTCAATTTTCAAAGTATACGCGAAAGCGGTTGATTAAATTGAGATTATAAATAAAGAAAATATTTAATATCTTCTATTACTACAACTTGTAGCAGGATAATATGTATGTGAAAAGCTACCCGCTTTATTCTCCAGTTTGTACTTCACAAATAAAAAAATACCACACTAAAGTGGATGTTTATTGATATAAAAACTCATATCATAATAAACTTGGAGTTTATTGATAATTGGTTACGTCATGGTGTAAACCTGAAGTTTATCAATATTGATAATTTATTCAGTCGAGATAATTGGTTTAGCCATATAAATTTAAGTATGATGTGCAAAAATAATAGAGAATTCACATGGATAAATATTAAAGAAATAGAAAGTTCTTTATGAATTCTCTTATATTGTTTGTTCTCATTAATTAATTGACCAACTAAAATTGGGATTGAATCCCATGAATGCTGGAAAATTCAAAGGTGAATATGGGCCCATCCACTGCCATGTATACCACATAAGATGCATCTATGAGATGGTTACATGTGCGATTATTATTAACCTGCAACATGGTATTTGCGAGATAAATTGCTCAATAATTTAATTCAGAGCATATGCCAGACTTTTTATCCAAGATAGTTCATCTTGATAAGTTAGTTTACATCACAATTGGTTTAGCAAATAATTTAGCGAGTGCCTCCACTCAATAACTAAACTATTGCTTATGAGAATAAACTTATCTATATCAGTTTAATATATACGAAAGTATATTATATTCTTCCCTCACAAGTGGTTTAGGGTCAGGAACCAAATAGTTTCATCTTATTATTATTGATGTAGGGTGTATATTTTGATTAACACCATAACACACAAAGGTGAGTTTCCAAAATTGAGGAAGAAAGTTAGCTTTTCTAACATGAGGGGGAGACATGATAAACAATTGTAAAAAAGTTACGTGGAATGAATTATCATTTGTACATCTAGATCCTCGAATAAGATAATATGAACTTGAGGTTCATAAAAAAGATAATTCATTTGCAATATATTGCAAAGCATGCCATACGCATTTGCTGACCCAAAGAAAGTAACTATATTCTCGTTGCAAATGCTCTTATTAAGTCCTACAAGGATAAAGTCTATGGTACACTTAAAGCATATAGACAAATCAGTTTCAAATAAACTTCTTGATAAAGAAGATGAGCAAATTATCAAAATGATCATAATAAAAGAGGCAAGTGATCTAGAAAATCACATGACATAATACTTCATAAAATCTCAGGAGAGTTTTAGGTACCTGAAATGAATGAAGAGATCTCTATGTTATGTCTTTATTAAAAATGTTGAAACCGATATAAAATGTTCGTCGACGACATCTATGATACCGCTAAATATATATGAGGATTTTAAGCCTGGAGAAACAATTTCGAATAGAATTGGTTTCATATGAAAGACATGTAGTTTTGAACATGTAGTTCAAACACTTGAAAGTATAAAGCTAATGATATGTGCAATCAATTTTCGATATCTTATATGTCTAGCATGACTATAGTAAACTTGATATCGACTACTACGTTAATATATGACTTATATGACTATACTTATATGACGATCCATGAAGGATTTAAGTTGCTTGAAGCATATACAATTCTTGATCTTGAAGTACCACTTCCTTAGTGCAATTTGTGCACAAATGTATCTTGCTATAATTATATGCATGATAATATGATAGCAAGAGTTTTCACCTCTATGTGAAGATATTGAACTGACGATTCCAACAAGATCATATGAAGACAATCCATCTCTATCAAGAATGATGATTTCAAGGTGCAATATATTCATTCAAGTTAATATGGCTGATTTGCTTATCAAATCTCTACCAATGATCTTTTGAAGATGGTGCACAAGATTGGAATGCAAATGCTTAAGGATGTGAA
>NC_031994.1:90129052-90151167 GCF_001879085.1 Nicotiana attenuata | reverse complement strand
TTTTTTGGTTTTTTCGGTTATTTGTCGGTTTTTTCTTAAATATAAGACATACACTACCAAATACATATTCCGACGACCACATTTTCAATGTAACACTATCAAATCAATTGCCCTTTGAGAAGTCTATTATTTACTAAAATATATTGATGGTAATTGAATCAAATAGTGATGAATAATTTAAGGAGTCAATTAAAAATATATTTTTTTAACATGAAATGGAATCTTACACTTAACAAAAGAAAACTACCAATCAAATTAGAATATAAAGGTAAAGAACTGTACTAAAAGTACAAACGATTAACATTCACCACAAAATTTTTGAAACTTTGTATAAAAATATACATATATATAGGTGTAATAATAAATTTGAAATAGCTACTCCTATAGTCGATTTGGTTCGGTTAGTTTTTGATTAAAACCAAAGCCAAACCAAATTTGATAAGTTTTTAAAATTCAAATCCAAAACCAAACCAAACAAAAAAGTATCGGTTTTTTGGTCGGTTTGGTTTGGTTTTCGGTTTGGTTCGGTTTTTCGGGTTTTTATGAACACCCCTGGCCCCAAATCTTTATAAAAACAAAGAAAGAGAAACCGCATACATTTTAAGAATAGAAATATTTTAGAAATTTGAATAAAATTACTTAAGTTTCATATTAGTGAATAAAGTTTTTTACAACAAGATCTGAGATTACAAACACATAATTAACATCTTATTAACTTATAATATTACTATGTAAAGTTATATGTATTATGTCTTGTCAGAATAATTATAAATAACAAGTATTTGAAGAATAAGAATTCAACACTAATTATGCAAATGTGTGTGCATATATATAAACTTTGTTAAAAGAGTTTTAAGGATTCTCTTTGAAATTTGACTTTAGATTACTAACTTTATTAAACTGTCATTTCCTATATGCTCAACAGTACAGGATTCCTACAAAAGGTATCCCTATACTGATATCTATTGCTACTAAAAAAATGTATGCCGAAATACCAAAGTCGTCCAACGATGAAAAGCGAATAACATTTACCAAAAAAATCTCAAAAATAGCTAGAAATTTAAAAATAAATAAATGATATTGTGACCATAGAATCGCTTTTGTGCCGCCCAATCACTCTTGAAGTAATTCATATCGAAATTCTTGTTGCACTCTGTACACTTTTTTTTTAGGACTTAAGATGTTGTGACTTGTAGAGAGTTGGTTTACAATGATATTGTGCAAAATTTTGACGATGTTTCTATTTTTTATGCTTCTACTATATAGATTATAATTTATAATAAATTTCGATGTTGCATTGAACCTAAAATCTCTAAATATAAATCTTCTCCATAAATATATCAGCGAGTAAATACACAAAAAGAATAAAAGCATATGCTAGTCCAGTCCAATTCAAATTGCAAAAACATAAGCACAAGTCTGCTAGTTTAGGCACGATGAATGAGCAACGGGCTGCCATTATCTTTTAGGATTTCCTTCAAATTTTTGAAGAAGAGCTTAAAGTAAGAAAAGTTCAATTTCTTGGAAAAAACTATTTAGAAGAACTTTTTTTTGTTTTTCCGAACAATGAAAAAACTTCGAATAGTTTTCAGTATTTTGAAAAAATAAAATAATTTAATTCTAGGTGTTTAGTTCAGAAATAGTTTACAACAAAACACGTTGTCCTAAGTTAGGTCCTCACTTTTGGTACTCAAATATTTATAAGGCTTTAGATCTTTCAAATGAGGAATTTGCTACACTTGCAGAGGCAAAAGCCTCAATTAAAATAAATGCTCAAACAATTTTTAATGCTTATCAACAAGCCTTAGATTATGCTAGACCAAATGTTCCAACCCCTACTTCGTCTAGTTCACAATCGTCTAAAAGAACTACGGGCCTAAAAGCACTTAGTTCTTGGACGGAGTTCAGGGGTTCTCAAGGTGATAATTTTGATGAGACTTCACATCTAAATGAGCTTCAAGTTTATTTGTCGCAGGGACTCGAAAAGGAGAATCCAGACGGCACCTTTGGTCTTTTGGAATGGTGGAAGGCAAGAGAAAAACATTTCCCGGTTCTTGCAAGGATGGCTCGGGATATTTTATGTATTCAAGCTTCAACAGTGGCATCAGCGAGCGCTTTCAGCCAAGCAAGACTTCAAATAGGTGATCATAGAGCGTCTATGAGGGAGAGCTTGGAAAATCAGTACTATTCAGAGATTGGATCCGCTCGGAAAGAAGAAACTTTGGACTTGCAAAATCACAACCGGAGATAGACGAAGCTTATGAAGAAATGATAGCGGAACTTGCGGAGGATGCTGCTTCGCCCGAAAGCGGTGATGAACAAGCTTCTTTTCTGCCACCACCAACGGAACCTCCTCCGAACCTTGAAGGATTTATGAAATTTGTTAGAGATACTATGTAGATTATTGTGACGACCCAAAAGGGTCATCACCGGATTTCTCTCTTTTTCCGTGCCTCCGAGGCCTTGAAAACCTCATTTTTTTACTTGCCTCGATTTACGTGCGCAGTCCGGGCGCGTAGCCGGAAAGATTATATGTTAAACTTTGTGGAAAATTTCAAAATGTGGCTTTAAAATGATTTAAAGTTGACTTCGGTCAACATTTTTGGTAAACGGATCCGGACCTGTGATTCGACGGTCCCGGAGGGTCCGAAGAAAAATATGGGACTCGGGCATGTGCCCGGAGTCGAAGTCCGAGGTCTAGAACCCGAGTAAAAGAATTTTTCTGTGAAATTATTTTTTTGAAATTATTAATGAAAATGGAAATAAAAATTAATTAAAAGACTATGGTATCGGGCTCGTATTTTGGTTCCGACGCCTGGTACAAGTCTTAAATATGTGTTAAGCGCTTTCCGTAAAGTTTGGTCGAAAACGGACGCCATTTGGCGTGTTTCGGACCTAAATATCTAAAGTTTGAAGTTTATGAAGTTAGAATGAAAAATTATGATTTTGAGGTTTGATTCATTGAATTTGATGTTGTTTTGACGATTTGATCGCTCGAGTAAGTTCATAGGATGTTGTTGAGTTAGTGTGTATGATTGGTTGGGAGCCCCGAGGGCTGGGGAGTGTTTTCGGAGGTGTTCGGTATTTTTGAACTTAGAAAAAGTAGCAGATTTCCTGCAATTTTTACACAGTGCTTTCCTTCTTCGCGATCGCGTCTTTCATCTCGCGTTCGCATAGCCTTATCCTTCCCTTCATCGCGTTCGCGTTACCCCATATGCGATCGCGTAAGCCAACTCAGGACCCCCCAGTAATTCCTTCATTGCGTTCGCGGACTAGTCCTCGCGTTCGCGTAGTAACAGCCTCTTCTTCATCGCGTTCGCGTTACCCCATCTCGCGTTCGCATAGTACAAGTCCTGGACCCAGCCTTTCCCCCTTCTACGCGTTCGCGATAAGTCTTCCGCGAACGTGATGTTCCCAATCCTCTTTCTTCGCGAACGCGACACCCCTGTCGCGATCGCGAAGGTCAAAAACGCCCAGTGATTTTGTTAAAATTACAGAAACAGTAGCTTCGGGATTTAGTCCATATTTCACACGAACTCATCTTCTCCACAGCCCATAGGCGATCTTTAGAGCTTTTCTTCACCAAAGCTTCTTGGGTAAGTATTATCTTACTCGTTTTCTTCATTTTGTATCATCATTTATTAAATTCCTAGACCTAAAACATGTAATTTAGGGTGTAAATTAAGGGTTTTGGGTAGAGTTAGGTTTTTGAGAATTTTGGGTGATTCAACCTCAATTTGGGGTCGAATCTTAAAACAAATTATATATTTGAACTCGTGGGGTTATGGGTGACTAGGTTTTGGTCCGAGCCTCGTGTTTGGACCATGTGGGCCCGGTGTCGAATTTTGGTATTTTTAGAAGAATGTTAGGAAACTCATTTCTGGGCTATGGGATTATGTTGTTGGGCCCTAATTGATATTCTTGAATTAATTATGCCTAGATATCATTATTTCGGAGTCGGATTGTAGAGGAAAGGCGGTATTTGAGGATTGATTGCTATTCTTTGGACCGAGGTAAGTGTTTGATCTAACTTTGGCTTGAGGGAATAGGATTAGAGTATTATTTGCTAATTGCTAAATGTTAAGTACGGTGTATAGGCATGGTGACGAGTATCTATACACCGGTGTCTAGCATGACCGTGAGTCCTTACTTGTGCTTATGTGGGATTCCGTGGTGACTCTTCCTTGTTTAATTGATGGATTCAATATAATGTGAACAATATGAAGAGAAAATATGATTTGTAAACTCCTTGGAGCGTTGGCTCGAATTATGACATGATTAGGACGTAAGAAATGAACGAAAGAGGAAGAGATGTAATTAATCCCTTGCCGGGACGAGTAAGTGATTGTTGTTGCTCCCTTGCCGGGAATTAACTGTTTATTTGTATTCTCCCTTGCCGGGATGGTTTAATTGATACTTGTTTCCCTTGCCGGGAAATCATTATATATATATTATGAAATGGGGTCGTGTGGCACGCCGACCACTTATATATTATGAAATGGGATCGTGTGGCACGCCGACCACTTATATATTATGAAATGGGATCGTGTGGCATGCCGACCACTTATATATTATGAAATGGGATCGTGTGGCACGCCGACCACTTATATATCATGGAATGGGATCGTGTGGCACGTATTCTGTGTTAGAAGACATTTGGTTGTAGTTTTCCTTATTTGTTCCTACCGTTCTATTTTATCTATTATTCCCAAAAGTATGCTCCCCTCCCAGTCTTAATTATTACTTTCCGCTGTTATTTTTTTTTTGTAGTACTTTTATATAAATATCTGCACAGGTTGATTGGTAGTCCTGTCTAGCCTCGTCACTACTTCGCCGGGGTTAGGCTAGGCACTTACCAGCACATGGGGTCGGTTGTGCTGATGCTACACTTCTGTGCTTTTTGCACAGATTACGGTACCGGAGCAGCTCTTGGACCACAACAGTAGTTGATCGGGAGCCCTCTTCAGTCCAGGGACTTACGAGGTAGCCTAGCTAGCGTTCGCAGGCCGAAGTCACTTGCCATATTTTCTGTTTGTTTTCATTGTACCGAGACAGACATTATGTATTTTTCTATTCAGACTTGTTTGTAGCACTCTTTAGTAGTTCGTGAGATAGCGACTCCAGTCTTGGGTAGTAAAATATTAGACTTCCGCATTTTGGGTTTTCAGTTATTTATGTTTTAAAAGATTTCCGCATTTATTTAAAGGCTCGGTATTTTATTATTGTTATGTTGTTATCCGAAAATGTTTAAATGTTTGGCTTGCCTAGCTCCAACAGTAGGCGCCATCACGACTCCCGATGATGGGAAATCCGGGTCGTGACAATTATGGTGTAACTTCTACTTTGGCACATCTTCTTTAGTTTTTTTTCCTTTTAATGGTGGTATTAGCACCTTGTTGTGCTCATTCCATTGGGAGGAGGAAGACTAAGAAAGATATGCCATTTTTGTTAATAAAAATTATAAGACATTCCCTTGAATATCTCTTTGCAATATTTTTTTGTCTTTAACTTGCAATTCTATATAAGCTTAATATACTAACATACTATATATACTACAAGACATTACAAGAAATTATATAAGGAAATATATATACATAACATACTATATATACTACATAATATATATATATATATATATATATATACACACACACACATATATATATACACACTACATATATACATACTATATAAACTATATATACTATATATAATACATATTTATTTTAAAGTTATTAGACGTATTTATGCTTAATGTTTTACTTTGTTATTAATTTATTATGCATGATAATTTAGTTTTACTATTGTTTTGTTATTTTACTTTTTAAATGCAAACTTTAATATATAATTATATATACATACTATACATATTATATATACTATATATATTTATATAGCCATGTATGAGCAATTTATATTAGTATATACATATATGGTTTACAAGAAATTGCCTTAAATAAAAAAATTAAAAAAAATAGTCCGGAAAGAAAAAGCCCGTTAGGCCCGTGTGGGCCCGGCCCATTTAGCCCGGGACCATGTGGGCTTAGGCCCGTCGTGGGCGGTTCCACCCGTTGAGCCCGGGACCGTTAGGCCCGGGACCGCCAAAGACCAGCCCGTCTGAGCCCGGGCCCGTTTGACCCATTTAGGCCCGGGCCCGGCCCAGAATACAGCATTAGTCCTAACAAAAGAAAGCGTTTCCTCTTTATCAGCTCTAATGCTTTAATTGCACGTGTTTGTCGAACTAGAATATTACATAGGATTATTTCGGGTGAAATTCAAAAATAACCAGATTTACAAGAAAAATAGCCATAATTTCAAAAGTAATCGAAATTTAGCCATTTTTTATGTAAAGATAAATCTGAACGAAAACGCTGTTCAAAATCCGAAAAATATTCCAGCATAATATACTGGTCCAACATAATATGCTGGAGCCTGAAAGTTCATACTCAGGTGCTCCAATCTCCAGTATATTATGCTGGAACTTTCCGTGTGTTGGAGTTCCAGCATAATATGCTGGAAGTTCATACACATATGCGCCAATCTCCAGTATATTATGCTAAAACTTTGTTGCAGCAAAATAGTGACTATTTTTCAATGACTTTGCAAACACTGACCTTTTTTTAATTACCAGTCCGAAAACTAGCTAGCCCGTGCTATTTTCCCGATAATTTCAAGTCTAAGGATGTGATTTTAAGAATTAAACATGCAACTAAGAGAAAGAGTAATTATTTGTTCCCTTAAGGAACATTGGAAATGAGTCAAATTCATAATAAAGTCCAAGTATAATAATGGAGCTTGAAGACTGATCACTTTAGTGGTATATGTTACTCCTATCTCTTAAGCTCTTTTTTAGGTGAATTTTTCTAGAATTTGCAACATGACAGCCACGTATTGAGAATAGAGTATTTCAAAAACAAAAAAGGTCAACTAATTGGCAAAATATAAAAAGGTTTTTCATTTAACTTATACTAGTACCTTTTATTATGCTGTGTTTAGCCACTTAAATGCGTTCCAGGACCCTTCTTATGTGCAGAGAGCAAAAGAGAATTTCCTTGCAGTCACAACCTATTGAAGTTCTTTGTCATATTGTCAGTATCACAATAGTTTCCATTGCACCTAAGGCCTATCTATATAAAGAAGGGCAATGAGTTGAACCTCACTCCCATGCTATATATCCATATAGCAAAAAATTTCAAGGTCTACATCTCACTGTATTCATTTTGCATTTACTTGGCAAAAGTGTAGAAAGGATATTTCCAATAGCTCAGCCATACATTGTAAAGAAGGACTATTCTCAATTGCCAACGTAGTCATTTGTCAGTTGAATCTGAAGAAGAAAACTCTATAACTATAATCCCCGTCGATATCCAATGGGGAGTCAAAAATCAAGTGTATGATACTGAAAATCATATCACCAATGAGCTAAATAATCTTATTTATCATCATCGTCATCATCATCCTCAGCTTGAAACTCCATGTGTCGCCAACTCTATACCAGCTAATCAAGATCTAAACTCTTTTTCATCGATTCATACACGAGATAGGTTATGCTTGCTGCTGGTACAACTTTTAGAAGATTTGGAAAAAGTCCTTTGTAGAAGCCCCTGAAACCTTCACGCTGAAGCGTTTTGTGGAACACATCAGACATACCTTCATATGCAGCATCAGCTTGCATTCTAGCAAGAATACAGATTAAGAGTAAAAAAGAACGGCCATCACATGATAAACCGAGAGCTATACAGTCCAAATAGAAAGAAAAAAAATCACAGTTCTTGCACCCCAAAAATCTAAATGCAGATTTACCTGGTCCGAACAACCTGCAAAGGATAAACACATGTTGCTCCAAGGGCTCCTGATATTGTCCCACAACCCAGCTGCACGAGAGGGCCGGCTTCTGCACCAAAGGCACAATTCTTAGAAAAATTACTTTTCACTGTCTTGGAGAAAATAGGTAGTAGCAATTGAAGAAGAACAAGATAAAGAGCTGTACCACTATCATGAAGAATGTAAATCTTTGACAAATCCTTTAAAGTCTCATAGGCAGCCAAATCAATGCCTGCATAAGGGATGATTCCAAGTAAAGATGGAACCAGTCCTCTATAAAATGCCCGAGGTCCCTCCTGTACCCAAATATCTTTTGATAGTTTTCGCAGATTAGGAACCTTTCCACCCTCGCATGCATGAGTCTGTAATCGAGTTTTAACAAGATCCATGGGATAGATAGCAGTTTGTGCCACTGCACCTGCCATTCCACCCGCCACAAGACGACCAGAAGTTCCTATATCTCTTTGGTCTTGACCCTTGGCATGACCAATAACATTTTTCAAGGTTTCGTAAGTGTAAAACTTGATTGCACTTTCAGGTGCAACCTTCATCACATTTAACCCATTGCCACGGAAAAACCCCAATAAACGACCTTCCTTCCATATGCTTTTGACTGCAGGACCAATTGAAGCACGGGTAGTCTGCACTTGTAAAATGACCTTAAGGCGATCAAGAGGTGCTGTGGCAGTACGAGAAGCAGCTCCTGCAACTCCCCCTGCGATCAGGTATTTGGATGCATGAACATGCTTACTGATGCCTTCCGGAATGACTGCCTGCTCCCCAATATCAACAAGACATACCCTCTCCAAGTATTGGTAAATATTCTCAATTGTGGCCTCGTGTGGATAGAGCAGAAGAAAATCCCTCCATTCCTCAAAAGTGATAATTCCATTATTATCTTTATCCACGTGCTCCACAAAACGTGCAAGCTCATCATCATCTAATTCTATTCCTGCAAGAAAGAAACTGCCCTAGCTTATAAGAGGAAGACAACTAAAGAAATGTAAATGAGTATGGAGAACGCTTCTAGCAGAAAAAATAGATTCTGAAAGATGGGAATCACATACCAAAATAACTGAGGATAGCAGAGGAGAAATTAGCATGTAGATATTAAATGGATGAACCAATTTGTTATGCAAACCCTTTAACAGGCCACCCTTTATTGAAAAAAAGATATGTGTCCCGCAAACGGAGAGAAAAATGGACCAGGAGAGCGGGGCAACTTAATACATGATAGGGAAGCCAAAATATACTGAAAAGCCGTAAGCTTTGTGTCAGAAAATTTACCAAGGCCAATCAGTAACATTAATTACAGGACAAAGTATCAACAGCGTCACACAGAAAGCTAACAATAATAAAGCATATTTTCTGAATCTGTTAGAAAAATGGACACAAAAAAAAAAAAAAAGAATTATGACAGGAAGCACCGTTTGAAGGACTTAATTGTCAGGCACCTTACCACATTTCTTGCACAAGAAATCTCTCAATTTCTTAAAATTAATCGGGAAGCTCATACAAGGATAACACTTTGTTCTACCCTGCAAATTCAGGACCAATTAAGCTCGAATAGAAGCGCCATTTGCATTGAAAAAGTTTTAAAAATCAAACATCTTGTATGGTTTGGAAAAAAGGCTTGTTTTTGGAAGAAAAAAAAACAACCAAAAAAGCTTTTCAAGACAAAATTAATTTAAGCACAACAACCAGTTGCAATTATAGTTCAAACCTTATTGGTACATTGACAGTAGTCCGATGTTTATCAAATGTCTTTGAGTTAGTTTAGATATTTGTGAGTCAGTTCGGGATAAACATGAGAGTTAGAGAATCTCTAATATTTGAGAACACTTATTTTAAAAGACAAATTATTAAGTATTAGAGTGAAACAGGCCCAACTGAAGCCAATGGGTATGGAGCAAGGCCTATAGTTGTGTTGTTTTGTTCATTATTTCAAAAACCAATCCATACACAATTGATTTGCCCGATGCTTACAGAAGTGTCAATAAACAAACCAGAAAACTATCCAAACACCATCTCTTGACCTGATTATTCTGGCCCCCAGCTTCATTACATAACTGCAATCTCAAACTCATCTAAGCCTAATTCGTTGTCTAGAGCATGGGAGGGAAAGAAAGAGTTGAAAGAACTAATTTCATTGTATAGAACAGGTCTCCTCAACTATGAGTAACTTGTAGGGAAACATCATGGCCATCTTAAACATCATATAGCTCATAAAAATATGAATTATTGCATCATATCATCGTCAAGTGGCCAACTTATCAACTACATAATGTAATTCAGTATATGCATTGACAATCTATTCTGCATATATTTCCAAATCTAAGAATTGTTAAAATATCCTCGAGAACTATTCCATAAATGGCCATATCTGAATCCAAATTAGCAACTAGAAAAATTAATTTAGTCACAGGCACCACAAAAGAAAGTGCAAGAGCATCATCTAAATCAAACTAACAGTGGCGAAACAGTAATAGCTGAATCGAAGAAATATCAAAAGCCATCTGAGCTTAGAGAAGTGAGCACCTCAGTGCGCCACAATACTACTACTATTATTCTTGCAAACAGTTAAACATTAACATCTTGCTCATTCGCAAGCAAAAAACAACTAAAATAGCATAATGCATCATTTTGCTATGGACAGATGTGCTCGTTTTACCTTGTTTCAACTGCATTCAAGTGTATCACAATGACAAGCCAGCTAAGAACGGCTACTTACCCCGCACAAAAAAAGGGATAACAAGGATTATATTGATAATCAAGTGATAAGGTATGACGAGTCAGTAATACCCATAATCTGCTTGATGTTATGCAGAAAACTTACCCTCAAATACGTCACCAAGATACTTTTTTCCAAAACTAAAGGCTTTAAAAACCATCTTGCAAGAGAAATAGATGATATCAGTTAAAGAAAATGCTATAAGGGGAGGAACTTATTACTTCACAAATCGCATCTACTGGAAATGAATAATGAGATTCAATGTGGAGGAAAATAGATTGTGACGGCCTCTGATTGCAACCATACAAAAAGTTGAAACTCAAATATGGTGCACGAGAACAACTTAGGGAAACAACTCTCCTATGCATTATGTGGTCCTTATGGAAGGAATAAACTAGGAAGTAATATGAGGGAAAATCAGTTGTTGATTGTTTTTTATGAAGTCACTTCTTGATTGCCATGCAGATTTTTAACCATAGTTGCTTAAACACCTCTTTTTGTTGTGTGTGTGTAATCAAGGCGATGTAAACGGCTTATTGAATTTATTAAATTCTAAAACTTCATAGACATGTAATTTTGTAAAGCTATGGTAGCGCCATTATGGGGCCCTCATACTGTTGTGATTAAAGTACTGTATTCATCAAAATACAAATAATAAACTGAGAAATACCAAACCAGACTAGTGGATCAGCTTCCTAAAGTTATTCAAAATGAAAAAATTCAAAAGATTGAGTTTGTCTCAACCAATCACTACTTCCCTCCTGGTAAATAGACTCTCAAGAGTTCAGCCACCAATTGCAGAACCAATTCAGCAAAATGCCAAGAAGGGAACCACAATCTCCAAGGCCCAGAATCATCCAAAAATACTTGAATATCCAGATCATGGAAAATTTAAGAGATGAGGGACTTATTAAAATGATAAATTACTTTGAGATGCAAGTTTATCATGAAATTTTTTATTTTCCCGGTCTCAACAACCAGTATCGGAGTGAGAAGACAATTGCGTATAGCAATTGAAGCATGTGAGCATCATTGATACATCCAAGCATAAACATATATAAGTTCTGTTCACATATACATGTATTAATGCCTATGTCACTATTCATACTTACAGACAACTATTCATGTACAGACACTGTTCACTGTATCTGTTTTGAAAATTTAAGAATAAAGTGTAAGGTGGACCAGTGTTTTCAAAGGCGAAAAGCAAAAAAAGAATTGAGGTTTTCGGGGATTTAAGCGCAAATAAAGCGCTAGCTATAGTGAATAAGAAAAAAAAATTAATAAGGAAAAATAAAATGAAACAAAAAATATATATGTAACTCAAGAGTAATAATTATACGCATAAAATAACAAAAAGGAATTTGAAAAATTTACTATGAAGTGAAATATTTATTAGTTAGTGTCGCCTCTTCAGGACTAGGCCCATTAGTAATGAGGCGTGTGCGGTGCGCCTTAGCGCCTTTTAGTTGCACTAAAGCGCCGGCTAAGCAAAAGGCTCAGCCTGTATTGCACCTAGCTTCAGAGCTTAAGCGCGATTCTAGCAAGCAAGCATTTGACAACGCTGAGGTGGACAAGAAAGATATAATCCCTATATGGCTAATCATTTGTGAGGTTACGCTGTTACGACTGATAGAAGACTTGAGATCCCTCTATGACGACTTGACATATCTTCTCAGTGAGTGAGCTCTATACAGTGGTGCAACTAATGGGAGACGTGTTCAGATGTGCCGTAAACTTCGCAGAGAAAATGCCGAGAGTACGCTTCTTAGCGGAAAAGTTCGAGTACTGCAACAAAAGAAAGTTCTACATAAGAGCTAGGTGAAAGGAAGCTTGGTGCATTAGGTACACGAGGAAAGCTTCCTCTTTTGGGTGGCAAAATCTCTCGACGACTTTGTGATACTTGAGATTTACACATTGGTATTGGTGTAATAAGTGCGTAATTTGAGAAGGATTTTCCACGTAAAATCTCGGATTCATTCATTTTGTTTATTCTCATTAAATAACTGTGGTTAATTTTCCTGAGGGTATCTCTGGACCCAACAAGAGGTATCAGAATACTGCACACTGATATTCCACAAACTTCCAACAAGTCCAGCTTGGCAGCTGATCACTTAACTTCAACTTGTGCAGCAAAGCCATTCAAGGTTCAAAAGCTTTCAAAAATGAATCTGATCAAACAATCAGGACTTATCACACTAGTTCTAAGACATCAACAATACAAATTCTCATAAGATAGATTTTTGTATTCCTTTTATGAACCACAATAGAGAGTTCTACATCCACACCACTTATCCTCCCAATGATCAAAAAAGCAATATTATAACTACTCCCTCCGTTTCATTTTATGTGTTAGTAAGAGATTTTTGAATATTGTGGTCTTAAACTAAAGATGTGTATAGTGCACCAAAATGCCCTTTGAAACTTGTGATCTTAAACATCTCATAGTCCATACTGGAATTAAAAATTTACTAATTATAGGAAGTAGCATTCTTTTTTAAACAAACTGAAAGGGAAAGTAAGACACATAAACTGAAAGAGGGAATATTAATCTATGAAACAGGAACTTAAAGGGCTTAAAAAGAATTGACAGTAAAGTACCAGCTTTTACAAGGGCATCCCACAGTTCTTCAGGCAAGATACAACCATTATGCTCCACATCAATAGCCTGAAAAATCCCATACAGTTCCATTTCTTTATCATCCATATATTTCCTAAACTCCTGATAATCCACCCTCCCATCTTTATTAGCATCACATGCTTTCAACAATTCTTTAGCAAACTTATATTCAGCTGGAATTTGCATAGCAGACAAACCCTTTTCGATTTTTACATAATCCAAGTACCCCGCATTGTCCGAATCGAAAAAACTGAACAAACTTCTGATTCTTGACTCCCTTTCTTCTTTGGTCTCACCTAGTGCTGATAAAACATGGTCCATTGAAACCGGGCCGGACTTCTTCACCGGGTTGCAACATCCGGGCCGGTCCTTTGTGGCCATTCCCGGAAAATTCACATGCTCTACGGCGGCCTTTCCAGCCACTGACATGCCCAAATATTGGTTCTGGGTTTCTTTACAGCATATACAAAAAGATTGATTTTTTTTTTGGATCTTTTTTTATTATAGATCTAATAGGGAAAAGAACGCTAATTTGAAGAGATAGATTGCTTACAGTGAGCAAAAGGAAATGGGTGTTATTGGAAGAGGGGAAGAAGAAGAGAATATTTGTGGAGGATCTTCTTTGAGAGAGATCCGATTAATTGACCCGGTTTGCTTGTGGTTAGTTTTCGGGTCAAATTTGAAGTTTCTTTTCTTTCTTATGTATAAAAAGGTCACAAATTTGTGCATCACGTCTTTATTCCTAATTATATCACTTTTAGCGCCAGAAATTATTAACATATGATAGCAAAAAAAATATATAAAAATTGTAAATTTTTGCATATAATATACAGAATGTATATATACATAAAAAATATATAAAATTTATATATTTTTTTGGCCATTATTTTTATAGCGACTATACAGTGTTATTTTTTTATTAAATAATTAACTTTAAGAATCAATAAATCAAAGTAAAAATATAAATAATCTAACTATGATAATTGTGAAAATTACATATGTCTTATATTTATTGAATTGACGTAAATATCTGATGTGTGTTAACTAAAGGTGTTAATCGGGCGGGCTGGGACGGGCTGGACAAAAAAAACGTCAGCCCGTACGGGTTCGGGGCGGGTTGTTATCGGGCTGGGGTTAACGGGTTGGTGGCGGGCTGGGATTTTTCGGGTTCTATAGGGCCCGTACGGGTGCGGGTTTAGCGGGCTCGGGCGGGTCGGGCTATATATAATTTTTTTTTTTAAATTAAGTTATATTTTTCTTTTTCAATGTTATTGAAACTTTTAAGGGTTAAAATTAAAGATTAGAATTGAACTTTTAAGGGTTAGAAATAAAAGAACAAACTAAAAAATTCTAAATTTGAAAATAGAAAGTAAGTGTCTATATAAAAAATATTGAATAAGACTAATATGCAATATAAAAAAATCACAATATTTAAGTAACTTTGATATTTTTATTGAATAATATAATACTTCAAATTAATTTGCAAGTTCGTTTTTGATTTTTAAAATTTTTGAACTTGCAAATTAAAAGTTTACAACAATTGTTAAAAAAAAAAAAAGAAATAGTAAATCATATGTTTTGCATCATCTTTGAAAGCTCTTCCATGTCAATGTGAGGTTCTTGGTTTCCGGTATTATAATCGGTACCATAAACCATTATATCTCCAATTTCTTGGTCTTCCTCTTCATCTACCTCGTCACGCCCTTGATTTCGCCGTTCTGATCTAATCCAATCTCTGAAGCACACTAGAACTTCCAAAGCGTTGCTGCCCAATGAATGACGGGTATCTCCTAGCTGCTGTCTTGCTTGGCTAAATGCGCTCTCTGATGCGACTGTTGAAATAGTCACATTTAGAACGTCTCGAGCCATGGCCGAAAGAACAGGAAACTGATTTGAGTTGCTCCTCCACCAACTCAGAGGTAGAAAATCCTTTGTGAGGGGCTCCGGTGACTTTTGCAAGTAGAATTGGAGTTCATCAATATTCCGGCTACTGGTTTGTTGATGCTCTCCTAGTGTAGACCAAATCAAATAATCTTGAACATTATCATCATCTTCCAAATTTGTTCCAGATGTTGAAGTATTAGTTGAAGGAATATTTGCATCTACAACCGAAGAAGCATCAACAATGTTAGCGTAATAATTATACAAAATTTGTAAATGTTTGTGCAGATCAGAAATACAAGTCTCACTATCAGGAATTTCAGTTGCTCCAATGTCCATATAAGTATATAAAGCACTGATTAATTGGCGACACTTTATCATTTTGATAGTAGGGTTTAAAATAGCACCAATTAGGAAAATAGGGGGAACTGGGAAGAAAGCTTTTTTGGAATTTTTCTATACTAAGAACCACCTCTTATTCTTTTGGAATTTTTCTTACTATCACCTCTACTAGTAGTGCAAGCTTTTTTGGCCGCTCTAAGTAAATCCATTATGTAATTTAAAATGAAAAATTCAAATAAAAATTCTAAATAATAAAGAGAAAGGGATGGAACGAGTGTACAGGGATTCTGAATGCCGCACTAAATTTGATATAGAAAGTAGAAACTCAAACTTCAATTGATAACTTGATACTTGATAATTGATGCCACACTTCACTTGAATAATTGAATTAGAAATTTATGATAATAATACTTTTGTAATGACAAAGCTAAATATTTGATGAAACTTGAAAGTTGAAAGCTTGAAATAATGAGTAATTGGGAATATTATCAAGAGAGAATTGAGAGAGAATTAGAGAGAAAATGAATTGAATTGTGAGGAATAATGAAGAAGAAAGGGGGGTATTTATAGTTTTTAAAAGGCTACAATTGCAATTTACAAATTATAAGGGGTCGGGGGTTAAAATATAAATAAAGAAGAAAAAAAGTGGCTGTTGGGGCAGAAAAACCCGTTGGCCAACGGTCTTTTTTGGTATTTGACCGTTGGCAACGATCAGATTTTAATAAATAAAAAAAAATTATATTACGGGTTAACGGGCTGAACCGGGCTGTAGCCCGTTAAGAACCCGTTAAGGGCTTAACGGGTTGTAGCGGGTTCGGTCACCCGTTTAAAAAAAAATTAACGTTTGTAGCCCGCCCCCCGCCCAACCCGTCCCAACCCGCTTTTTTTGCTACAGTAACGGGCTGGACCGGGCTGACCCGGGTTGAACCGGGTTGTTAGCGGGTCAGCCCGGCCCGATTAACACCTTTAGTGTTAACTAATTTAATATTAAGATATATAGTTTTTTTACTTCAAGTCAAACAAAAAGGGGAAAAAATCAAATGCCCTAGTTCACACAGATGCATAAATGGTCAATTTTAATTTTTCCAAAGAGTGTGGAAGGGGATATGTTTCATAGATATACGAGAAATTATCTTGATGCTTTCCTTTTCATGCCATAATTCACGAGCTCAGTTTCGAAACTTTCTTACCAAAAAAATTATAAAAATAAAAAATGTTTTAACCCATATTGCATCTTGGTGTTATCTATATTCCAAAAAATTGTGTATGCGATTTGATCTCATATTATGATACAAAAGAAGACTTCGAATTTCTCAACTATAAAACTCCTTACATAAACAAAAAAAGGAATTATAAAGTTTTATGGAAATATATTTCTCAATTGGAATTAGCAAAATATACTGATGTTTACCATGAGACTGTGCTGAAAGTTACAAAAATATGGCAAAAATCAAATCCGATTATGTCGGGCAAACCATCGGCTCTACATTGGAAAATTAAAACGCTAAGAGTATTAAAATATTATTAAGGAATAAAAATAATTTTCTATTACACCCGTTACACTTCTTCTCATGGACAATTTGTCTTTGAACCATATGAATTATGAAGAATTAGCTTGACTCATAACAACTTTGTTTGGATGGTTGTTACCAATTGTATTGTATCGTATTGTTACTTTAAATATAATATTTGTTCTGATTATTACTTAAATTTTATTATATCGTATCGTTAAATCCGTCGATACGTAACGATGAAAAGTGTCACTTATGAAAGACATATTTGGTGTGGTGCGTTGTTAACTTGCTTTTTTCTCTCATCTTGCCCTTCTTATTATTAAATAATCATATTTTATTATTTACCCTACTTTTCTAATACAATAATTTTACTATGTATCCTAATTTTTTTTAGTAATGTTTCTTAATATTATTGGTGCGTGATATAATGAAACGACGGCAAATGATGCAACTGGTCCAAATATCGTACTCATTTAAATAATATAGTATAATATAATACGATATATTATGAAACGATACGTAATAACAATCCAGAGAAGCGGTGAGAGCTTTCTGGAGTAAAAGCTAGCTTTATTTTCTCTTTTCCACAAAAGGGAAGATCGCCAAGAAAAAAGTTGAAATGCCCAGTTACATCGACTAGCATTAATTTAGCTTTGTTACAAAGTCGAGAGCCGTGAAGAAAACGCAGCAACTGTGGACCAATGGCAGGACTGCAGATGGCGTTCCACGTGCTAAACGCTTTAGGTGTAATAATAAAGACGATATGGTCGCAACAACTCGGTCCTAATTATTTGAGCTATTAATGTCAATTTTCTTTTTTCTTTTTCTTTTAAATTGTGATTTTCCAACCAACTTACCCGTACCAAACGGACACATAAGAAAAAACTGCCTAATACTTTTGCAGTTTAAGAATACTAATCCCATAATAGAATTTGTAATTATATCTATCCCATATTTAATTATTGACTATTACTTCCTCGGTTCACTTTTACTTGGCATGTATGTTAAGAATAGATTTTTATTTTTTACTTATCACTTTACGCATATCAAGAGCAGATAAATTTTTTTTTCCTGTTATACCAACATCATTTATTACTCATTTCAAATTATTTTCTCAACTCCAATAAAATATGCATCAATTAATATGGGTATCATGATAAATTATGCACTCGATTTATTATTTCTTTAGAGGCGTGAAAAGTCAAAACGTGCCAACAAGTAAAAGTGAACGGAGGGAGTAGTTGTTTCAGGGATAAATTGTATACCATATGATAGCTAGTATTAGCCATCACATTCACATGTAGTATAAAAAGTGAAATAGCTAATCCTACGGGACAACCCAACCCATGCGATATTCTTATCTATCCCACAATTAAACCAAACGACCCCTTAATATCGGCCTCCCCTATCACTTACTATGATATTTTCCAGTTGTAATAGATAGCTTTTATTTTTAATTCGATAAACCAGAAAATTATCCCAAAACATACTCTATTTCCATTCATGTATTTGATTTTCCTTAATTAGCTTTTAGATCATTACAATTGGTATCAGAGCCTCGATTCTGCGACTGTGAGGAGCTGATGGTTGAAGGTACTAAATTGAAGGTTATGGACGATAAACTGGTTAGGCACGAGGAGGTTCTGAATGAGATGATGACCACTCAGGAAACACTCCGCAACACTCAAACTGGCATACAAGGCACAATCGAATTGATACTCGAAAGACTAACTAATTTGGAGAGGGTTCCACAAAGGGCACAAGGCGAGAGACCTCAAGGTGACGGATTACTGCCCATTCAAGCATTACAAACCCTGCCCTAAATGAACGAGTTACCTTATTCTTGAAGCCGTGATACTGACAAGGATGGATCGAAATAGAGAAACGGGTACTTTAACTTGTATAAACTCCAGAAATCTAAAGTGGAAGCCAGCTGCTATCATACTTTAAATGGTTGGCAGATATTGTGAGCACGTGATTTTTGCCCTATATGAATAATTCCTAAAATTTTAAAATAAAATGATATTTTCTCTATTTTTACAATTTTTGTGAATTTTGTGTCATTTTTGGTAATTGTTGCATTTTTATTTGTGTTTTTTTGTTCATATGGAAAATATAAAAATACATTTGGCATTTGCATTTAGGATTTAATTTCACATTTAGGATTAATTAGGGGTCAAGTTGTATGAAATAACAAAATAGTCTATTTTGCATTTTTAATTGTTAATTGTTGAATTTGTCTGGAGTTTACTTTAAAAAGGACTTAATCAATTAGCTCAACTTTGAAGATATACTAGGTCTTTAATTTTTCATTTTACAAAATCAGGAAAAAATAAAAAAAAAATATAAATACAAAATGAAAAAAGAAAGGAAAAGGGAAATATTTGGGGCTGCTTTAATTGGGTTAATTTTAATTAGTTAGGTCCAGTCCAAACATACCCCAGACCAGCCCAATCCACGCCCCAGCCCAGTCCGGTCCAGAGGCGCCAAAAACGGCGTCGTTTTATAGTGAATCAATCTCAGCCTTTCGTCCATACCAATCTAACGGTCCAGAGTTGTCCAGGGAATTTACATAAAAATGTAATAATCCCTGTACAAAATCAGAGACCAAAATCTCTCTTCCTCGTACCAACTTCCCCCCCATTGTAACGCCGGTGCCGGCCACCCTAGCCCCACCATCTACCACCATCCCTCCGCCGCCAGCCGCCAGCCGGAAATCGTCGCCGCCGGCGGCGATGCTCCGATCAACCCCAAAATTACACCACCGGTTCTCCTCGTTCCCCTCTTTCCAACCCTGCCTTTAGTTTCCCTCGAATCAACGCCGGGCACTTCGAATATTAACTCAAAGTTTTCCGGCCACGACGAAACCCCACCCAAACCACCCCAAATTTACACCACCTAACCGCCTTCACCTCCTCTTTCAAACCCCCCAAGCCCCGTCCCTCGAATCTGTCCAGAATGTCACGAATCTAAAATTTCGATCCCGGCAGAACCCTAATTCAAAATCTTCGTGATTTTGGACCGCACCATCCTTAACCAGGTGTATTCTTGCGAAAACACATGATTAGGGATGTTGCGTGTCAAAAATCTTGAAAGATTCGAACGTCATTGGTTGGCCAAAATTCCTAAAGCCAGTAAGTTTCTCTTCTCTGAATTTTTGGTTCCTGTTAATTGTTAGTCAATTTTTATTTGTTTTCTGTGATTAGTTTGAGTGTTAGTTTGGTTAATTCTTAGTTTGTACTTCATCTTACCTTTGCCAGTTTATATATCCAAATGTTCGTTTAGGCCAACCAATTGATAGTTCTGATCTTCTTATTAGTTTTGATTCAAGTTGATAGGCTTGCTTTTCTGATAATAAAATTGATTCTGACTCAGTAGGTTAATAGGTTGATTTGTTGTTTTGGATCCGTATTTGTTCAATAGTTGTTGATGCATGTCTAAATTGGAGTTTTGGTCTGACTAAATGAACCTGGTTGTTAGTCTAATTGGTTTAATTTCAGTTTGAGCTTCAAGTTTTATTAATTAATCTTAATTAGTTTAGGCTAGATTAGTGGTTTGGTTATAGCTGGCGGGTTTAGCAATGGCCAGTAATTTCAGGAGGTTTTAAGGGTAGTTTGGGCATGGAAAAAGGGTAGTTTTATTAGATTTGGTAATTTTTGAAGAGGGGTAAGGATAGGATAGGGATTGTAATAAGTATAGAACTTTCTAGGATGGACTATAGTGTAGATTCTAATAAACTTAGGGTAGTTACTTGTGCCACAAGTCAGAATAAGAGGAAAAAGTCAGAAATCTAGGGACATTTTAGGCTAAAACGAAAATCCAAGAAGGGGTAAAGTGCAAAAACTGAAACCTACTGTTTGCCCTACTTGCCTTGCCTATAAAGGCATGTTTTCTTGCCTTGAAAGGGAGTTTTTTTGGGGGGAGAAGATTCCGAAATCTGAGAGGATTAAGAACAAAATACAGAGCCTCAGATTCTGAAAGATGAGCACTAGAGAGCTAAGATATAAGAAAACACAGGAAGCATAAGCTACTACTGTTCTGTCGAGTCAGAGTTTGAATGCATCTTTTGATTAGAGTTGAGGTCCACCTTCTAGCTTTGAAATGGGTTGAAAGTCAGTCAACGATTTCCTTTGGGTGCTTTGGTTATTAGAATTCAGGATCCCTTGTTCAAATTGCATTTTTGGGGTTTTGCACTGTTGAGTTTACTGCTCCATCAGATTTTTAGCTGTTTGCTTTGCACTGTTGAGTTTACTATTCCATTAACATTAAATCTGGACTGTGTGCTGCTGGTTCATTCTCTGCTCAAATCTAGCTGCTGATTCTCCTTGTTCACTCATTTCTACCATTTCAGGTACACTACTTTGAACTACATGATGTATACATTGAAGCTCTAATGAGATGTTCAAGGATCTGTCTGTTTGATTGAAGGCCATTTGTGTTTTGTTGATACTATTCTATTGTATGTCTGGTAGTATGTATAATTCAGTAGACTTGTTTAATTTGAATAACAACATATGAACCCAGTAGTTGATTTGGTTGAGATGTTAGTCAAAAGTTCAACCTGTGAACTAGGTTGGTAGTATTTATTTGTGCCTGAAATTAGCACTGAATTTCACCTGAATTAAAATGATTCATCTAGACTAGTAGTTCATGACAGTTAATTAGTCTTCCCGTTTGAATAGCATCTTTCACGCTGTATCGTGGATGAGGTTTGAGCTCGATGTTGGCTTCATAGCCTATTAAATTGTGATTGTTTCTGCTGGGATTCGATCCCAGACTTTGGCATCACGGCTGCCTGAATTGCCCTCTACTTCCACTGGGCCGCCTGTTTTCATTTGGGCCTGGGTATATTGATGAAGCTCAGGTCTGCCTTGACAAAACAATGACCACTTGTGGGCCTGATGACTGTGGCCCTGAAAATTTTAAGTTCACAATGTGCTCGTTTGCAATCTGGGCTCAAGGCCCATTTTCTCTTTACCTATCCCTGGTTGTTTGAACTTGAGTTCGAAATTCATAGCCCTAACTGAATAGGACTTTCCCTTCATCTTAGAGACGGAATAAAAAATAAGAGTCATAATTGCATTAGGTTTGTCTCCAAAAAAAATAAATGAGACGATCCTCGCTAAGCAAAACAAACAAATTGCGGGACCCTCGATAAGCGCTTATTGTAAAAAATGCCTAGACTTCGGGATGTGTCGTTTAG
>NC_031994.1:90125142-90128952 GCF_001879085.1 Nicotiana attenuata | reverse complement strand
ATTTGAAAGCAAAGGCCAGTGGATTTGGGTAGAGGAGGAGAAGGGGAATCTGGGGTGTAATTTTGGGGTTGATCGGAGCATCGCCGCCGGCGACGACGATTTCCGGCCGGCGGCGGACGGCGGAGGAACGGTGGCAGATGGTGGGGTTAGGGCGGAGGACGCCGGCGTTACAGGGGAGGTACGAGGAAGATAAAACAATGTTTTAGATTTTTAGGTTAATTTCGGACAGTTTTATGGGATGGTTTTGGGTTTATGAGGGCCGTAGGATCATGGGGACTGGACGGGCGAGATTGAGTGACGCCAAACGGCGTCGTTTTGCCATGGGGAGGGGACTGGACTGGGTTGACGATTTGGGCTGGTCTGGCAAAGACTTGGGGCATTGGGCTGGGATTAGTTTTGACAGTGGCCCAATCTTGGTGGCCTGATTAAGCTTAATGTCAATTTATTTTATTTCTTTTGATTTTTGTTCATTTATTTATTTTTGAAATTTGTTAAATGCAAAATTAAAGTAAAACCCCAAATTAATTCCAGAATTACACTAACTCCTAATTCAAAAGTAAAAATAAGACAAATTAAAAGTATAAATGCGAAAGAACAATTTTGTTATTTTCTTCTTTACTAATTAATTCTAAAATGTGAAATTAGAACCTAAAACAAATGCGGAATGTATTTTTATATCTTCCAGATGAATTAAAATGCACAAACAAAAATGCAACAATTACCAAAGAACGCCACAAAATTCACAAGAATTTATAAAATACTAGAAAAATTGTTTTGTTTGTAATTTGGGAATTACTGCTTAGGGCAAAAATCACGTGCTCACAACAGATATTTCCTCTAGCTTTTGCTATTTGTGCCAATGAAAGCCAAGAGACGTGGACGTTGTTTTTGAACCATATGAAAGAGCACGTTGTGAAACAACGTTCCGGTATCTGTCTAATATCTGATCGGCACGGTGGTATCTTAAGTTCCGTGGAGAACTTGCCTGCATGGCAAGAACCTTATGCCTACCATCGTTACTGTGTTAGGCATTTGAAAGCCAATTTCCAGAAGGCATATCCCAATAAGGATCTGCATGATTTGATGTGGATGGCAGCAACAGACCACCAACAACATAAATTCAGGAGGCACATGGAATATATCAGGCAAGAAGACGAGGCAGCCTATCGTTGGTTAATGCGACATGACCCTGAAAAGTGGACTTTGCATGCGGATGGTGGCAGACGATGGGGAACTCTGACTACAAATGTGTCAGAGTCTTTCAACGGGTTATTGAAGTCGGCAAGAGGATTGCCTGTCACAGCCATGGTGCGGATGTCGTTCAAGCAAATGGCGGAGAGGTTCGTTGAAAGGTTTGCGGCTGCAACGTCATTGATGGAAAGGGGTGTTGAATTTATGCCAGTGCCGATGACGAGATTCGAGAAATACAGACGACGAGCACATTGGCATTCATTTTTGCAGTATGATAATGAAAGAAATATTTTTGAAGTTCGCACCGCTATCCATCAAAATCGGGGTAATAATGTGCATACTGTAAATGAATATGCAAGGTTATGCTCTTGTGGAAAATGGTCCATCTACCACATGCCTTGCTCACATGCCATCAAGTGCTTTCAACAAGTTGGTTTAGGTGCAACCAACTATGTTGATCGACAATATAGTGTTTCGAAGTACCTAAACACATATAGTGGTCAGTTGCAGCCACTGGGTGCTGAGCATTATTGGCCTCCTGAACCATTTAAAATGGTGTGTAACAAGTCCTATTTGCGTAAAATACAGGTGCAGAAGAGAACGCGTATACGGAACCAAATGGATGTTAGTGATACAGTTTATGCGCGAAAATGTGGTATATGCTCGCAAACAGGACACGACCGTAGAAAATGTCCTTTGGGTGGCAACAGTAATCAAGCTCGGGGTGGGTGTTCTTCTAGTGTACCTAACTACCCATGAGTTGATGTTGTAATAATTAGTTAATATGTGTATGTTGCCTGATTTATGAAATAAAATTATGCTTGTAATAAAATAATTTTTTTCCAAGTCCAGCACATTACCACTCTTCTATATATAAGAAAAATAAAGATACTTTGACATTAACATAATTCAACTTTCACAATATTTGATTTGATTCTAGATAATGGAAGAAATATCGGTCCACTTATTTCACTTTTTTTTCTTTTTCGTTATTTTTCCTCTAGGAATATTTAAATGTAACACGAATTTCCATTTAGTATGTGTGTGTTGTCTTGTCGAACTGAAAAAGCTGACCAGCTGACATAAAGTAGTCTTGTCAACATCATGATATATAACACTCTAAATATAGCGCCATTATACCTGGCGTTATGTGTGTGTTGTCTTGTCGAATTGAAAAAGCTGACCAGCTGACATAAAGTAGTCTTGTCAACATCATGATATTTAACACGCTAAATATAGCGCCATTATACCTGGCGTTATGTGTGTGTTGTCTTGTCGAACTGAAAAAGCTGACCAGCTGACATAAAGTAGTCTTGTCAACATCATGATATTTAACACGCTAAATATAGCGCCATTATACCTGGCGTTATGTGTGTGTTCTCTCGCCTATAAATAACGGGCTCATTGTAGTCATTTTGTGTGCTCAAAATTTACTAAACGCAAATATTTCATTAAAAGAAAGATTTTTTTTTACTAAAAGAAAATATTTCACAAATGGCTCAACCTCTTCGTCCACCAATGTGCTACTGTGGAAAAGAATGCGTGATGAACAGTTGCTGGGAAGGTCGTGATGTTGGACGCCGCTACTGGCACTGTATGAACCAGTTGTACAAGGTTCCCGGCGAACCTATGTGTAAGTTTGATGAATGGGTTGATGAACCATGTTATCAGGAATGCTACAGAGAACAACTGCAATCTCTTCATAATATGTGGTTATGCCAACTGGGAGTACAAAGAGAAAGCGATAGAATTATTACAGAAATGAGGGAGAAACTAAAGGAGGTAGGAGATGAAAAATGGAGAGCAGAATGGAATTGTGAAGCACAGAAGGAACGTAAAAAAAAATATAAACGGGAACTTGCGGAGGTGAAGGCGAGAGTGAAAGAGTTAGAAGAAGAAAAAGAACAAATGGAACAACGATTTAAGTGGTTGGAGCGGAGAATAAATGGCAGCCGGGACTAAACAATGGCCTGTATGTGTTTAGTGTATTTTTCATATTTTATGTATTTTTATTATGTTGGCATGTTATGTTTGTATTTGTGTTGTACTAATGTTTTCCTTGTTTGTTGTACTGAAATTTATTTTAATTGAAGTGGCATTTAAGTTTAAATGCTTGTGTTGTTATACGAAACAATAAAACACATGGAGAACTAAAAAAAGTAATGGACATATTCGATTAAATATTGTTGTTAATATATA
Organism: Nicotiana attenuata; assembly: GCF_001879085.1. Lineage (NCBI taxonomy): Eukaryota > Viridiplantae > Streptophyta > Magnoliopsida > Solanales > Solanaceae > Nicotiana > Nicotiana attenuata. The sequence continues at coordinate 90,125,562 of NC_031994.1, read as the reverse complement.
CAAAAATATTATTTACACCAAATAAAAAAAAAGGAAGGCCGACTCAATGTGTCCCGCATCCGGTGTGTCTCAATGTAGCCGTCGGCCTGAGGCGTATCCCCTCCCGCCCGGGTACGCTATCAGGATCATCATCATCAAGTTTTCTCCTTATAGCCGGATGCGGCGCAGGATGACATGTATCGGTGGTGCTGTCAGGTCCAGTAGAATGCTACATAATAATATAAAACTTAGTTTAGAAAACTACATAATAATTCATAACAATTTATATTATCTTACCATAATCGTGTCTGGATCCTGAATGTAGACATCTGTCGCAGTATCACATGAAGCCTGAAAAAGGTAATTAATATAGTGTAACAAAATAAATAAGTTATAGTTAAAACAAATTCAAATTCAATACTAATAAACTCATACCTGCGC
>NC_031994.1:89996076-90122499 GCF_001879085.1 Nicotiana attenuata | reverse complement strand
TTTTGAGGCCCAGTGGCTCCAAATTATCATTAATAATTATGTATTTTTTTTATAATTTAAATTCATATTTTTTTAATAACTTAATTGTACAAATTACTTAAGTATGGATTCCGGGCTCGATATTTTGAGGCCCAGTGGCACCAAATTATCATTAATAATTATGTATTTTTTTACAATTTAAATTCATATTTTTTAATAACTTAATTGTACAAATTACTTACGTATGGGTTCCGGGCTCGATATTTTGAGGCCCAGTGGCACCAAATTATCATTAATAATTATGTATTTTTTTACAATTTAAATTCATATTTTTTAATAACTTAATTGTATAAATTACTTACGTATGGGTTCCGGGCTCGATATTTTGAGGCCCAGTGGCACAAAATTATCATTAATAATTATGTATTTTCTTATAATTTAAATTCATATTTTTTAATAACTTAATTGTACAAATTACTTACGTATGGATTCCGGGCTCCATATTTTGAGGATCGAAATACCAGTAATAGATACTAAAACAAAAGGAATTCTAAGCTAAAATACTACACATTACTACGCTACAAGGCTCTAAATTTTACTACGCTAAAAGGGTCTACGTTTTACTACGCTAAAAAGGTCTAGATTTTACTACGCTAAAAAATAATCTAAACTAAACATAAATAACAAATAAATTTAATTGCAAAATAAAACACAAAACGGCATGAAAGCACGTATATATAAATGAGAATATTAACAGACAAATTTATTTGACAAATTTATATTTTTATATAAAACAGTAAAATTAAATCCGGATAAATTTAAGATGCTAATTTCGAAAATAAAACCACCAAGCGAAATAGAACACATACAAATCAAATAATATGCATTATTATAAAAGTTTCAACTTAAAATAAATCGAAATACCTCGATTTAGAATTTTCGGAAAGCAAATAGATCGAAAATTTGACTCCGAAAGCGTGAATCAACAATAACAAGAAGCTCTACTCGAGTGTGGGACCTACGTTCTTCAAGTTTTATGTGCCGGAGGGACCCAAAATTTTTTTTTTTTTTTAGTGGCGGACAGAGGGGGGACCAATTTTAGGGAGGGGGATTAGAATAATGGAGGAAGAAGACGGGGGAAGAAGATGGAGAGTTTTTGGGGAGGGATATAACGCCACTATTTCTGGCGCTATATCACTGTCAGTGTATAACGCCAGAAATAGTGGCGCTATATCACTCTGACAGTGTATAACGCCAGAAATAGTGGCGCTATATATTTAACGGTGTTGTTACCGTTTATATATAGTGCCACTATTTCTGGCGCTATATATATTTTTGTTACCTTTTTTTTTTACACCTATTTATGTGTTTTGAGTCCAAAATAGCAACATTTTGGTTTCGGACTCTCAAATTGGGTAGGCGAAGCGCCCTAGGGGAGTTGGGGGTGTCAGAGATTAAAAGGTAAAAGTAGAGAACACTAGGTAGATTTGTGAATACATTCAACCATCTTTTGGTTACTGATTAGCATTAATAAGCTAAGGTAAATAAGTTTATTTGCTAGTAAAACATATCATGCATTTACTGATTTGGATTAATATGTAGTGCAGTAAATTTTAACGGTAAATTAATTCGTCTCTTTAATGCACTCCGCAATTGGAGGCAGTAAGGTTGATGTGATCCTGCCTAGTCACAATTGTAATTTCTGCTTCTATATAAATAATATATAGTACGCCGAACCCAGTAAAAAAAGGAATCTGGGTTCAGTGACAAAGGTTCTGGGTTCATAGTGAAAACAACTGGGTTCAATTTTAGGTCATAATTGTATCTTAAAATTTAGATATCATACACTTCTATTCCTAGTACTGCCTCTGACTATGCTAAGCATTAATGAAGACATTAACCCAGAAAAATACTAGTTCATAGTTAGACTTTTCAAAACTGTAGCCTTCTTTGACAGGAAAGTGTTTAGAGCCTTCAGCTATAGTACATTGGTATTGGAATATGGATTATATATTTTGAGATGTACAGTGACTATATTTATGTGCTCCAATAAATGTGTGAGACCGGCCTATGTCTTTTTTTTTAGTTAGGATATGCTCAATGTCGAACAAAATCAAGTCACCGTGTCATTCAAGCCGAGAAAGGTAAAATAATCTGCAGAGATGTAAAGTTCTCCTTCCAATTCATATTATTTGGAGGGTAAATTTTTTGCCTTTAATTATCTCGTTATTAGACATAATACTCAACTAACTGAAACAGTACTGATAAATTTTCTAGAAATCAACTTATTGTTTTTCTAAAACATTGTTTACCTTGAAAATGGTAATAACAATTAGATTTGATTTTGTGGTTCTAAAAATATGTGATCTATTTTTATGCCGGTTATTAAACAATAGATGCTAAGCGAAGGATTGGAAATTAAAACGATAGTTTGTAGACAGCTTGTTAACCAACCCAAATAGTTGGGAATCAGGGCCTCGAGCTTGCGTATACGGGGCCTCGAGGTCGAATCGGATGCCCGATTAAGGGCAGTCGATGAAGGACTAACAGTTATGAGAGTTGTGATTGCGGCTCTTTATGACCAATAATGAGCACTAAATGATGAATAATTAATAGAACACAATGAATACAAGCAATAAATGTAAATAAAGAAACCAAGAGAATATGTTCAAGCTAGAGAGGAGAGAATGTTCTTGTATTGGATGTAGTGTATTGTCTCTTGAGTACCAGATCTCTATTACAAAATGACAAGGATCCCCTTTATATATGAGGGGGAATCCCAATATAATATAAATGCATTTATTACAAAGATATGGGGCTGGTACAGCCATTTGATACCATGATACGGGATTGGACTAGCCTACTAGACTGTGCCAGCTTTAATCAAGTGCCTAGGGAACTCCCCCTCTTTCCATCATACCTATCGATCTATGCTGCCTCGGAGTTCATTGTCTGCAAATCCTTCGAGGTTATATCTCGAGTCTACCTCGATCCCTAGGAGGCGTATCTATGGAACGTCGTAATGGCCACAAAATCGGCTCCTCTGATTTCACCGTATACAGATAGTCCCTGCGTTTCCTAGAATAAAAATGATAGGAAGCGATTTCGAACTCTTGCTTCTTTGATACTATTGCGATGACGTCAGTCTATCACAGCATTAAATGCCATGGCTCAAAAGCCACGCAAGGGTCGTCGTCAATACGACTATCGAGAAGCTCACGAACCGCTATTGGTTCGTCCTTTCCGCTGCCCATATGGATTCTATAAATACCTCAATCGTTTAGTGATTCACACTTTTTACAACATCTTCAAACTTTCAGAGTCAAAGTCATCCTTTTTCACATTCTTCTTTCCTTGATTTGTTACTTCCTTTCTTAGAAGGACCTTTCCACCACCATGGCTAGAACCTCTAAAACAGTGCCTCGAAGGGAGGGTACCGCCTCTTCGTCTCGAACATCCAAGGGCAAACCCAAAGTGGCCCCCACTGTTGAACAGTGTACACCTACCGAGTTTGATACTGTGAACGATTTTTCTATCGAGAGGCCCTCATCTACGCCGGGCCGATGTGAACATGTGTCCTGGTATATTAGCATCGTGACTAATATACAAAAAGTGATGGAAGACTGTCGATGGGAGGAGACAGTGTTGGTTGAGATTCCTAACTCTAGTGAGAGCATAACAGATCATAAGCCCGGCTTTCTTTATGTATATACATACCCATTCACCTTGGGTCCCGTCGATTCTTCAGACCCTTCTTGCCCGGCAATAGATCCGGTTATTCTTGACTTTTGTCACAAGTATCAAGTGACGCTAGGCCAAATCTACCCATCTTTCTGGAGGATAGTCTATATGCTCCGTTATTTCTCCAATAAGGTCACGGGTACGACTTTTACCCTTGACCACTTGGTTAGACTGTATATAGCCCTCGTTTTTACCAAGGTTTGATTAAGTTTCACCCTCGATCCTCGAAGCCGTTTTTCTCGAGCATTGATGAGAACAAGGATCGGGGGTGGATGAGCAGGTTCGTCCGGGTGAGGACCTCAGACATCATCCCAGCAGAAAGGATGCCTTTCCCGGAGGAGTGGAATACAAAGCGTAAGTGCCTTTCCTTCGGACATGTTTTACTGTCTCTTTACCTTCTCAAAAAATGATCTTTCCTTCATTTTTGCAGCTATCGTTTGGTATCCCAAGGCGGTCCAGGACCTGTCGGGGTGGATCAGGAAACTGGATGTTTCGTCCCTTATACCGAGCGTTCTTGGCCCGATTCGGCTAAGACGCGGTGGCCGGCCAAGAATCATGGTAAGCCTTTTGTTGCCGCCACCACCATGTTTCAATATCTCTTTCGCGTACCCTCCGTGTTGATAAGCTTTGAGTATTATGCTTATGCAGGCCTTGGCGAAGGAGTACTAATGAGACCGCCTGCCGACGGCGAAGAAGAGACCTCGAAGCCCAATAAGGGTAAGAAGAGGAAGAGAAAGGCGACTGCTGAATCTCCTACGTCAAAGAAGCCCAAATCACACAGGCCTCGTGCTGATGCCAAGGTCTCGACTTCAGCTACCGGGGCAAGGCCCGATACTGAGGGTGAGGATGACGATGATGATGAGAGCCCTTTGGTATAAAGGACAAGGCCGGGCACGGATGCCTCGCAAGTGGCTGGGCCGAGGGCCGCTGAATCGGGAACGCTCGAGGTGGGTGCCGATACAATCCCCGAGTTCCTTATTGGACATGGTACAGCCCCTATCGAGGAACCCGTTGCTGGTGACTCCGAAGAACCCAAACTCGAAGCTTCTCGGGGGCGAGAGGAGACCCTTAAGGAGCTTAATGCCCTGGGTGGCATCAATTTGGGCACTTCCTACTCATCGGGGGAGATCAGGGATGCTCAGAATCAGGACACTGCTGGTGCGGGGGCCTTTCATGGAGGGAGAAATGTGCTTGAAGACCTTCTTGCTGATTTCGATGATAACATTGATCTCGAGGCTCACGATGCCCTCAGGAAGGCGGAGAGGCTTCATCGACAGGTGATACTCTTGGCATATCATTTGCGTTTCTAAATCTTGGTGCTTGACCCTTTGTCTTTTCTGTGGTGTTGTAGTCCAAGAAGATGTACGATCATGCCTTCCCTAAGCTCCAAAATGAGCTTTCGTGCCGTAGGAAAGAGGTTGAGAATCTCACCTCGGGGTTAAGGGAGTTGGAGACCTCTTCTGCCCGAAAGGAGGAGGAGCTGAGTGGGCTCCGGGCGAGATTGGAAGGAGTGTGCCGGGAAAAAGACACCCTCGTCGAGCAGGTAATACCCTATTTGCGAGCTCGCCCTTTGTCTTTGTAACTTGGTGTACTACCAACTTTCTTTTCCCCCGCAGGTCGGGCAAAGGAATGCCTTGGTGGAGCATCTCCGAGAGGAGGCGGTCGCCAAGGATGCGGAGGTCCTCGATTTGAAGGAGCAAAATGAAGTTGTGGCCTCGGAGAGGGACCTTCTGCGGACCGAGCTGGTGTCGACCCGGGATCTTCTGCGGAGTGCCAAGGAGGAGGTTGCCGCATTATCGTCCGCTAAGTCCGCGGCAGAAGAAAAGGCGTCCTCGTATTAGAAAGATGCCACTACTGCGTACTAACGAGCTCGAGAAATATTAGCGAAGGCCGAGTAGAAGCTAACGAAGGCCAAGCAGAAGCTGACCCGGGCCGTTACTTGTGCATGTACGCAACCGAGGAGGCAGGCTCTTGAGGAGGCGAGTGATAAGGGCGTCGATCTCTCAGCCGAGATCGAGGAAGCCCGAACCATGGAGGAAAAATCTGCTTATTTGGATACTTCATATGAGAGTTCCGATGATGGTTCCGAGGGCAGTGGTGGAGAGTAGACTTAGGTCGTCTTTTCTTCTTTTTGTGCAAGAATTTCTTAGGGGAAAGACTTTGTAAATGCTCCCCTGTTGTAAATGTGTTTTTGGGAATACAACAATTTTTTTGCTTCCAGTTTTTTTTGAGTTCTATGTTTTAATGCTTTTGTCTCTGAATTCTGGAGTTGGTTCTTCGGGGCACATACTTGTGGCAGTCGAGGCCATTGAGATTCGGCACCTATCTTAAACTTGGGCCGGTGATTTCTATAGGGTCGATGCCCTGAAAATGGCGAAAACCCTCGGGGTCGAATGACTCTCGAGCGTTTGCGTGGTAGTATCATTTATATGATGTGCTCGTGAAGCGACTGAGGTGGCCCCACCGGCGTATTTCCCAAAAAGCGTACTGACATGATCAGACTCCATTGGTCTCTAGGAAAGGCGATCAGTCGCCACCTGCTCTATATATGTACTTGTTTTTCCTCCATTTGGAAATACCACTACACTGAGCGACTATCTTTTTTATAAGGTTTTTCTTCCATGCGCCAAATTTCCTTCAACTCAAAGCCTTTTCATTTCCCCCTTTCTTTGGTTCGCCATAGCCATGGCTGCTATGCCCAAATTCGCTCACCAAGGAGAGGAGGGATCTGTCCTAGCTTCGCACTCGGTTGGTGGTACACCGCCGGTGTCCAGCAGGCTAACGTCGAGGTGCTTCGTCACGAGGAGGGATTTTATGCTAGAGAAACCTCCCAATGTTCCGGGCCGCCGGGAGCATGCGTCGAGGTTTATCTCTTCGATAGAGGATGAGCATATCGAGGCAGTCAGAAAACACTGTGGATGGGGAGGAGAAGTGGTGCTGCAGGTACTCTCCCCGGAGGAAAGCATTACGGCCCAATGCTGAGGGGTTTTTGAACGTATATACGTACCCTTTTACATTGGGCCCTCTCAATAGGGTCGTGCTCGAGTTTTGTAGGAGGTATTAGGTTACCTTGGCACAGGCTCATCCGTCCTTTTGGAAGATAGTGCTGATGATAAGATATATTGCAGATAAGGCCGGACTCGAATTCACCCTTAGTCATCTCATTAGGTTATACCGGCCTTTGCATTATCGAGGCTTGATTACTCTGCGATGTCGATCCACTCGGCCCCCTGCTGTTAGTGATGAAGAAGACGAGGACCAAGGGTGGATGAGTCGATTCGTTCGGGTACGAACAGTCGATGTTATCCCTAGAGAGTTTCTGTCATTTCCTGAGTAATGAAATTTCACACGTAAGTGGTACACTTGTGTTTTTATCGTTTTTGTCCATAATGGAGGCGGGCCCCGTGAAGATGTTCTCCTTTTTGTTTTCTGTAGCGATCCCTTGGCTGCCTAACGAGCTTCCCGACCTGGCGGAATGGTCTCGGAAGTTGGAATCTTGCTCGTCTTACGATAAGTGCAAATGGCGAGACCTGTCTAAGGGGAGATGGGAAGCAAAGCATCATGGTAGGTGCATAGTTCTCTTAGAAAGGTACTTTCTCTATAGCGCACTAACTCTGTCGACGCAGGTGTTGGAGAATTTTTCGAGATGAGAACGTGTCCCAACGGGGAGGAGGAAAGATTGCTAACCTCGGGGCCGAGGATCGATAACAAACGGAAGGTATCTTCGAGGGGTGAGGATGCTCTCAACAGGGCGAGTCCTGCTCTGAGGTTCAAAAGAGACGAGTCGTCCGAAACTCTGGCCTCTGAGTCCTCTACTCTTCAAAATATAGTTCCTCCCTTGCCGCCGTCTCCTATTCCCGTCGAAGTTACTTCGAGGGACGAGGTCCATCTGTCGTCTTTTCCTTCCCCTACCGAAGGAATTTCAGGGGAAATTCGAGGCCAGGGGCCGAGCGGATCGAATGGAATATCGGGCGACCGTGCTCCCATCGGGAGTAATTTTACCGGGGCCGACGATGCCAAGCCAGCAAATGTGTGCTCGACTTTTGACGAGGTCCGGCGGCTCAGTTCCATGGTGAGTGTTGGTAGTCAGTACAGGCTTTTTAGTTTCGCGCCTTCCTTTTCTTATTGAGCTCCCTTTTCGCAAGCATTTGACAAGCTTAAGTCCGAGCTGCTTCGTCGTGAAGCCATGCTGCGGAAAGATTTGGAAGGGGAGAAATCCCTCACGCTTCTTTGCAAGAAAAGGGGAGATGAGCTAGAATACCTGCGGTACGAGGCGGATCAGAGTCGGAACTACGAGAGCTATCTCGAAAGACAGGTAACCTTTGCCTTAAGTCGATGTATGCCCCTCATTCCGCTTTCGTAGGCTAATATTCTTTTGTTTCAGCTGCGGAGAAAAACGGATGACCTGGAACGACTTTGGGGCGAGGTTGGCCAGGTCAAGCATGAGTGTAACGAGCTAAAGGCTCAGGCGGATACCCAAGTTGCGGCCCAGAGGGATGCTTTGGCCAAGGCTTCCGCCCTCGAAGTGCAATTCCGGAATGCCCGTGCAAACAACTCGGTCCGAACGAGCATGATTGCGAGGCTCGAGTCTGAGCTTTTAAAGATGAAAGTGGAGGTTGTAGATGCTCGGGCTGAAGCCGAAGAGGTCCGAACCAAGGCTGATAAGAAAGTGTCTGTCTTTTTGCAAGACGCCGCCGACGCTCGAGCTGAGCTGAGAAGGGCTCTCGACCGGGAAGGTAGGAGCAAAGAGTATGTTAGATGCAAATCTCGGAGGGAAACCCTCGAGGAGATACATGCCAGAGGCTTCGATCTCTCGGAAGAGATAGATCAGGCAAAGGCGGACGAGTATGATGCTAAGTTCCTTTTGTCCGATGCCGAAGATAACGAGAAAGAGACCGACGGGCCATAGTCCCCGAGGGGGACGTAGATTGGGTTTTTCTTTTCTGATTTTGTATATAATGCCAACATTGTAAATGGAGCTTTGTATTTTTTCATACATACATATAAAAGGAAGCCTTGCGGCTTCATTTTTCATGCACTTCCTTTTGCTTCGACGTTTGTCGGTCGTTGGCCAGATGAACTGGTTTCCAAAAGAAGAACCCTTAGGTCTATAGTACGGCCCTGGGGCTCGCTTGGTTGGCCCGTAGGCCCTTACGTGTTTGGTCTGTACGACCTTTTAGTATGATCCGGCGTTTAAGCTCTTATGCTTTTGCTCTTGGGCAAATTCAGTTAACTTTTTCGGGCTTCTTCTCTGAGTCGGGTTTCGACTCGAGCTCATTGGCCCCTAAGTTTTGAATTTAAAGCTGGCCGGTAGGCTCTTACGCATTAGGGTCGATACGACCTTTATATGGGTTGGCGACAGTGGCTCTTACGCATTAGGGTCGGTACAACCTCTCATATGGGCTGGCGGTAGTAGCTCTTACGCATTAGGGTCGGTACGACACTTTATATGGGATGGCGACAATGGCTCTTACGCATTAGGGTCGGTACGACCCTTTACAATGGGCTGGCGATAGTGGCTCTTACGCATTAGGGTCGGTACGACCTCTAATATAGGCTTTATTTTTCCCTTGTTAAGGACTTTTTGAAATTTGTGTTTGCCCGACTCTTCGACGGTTTGGTAAAAACCTCGATTGTGAGTCATTATGTGGCGATATGCGAGCACCTCGGGAGGTTTTGCTCGGTGGCTGAGTGTTTCGAAGCCTATAGTTTGGAGCTGACATGGTCGAAGCTTTTTTGCATATGTCGAGGGTAGCCTGTTTAACCGGTTTTTTTCGAAGTAATTTCGAAGTAATTGAAGGCCTGTGATTTTATAGCGACGGTCGGGCGTCCCTGAGTCGCGTTAGTTTGGCTGGTACAGCCTTGTGACCGCAGTCATTGTGTTCAGCCGGAGCCTTTCAGTCCCCGAGTGAAAGAGTTTCGACGTCTATATCGAGGCTATGCCTTTTTAGGGGTCTTACAAGTTCGATATATAGCCTTAACTTTAAGATCGGGATTATGCCTTTTGTAAGGTCTTATAAAATTTTACATGCCTTACTTTGAGGTCTTACAGTTTTGTTACTTGGTACAAGTATGGTTCATGCCTCGCTTGAGGTCTTACAGATATTGTTGTTGCCATATATAGGTCTTACGAGATCGAGGTTGCCCGCATAGGGTCTTATGGTCTCGGGTTTTTGATAAGTCGATGGGATGGCAATTGGCGACATTCCCCGAGACATTGAAAGTTTTCTTGGCTCTGGAGCCATTTTTGTAACCTTAATGTTGCCTCATTGAGGGCTTATAAGTTCAAAGCTTCCGACCCGGAGGTTAGACGGCTTCGAGTTCTCGACGCTAGTCCCCGGGTGTTCGGGACATTTTTGGCTTCTGGAGCCGTTTTTGTAAACTTGATATTACCTCGTTGAGGGCTTACGAGTTCTAAGCTTTTGACCCGGAGGTTATATGGCTTTGAGTTTTGACGCCAGTCCCCAAGTGTTCGGGACATTTTTTTGGCCCTAGGGGCGTTTTTGTAAGAAATAGCGAATTTCTTTAAAATGCAAAATACTTTGATGGAGGGGAAAGTATCCTTTGATTACTTGGTACAAGTATACATGTCTTTGTTGTCAAGGGCTCGGTTGTTCTATACGTACACGATTCGTTCGACCGTTTGGCCCGGTACATCATTTTCCTATCGAGACCCTATCTAGCATATCTTAGGCTTCTCCGAGGAGGTGATCTTCCAAGGGGATGCCCCCCAGTATTCGAGGTTGATTTGAAGAGAAGCCTTGAATACTCGTTGAGTCTTCCTTAGGTAGCATATAGATATTGCCTCGTTAAAAACCTTGCTGGTAAAACCCTTCTTGGGACAAAAACTCGGTCGAAGGAAAAGAGTGCAACGTATGCTTTTGGAACCTAAGGCCTTCAAGTTGGAAAATGCTTCAAGTTGGAAAGCGCTTTGGCTGTTTCGATCGGATACCTGCACACAGGTTAGTGTGAAATGTAACTAAAAAGGGGGAGATGATTATACCTTGTTGCTGATGGCGCCTTGGGCCTCTATGTGCTTCGAACAGTTGCTTTCAGGACACGGTACGGTCCTTTGCTAGTTTAGTCGGGTGTAGCTGAGAATATAGCTTGTTATTGCTATTTTACTGTTTGCTTATCCTTTGGCTCCTTCGGCGGTGGAAGTATTGGTGCCGGTGCCACATCGTGCATCGCAAACATCTCTTTTGATGCATGCTGGTCTCTGTAGACGGTTTTTATCCCGTCCTTTGTCGGAAATTTCATCATTTAATGGAGGGTGGATGGTACTGCTCTCATGCAGTGTATCCACGGCCTACCGAGCAAGGCGTTGTATCTCATGTCTCCTTCGATGACATGGAATTTGGCATTTTGGGTAGTGCCGGCCACGTTGACCGGGAGGGTCATTTCCCCTTTTCGTTATTTCGCTCGCCATGTTGAACCCTTTGAGGACTCGAGAGGCGGGCACGATTTGGTCGAGCAGTCCGAGCTGCTCCACCACCCTCGACCTGATGATGTTGGCCGAGCTACCTGGATCCACAAGCACACGCTTAATTTGAAATGTATTTACAAGAAAAGAAATTACCAATGCGTTGTTATGGGGCTGAGATAGAGCCTCGATGTCTTCGTCGCTGAACATGAGGGCGTCCTCGGGTAAGTAACCTCGAGTTCGCTTTTCCCCGGTGATGGAAATTTTTGTTCTCCTGACCATGGGTTCTTGTGGAGCATCGATACCTCCGAAGATCATGGGATGACATGTTGTGGCTCGCCTGTTTCACTCTTCTTGGTCGCCTCTCTTTCCTGGAACTGATTTTTGACTCGGTCGCTGAGGAATTCTCGGAGGTGACCTTTGCTGAGTAGTCGGGCTACTTCTTCCCGGAGTTGTCGGCAATCCTCGGTCCTGTGACCGTGTGTGTTGTGAAACTCACACACTAAGTTATGGTTCCTTTGCGAAGGATCTGATTGCACGGGCCTAGGCCCCCTGGTGTCTCTGATTTTACTGATGGCGAATACGATGTCTGAGATGTCGACATTGAAGTTGTATTCCGACAGGTGCCTCCGTTGGCCCTGTGTGCCTCGAATCTAGCTCTGCTAACAAGTCCCCGAGGGTCTGACCTCGATCCAGCCTTCGATCGTTGCGAGGTATGTTGTGCCTCGGGGCGTTTCTTCTATCTTCAGCGTATGGTTGGTATCTTTCTTTGTTTGGCTTTGGTTCCTTTGTCGGAAGCCTATTAGGATATACCGAGCCCGAGGGGGCTCCTAATTGGTCATCTTCGACCCTGATCTTTGATTGGTGCCGGTTGTGGACATCCGACCAGGTCACGACGGGATACTCGGCTAAGTTCTACTTCAGTTGTTTCAAAGCTACCGAGCTTCGCTCGTTCAAACCTCGAGTGAAGGCCTGCACTGCCCAGTCATCGGAGACTGGTAACAGTGCCATTCGTTCCATTTGAAAGCGAGATATGAACTCTCGCAGCATCTCGTTCTCCCTTTGCTTGATTTTGAAAACATCGGACTTCCTTGTAGCTACCTTGATGGCACCAACATGTGCCTTTATGAAGGAATCTACTAGCATGGCAAATGAGTCTATCGAGTTCGGGACTAGGTTGTGATACCACATCATTGCCCCTTTTGAAAGCGTCTCTCCGAACTTTTTTAGTAGGACGGATTCGATCTCGTCGTCCTTTAGGTCGTTTCCCTTCACCGCACAAGTGTAAGCAGTGACGTGCTCGTTGGGGTCTGAGGTTCCATTGTACTTTGGAAGGTCAGGCATTCTGAACTTCTTTGGAATGGGTTTTGGGGCTGCTTCCTGCGGGAACGACTTTTGTACGAACTTCTTCGAATCTACACCTTTCAGGATCGGGGGTGCGCCCGGAATTTGATCGACCTGAGAGTTGTAGGTCTCCACCTTCTTGTTGTTGGCTTCTATCTTCTTCTTGCCCGACCTGATCCTCTTTGTGAGGTCCTCGGGCATTTTTATGATGGCGGGGTCGGCTGCCGACCCGTTATTGCTTGATCTTTCTGGTACCTTCTCGGCTTGGGAGCCGTTTCCGGTGCTACCGTGCTGGGAGTTTTCTGGTGGCTTTGCAACTGAGCAATCGCCAGCTGTTGTGCTTGTAACATCTCGAAGATGACGTGCTGGCTGACCCCTTGTTCTCCCTGAGCCGGGGTTTTTTGAACTTCCTGTTGTTCCCCTTGGTGTATGCTCCTGTTGGTGTGGGAGCTTATTTCGACGTGTTGAGCGTCACGCGAGACCGCGTCCACGGGAATTGGTTCTTGCGCATCCCCGGGATTTCGTGGTGGTACATCAACACCTGAAACAGCTACACCATTTTCTCCATGGTCCTCAAGGTTGTTGTTTTCACGTGCGTTTATTGAGTTAGACATTTTGACCTGAAATCAAAGATCTTGGACAAGAAAAAGTGTGAAAGATAACTTGCGTTATGTAGCAAACCAGCAAGAAAGCAATCACTATTATTTTTAGCCCCACGGTGGGCGCCAAGCTGTTTACCTTGAAAATGATAATAACAATTAGATTTGATTTTGTGGTTCTAAAAATATGTGATCTATTTTTATGCCGGTTGTTAAACAATAGATGCTAAGCGAAGGATTGGAAATTAAAACGATAGTTTGTAGATAACTTGTTAACCAACCCGAATAGTTGGGAACTGGGCCTCGAGCTTGCGTATACAGGGCCTCGAGGTCGAATCGGATGCCCGATTAAGGGCAGTCGATGAAGGACTAACAGTTATGAGAACTGTGATTGCGGCTCTTTATGACCAATAATGGCAATAAATGAAGAACAATTAATAGAACACAATGAATACAAGCAATAAATGTAAATAAAGAAACCAAGAGAATATATTCAAGCTAGAGAGCAATTAATGTTCTTGTATTGGATGTAGTGTATTGTCTCTTGAGTACTAGATCTCTCTTACAAAATGACAAGGATCCCCTTTATATATGAGGGAGAATCCCAATATAATACAAATGCATTTATTACAAAGATATGGGGCTGGTACAGCCATTTAATGCCCTGATATAGGATTGGACTAGCCTACTAGATTGTGCCAGCTTTAATCAAGTGCCTAGGGAACTCCCCATCTTTCCATCATACCTATCAATCTATGCTGCCTCGGAGTTCATTGTCTGCAAATCCTTCGAGGTTATATCTCGAGTCTGCCTCGAGCCCTAGCAGGCGTATCTGTGGAACGTCGTAATGGCCACAAAATCGGCTCCTCTGATTTCACCGTATACAAACATCAAATATTTTCGAAGCAGACTTAGTTCGCCAGAACAACTAATATGTAAATCAAGGGAAAAGGGCCAAATATACCCCTCTACTTTCATATATTATCTACATTTAACCATTGTTATACTATCAGGCCAAATTTATCCCTACCGTTATACTATCGGGCTAAATTTACCCCTACAATCAGCAAACTTTAAAAAATTATGTCAGTCCGTCAAGTGACTCAAAATCTCCCAATCATTTTAATTAAATCACTTGTTGTTCTTCTTGCTCCATTATTTTCAGAAATTACTATTGATGTGAATGCTAAAGTTACTAGACTATACAAATTATTCATAAAAAAAAAAAAATTATCAATGCACACACTTCTCTTCTTGTAATAATGGGTTTGGAATTGGTTTAAAATTTTATTTATTTTTCAATCATATACATACCGTAAAATTCTGTGGGTCTATTTATTGTATATTATATGTAGCTGATTATCATGTATGTACATGTATATTCAAATATATTTTGTCATTGTCTTGTTAATATAGAGTACGATCGACTAACTTAAGATTGCACAATGTGTAGGCATTTAATTAAAGCAAAGTTAAATTCGACAATGTAAAGTCTCCAAGGAACTTCAACATCAATCACTAATACTTGCAAAGTCTCATACATTTGGTGCAACGAATTCATCAAAATTGAAATGTTGTAAATACTTTTTAGAATTTAGAAAAGCAACCTAATTCAGATTTTTCAATTTACTATACTTTGTTTATTTGGTTGTATTAGGAGTAATATTTTTTTCTCTAACTCAGAAAGTAGGTAAGTGCCAATTATTTCGAAAATAATGGAGCAAGAAGAACAACAAGTGATTTAATTAAAATGATTTGGGAGATTTTGGGTCACTTGACGGACAGAGGAGTAATTTTTTAAAGTTTGCTTATTGTAGAGGTAAATTTAACCCGATAATATACGGTAGGGGTAAATTTGACCCAATAATATAACGGAGGTTAAATGTAGAGAATATATGAAAGTAGAGGGATATATTTGACCCTTTTCCCTTAAATCAAAGGTCATTAAGAAATGAGAATTAAAGAAAAGATATGCATAGAAATTGATCTTATGTTCGATAACATTACACATGACGACATTGACAATCATTATTTGCCTAGTCATATACGAGGAGAACTTAATCAAAATTTACAGAAAAACTCTAGGTGTGGCCTACGTGGTGTGGACATACATATTAGGGAAAGGATACACAAATTTGACAACACCAACTCCACTGCCTCCATGGCTCTTCCATTCAAACAAAAGAAAGCCCTCCTTTCACTTCGGTATTGTATATCACAAGTTGTCACAGTCGGGGCGGAGCTGGAAGCCGAAATGTGGATTTGGTCAAGCTCAGTAATTTTTATTTAAACTTTTGTAATTGTATTAAGAAATTTACTAAATACAAAAATAAAATTCAGAATCTAATTACTACACATCTAATTATGTCGCTATGCTAGAATTTTGAACACATAAAATTTAAATCGTGACTCTGTCTCGGGTGACAGTTGATTCCGTGAAGTGACAGTGAGATTATTACTCTTTATCTAACCAATGACATGCTAAGGCATAGTCCAACTATAGATTAACTTTATTTTCCCAAGTATCTGCACGTGAATTCCCAATAATTTCTCATGCATTTGTGGGTCCTTTTTGGCCAGCACCTCTCTTTTTGTTCTCATGCCTAAAATCCAACTTCTAGTTAGAATCTCATCCACACTCCACTCTCTCCCTCATTCTTCTACCTTCTTTCCCTACAATCTCTCCATTCCTAAATACCTTTCACATTCCATTTTCAAAAGTTCGAGCTTTAACAATGTCTCTTTGGCCATATTCAACCTTTCTTCTTCTTTTTCTGCTGCTCACTTCCAGTAATGGCGCATTTGGCAATAACGCAGTAAATGAGCTAATTCTTCAACTCAAAAGACTTCAAAGGACGCAGCAGAGTAACAGCCAAAGTTGTTATTCCCAAAAATCAAGTGAGTATTAGCAAAAACAAGATTATAGAGATAGTCATTTTACGTTAGTGTATAAAATAGAGTTAGCTATTCCCTGCGATATTATCAAAACTTTTATTGGGATCTGCTAATAGATTTGCTTCTTTTCATGATTTTATATACTATAAGTCACCTTTAACACTCCCACCATTTCTACTTTAAATTTATTCTTCACTAAGCTTAAAGATAGTAATAAATACTGGAAAACAAACTATTGAAGATACCACTCATATTGGGTTTACTATTTTTTCGACAAGGTTCTGTACGTCAATATGTAATATTGTCGCACAAGCTAAGCTTTAATTCTTTTTGCTGGTATATGATTTTCTTTAAATCTTTTTATCTTCTTAACTCATTGGATTATTTACATTCTTTATAATACTTCGTTAGCTAAACATAAACCTATTTGACTTTGGTGTCTGCTATATTCATCTTTCTTTCTCCAGGAAGTGAAAATGGAGCAATAATATTGGAAATGAAGCACAAAGATTACTGCTCTGGATCAATTAGCGACATGAACAGAAAGATACAGAAACAGCTAGTAGCTGATGATATTCGAGTTCGGTCAATACAAGCCAGTATCAAAAACATCATTTCTGGAAAAGTGGAAGCTTTTTCACAAACCCAAATTCCTATAACTTCTGGGGTCAAACTACATAGTCTAAATTACATTGTCACAGTAACGTTAGGTGGTCGAAATGTGACAGTAATTGTGGACACAGGAAGTGATCTAACATGGGTTCAATGCCAACCTTGTAGATTGTGTTACAATCAACCAGAACCTCTATTCAACCCTTCTGTTTCTCCTAATTATCAATCAGTTGCATGCAACTCAGCCGCGTGTCGATCTCTTCAATCTGCAACTGGAAATTCAGGATTATGTGGGAATGATTTAACAAAATGTAATTATGTTGTCAGTTATGGAGATGGATCCTACACCAAAGGTGAACTTGGTCAAGATCATTTGGTTCTTGGAAACACTTCTGTTAACAATTTTGTCTTTGGATGTGGTAGGAATAATAAAGGTCTGTTTGGTTTAGCTTCAGGACTTATGGGACTTGGAAAGAGTAATCTTTCTTTGATTTCTCAAACATATGGGATTTTTGGTGGTGTTTTCTCTTATTGTTTGCCTTCAGTTGAAGCTAAGACATCAGGGTCATTAGTATTTGGTGGTGACACTTCAACTTTCAAGAATTCAACACCAATCTCTTACACTAAAATGGTTCCAAATCCACAGCTTTTTAGCTTCTATTTTCTTAATTTAACCGGGACTAGTATCGGTGGGGTGACTATTCAAGATTCAGCTTTTGGAAAATCTGGAATTATCATTGATTCTGGCACAGTAATCACAAGGCTCCCTCCCACTATTTACAAAGCTGTAAAAGCTGAGTTCTTGAAACAATTCTCAGGGTACCCTTTAACACAAGGATTTTCAATTCTTGACACTTGTTTTAATCTCTCTGCATATGAAGAAGTGAACATTCCTACTATTAAAATGCAATTTGAGGGTGGTGTTGAGATGGAAGTTGATGTTACTGGGGTTCTTTATTTTGTAGAGAGTGATGCATCACAGGTATGTTTGGCTTTGGCAAGCCTACAATATGATGATGAGATTGGAATTATTGGAAATTATCAGCAGAAGAATACTAGGGTCATATACGACATAAAGCAGTCACGAGTTGGATTTGCAAAAGAGACATGCAACTTCTGAGTTTTCATGCAGATAAGACAAAGTTATGCCTTAAAATTCATCCTCTCAAAAGAAAGTCAATACTGTGACTGGTTGGTAATGAAATTTTAAGAGGACTATTTTTCTGAATATAAAGAAAAAGTAGAGCTTCATCCTTTGCGAATATAGATATTATGAGTGCAAGTTGTTTATTATCAAGACTGTTGAAATATGATATATCTCATAAGCTTCTGGAAATCAACCTCATTATATAATGTCCCTTCTTCTCTGAGCCGAGGGTCTTCCAGAAACAGCCTCTATCCATTCATGGTAAGGGCAAAGTTTGCATACACTCTACCCTACCCAGACCCCACTGGTGGAATTGTACTGGATTGTACTGAGTTGTTGTTGCAGACAAAATTTTACAAAGTAAAGTTCAGACTTGCTTTGAAGTTGTCCTAAAATAATCAGTTTTTAAAACGCTTCGATACATATGCAATTTTGATGTTTTCCTGTAAGTAAATGCTATAACTCATATAATATGGTTTTTATAATTACTATCATTTTGTTGCCAAGACATCTTTATAGTGTACAATACTAGTACTACATTCTATATACAGACCTGACAAAAAGATTATTTTTTTAATCATTAAGAAAAGTTTGATGCTTAATCATCTTGTAAGGATTCAACAATTAGTTGCAGGAGGAATGAAGTCACATGTTGGCATATTCTTTACAAGCACATAAAAACATGCATTAGGCCCACATTAGAATGTCTTGATAACCGAGCCAGTTGTCCTTTCCTTCTTTGATTCTCTGACCCCATGGCCCTAGGGTGGTGTAGTTTTCCCCTTTTAGACAAGATAGACTTAGTGGTCAATCCTGGTGGGCTTAAGAATTGACCACTAAGTCAGAAAAAGGACATTCCGATGTACAAAGTATCATGCGTTCATGCAGGGTCCGAGAAAGGGCCACACCCCAAGAGGGTGCGATGTAGGCAGCCTACCCTTCATCGGTGGCTGGGAATACCCCTTTTTTAGACTTAGTGGTCAATCTTAAGCCCACCAGCCACAGAACTATTCCATTTGCTCCTCTCTATCACAGCAAGACCAGAGCCAACTGTACTATAGCACATTTTAATAGCTGCAGAAGATTCCAAGAATTACAACTACTTGGTACATATAATTTCACAAGTTCATTCTTTCTGAAGTATTATGAAGGAATACATCAAACGTAAGACTTGCCGGATGAATAACTTTGGTCAGTCAGCTCAACTTCTTTTTACCAGAAAGCTGGTACATCCCATCTTGTATAATTTCTGTCATGTTGCATACAAATTCAGCGGCACAGGAGACAAAATGAAGTTTCAAACTGGAGTACATTTTCCCAGTTTGTAATTTGCACTCATGTATCCACTAAATGCTGGTCAACATTGCTAACAAGAGAAGCCATTTCCATATTCTGATTTTCAACAATATCGTCACCCTTTTTACTCTTCAACATTTCAGTTGGAAGAATAGAAGCATTTGGATCACTGCTTGGTATTAGAAAAAGAATGCAAACTGGAAGGATTCTTAAACAGCTCCGGATCACTATCACTATCCAAAGGTTGTCAAATTCTGTCCTTGTAACATTGAAGGTATGAAGTAAGAGGCCTCCGCCCCATGATGCTGTGAGCATGCCAATATGATCGATTGACATTAGCAAAGCAAAAAAGGTTCCTTCAATGCCTGAGGGGCAAAGCTTTGAACTGAGTACAAGAAGAGGCATCCATTTGAGACGTCCGATCATATGAGAAAATGCTGCATCACTTACAACAACAACATAATCAGGGATACCAAATTTTAAGTTTACGCGTGAGACCAATATTAAATCTACCAGCCCTGAAGCACCATACAGTAACTGAGTCCAGAAAAGTACGCTACGGAAAGGATGGTTTTTAAAGGCATTCTGGTAAAGGAGAACACCAAGAAGAGAGCCCACCGCACCAACAGAGGATATGGACCCTACCATCTCCTGCACAACGCATGGCAATTATATTCAGACGTCTTGTGTTAAGATAGTTTTCCAAGTCGAAAAGAAAAGAATGACCAATTTTAAATAATAAGCTGGAAGTAAGGTCTTGAGTCATTATCAAAGTTATCCACAATAGGTTGTAGAGATATAATTCAAATACCTTTGAAAAAGACGGGCCATCCTTTGCATCTGTATACCAGTAAAACATTCCCTCGTGAATATGAAAACTCAATGCAAGAGAAATGTACATGTATATACATGGCCTCCAAACACTCTGGCATTTCAGTGCCATCCACATAGCTTTACCAGCATCAGAGAACTTTTGACTTACCTGTTCTCAGAGACTTACATATATGAGACAAATACAAAAGATAATAAGGATCCCTAAAGTGGCGAAGGCGACTTACCCGCTTATATGCAACATTGGGTACATATGTTTCACGTGACATCATTCCTACCAAAATGACCAGACCAGCAGGGATGCTTAAAATTCCAAACACTCCCTGTCAGTTATCAGTAGACAAGAAAATATATCAGCGACATCAAAGCAGTGACTGGTATTGAAACAGTCAGCTAATCATGAAGCATGATGGTTCAGTATGATCTAAAAGTAACCTAAAGTAGCTTAAGTTACTGATATGATTCAGGAAATAAGAAAATCTTATTGAGATAGTAATGCCCTAATTTTCATGTAATGAGCCTCAGGCTTGACAAAATGATTTGATCAATTCGCAAACCTCAACCAAAAGCAGAAAGAATACTACATCCAGAAAAAAGAAAAGATAGCAAATAACTCAATCAACAAACCTTGGATCCAATTAGATGAACCAAAAAACCACTGATTCCGAACCCTATCAGTTGCCCCACTGAAGAGCTCAGACCACACAAGCTTTGCATGTCACTGGCAAGAGAAGGATAGCTGATGCTGTTCTCTGTCACACACGCATCAATGGTCACATCTGCTATTGCCACTCCCGCACTGCCAGCCATTAGGCACAACAAAGCAAATGCAAGGTGTAAGTTCTGGTTGATTGACAGACTAAGCATGGCAACAACACCGATGAAACCTAAAGAACACAAGGAAATAAGTCAAAAGAATGAGTTTTTATTTGCAATTTCAATTACATGGCATTCGGAAGTTGGCGACTCAACTGAATGCAACAACTTGTTAAATAAACTACATCAAATTAATCTATTTGTTAAAGTTTTCGTAAGACCAGCTGGAAAGAAACATGAAAAGGCACAAAGGATAGTTTTCTTTTTATTCCCCATATATGACAAAAAGAGTAGATGTGGTTCTTTGTGCTTATCAATTTCATCCTTCACACTTGGCTTCACATAATTTGACCATAGAGCAACTAGATCAGCCACTTGAGTCTTTCCCTTCATGCTTTGGAGACTTCACAAAATTTAGTTTTCCCCATTCTCCACTGAATGTTAGGAGGCCCTATTTTGCTGGAGATAAGGTATCGAACATACAACAATTTCAAAAATGCAATTGACTCATTATTCACACATGATGTGACTGAAATTCTATACTAGCAAAATAGATGCGAAAATAAAAACAGCAATTAGAGAATTCAATATTGTCAGAACTCACCTGCGATTGACAGTCTAGCACCTCAGCTGATTTGACAGAAAATAAAGATTTTGGAACTTTATTCTCTCTTTTCTATGGTAGAGACTTTCTTATATTAAATGGCCGTGACAAGATTTTGCATATTTTCATGTGTTCAAGGCCATGTTTTGTGGAACGTAATGGCTAATAAAGTCCGTTTATGTCCCCACAAGCATATAAGCACCCAGATATGAACTTATATCCCCGCACTTTGTGTTTGGCGCATATATTAATTTGTTAGTGGAAAATGTACTGGAAGGGTGGCATTACCCTCATACAGAACCAAAAACTAAGTGAAGGTGTTGCCAAATATGAACAACTAAACCCCATTCACAAACCAATTAAGCAGAAAGTGAGTAGAAGAAAGAGAGGAATAACACTTGACAAAAAAGAACCGATACCCTTTGCTCCAGGAGCCACTGACTTTTCTTCCCCTTTCTGGTGTTAGCGTTTTTCTTTTCGTCACTATATAACTCTTCGACCACCAAAAATTTATCATAGTTACTATGATGCACTAACCTCCGGTCTTTGCGAGTTCGGCTCATTTCTATACGTAGGTGATACAAGTAGCGAATTGGTATTGCAAATTTTAGCAATCCATGTTGAGATCCTTTTGTTTTAAAATGTAATACCAATTCGTGTTTCTAAATTCAACTTGGATTAAGAAAAATGTGAACCCAATTTTCTTTCTTAATAATGTCCTGTATTAAGCCTTCCAAATTCTCTATATCTTAATATATATTAATCTAGGATGTGAAGAAGCTACACATACAGAATTTACATTTTAGGTCAGGTTGCGAATAGCAAACTCATTCTGGACCCAGGAACCATAGCATGTTACATATTCAGTATATCTTCTTTCAATCTCATCTTCCTTCCTCCCCTATGCTTTCCTCACTATCATATCTATTGCTTTCCCTTTTTTTAATTACAGAAAAGGTCTTCCCCGG
Source organism: Nicotiana attenuata (assembly GCF_001879085.1). Lineage (NCBI taxonomy): Eukaryota > Viridiplantae > Streptophyta > Magnoliopsida > Solanales > Solanaceae > Nicotiana > Nicotiana attenuata. The sequence goes on along the minus strand of NC_031994.1, from coordinate 90,100,244 downwards.
TATTCTTCATTAAGAAAGAAGGCCTTCAGATGTACTCTAAACTCTTCTTATCATCCCAGAGAACAGATGAATTGGACAAATAATCTTATTTTTTGAACTACACAACTGCCATGAGCAAGTTCCTTAAAACTAGAACCAGTCTGACCTCAGTGAGAGAGCAATGATTTTAGCATTCAAAATTTTAGGGGCCTCCCTTGAGCTGGACTACAAAAGAACAGGAAAGCAAATACCTTCTTACTGATCCTTTTGAATTCCTTGAACAAGGAGCACACACTGGTGCCTCTATCTCCCAATATTTCTCTTATTAACGAGAAAATCGCCATATGATAATAAGAATTGTCACAATGTCACTATTGGAAAAACACATAAATATTCTTACATCTCCCAGTGACATCATATTGTGAGGTACCGAAGGATCTCTACTGCCATGGTTTCCAGAGACGGACCAGCTTCTAAAGACCAGCAGTTACTATCGTACAGCTAGTATGAACAACTCATATCATCAAAATGATGGCAGTTTGGGACAAGATTGGAGCTCCTTGGTATCAGTATCACAGGTAGAGGATATTAAAAATGAAAACCAAGGATTAGTCAACTCATACTTGTAACGAATATTAATAGCTTAATAAACGATTCAGAGCTCAAATAGAGCTTTACAGCCATAAGAAGCCCCAAACACAGTAGGAATTTCAGCTGGTCCTCACGCTTGATCTTAATTTGATACTGTTACTTATGCTTAATGGTTTCCAGAGACGGACCAGCTTCTAAAGACCAGCAATTACTATTGTACAGCTAGTATGAACAACTCATATCATCAAAATGATGGCAGTTTGGGACAAGATTGGAGCTCCTTGGTATCAGTATCACAGGTAGAGGATATTAAAAATGAAAACCAAGGATTAGTCAACTCATACTTGTAACGAAGATTAATAGCTTAATAAACGATTCAGAGCTCAAATAGAGATTTACAGCCATAAGAAACTCCAAACACAGTAGGAATTTCAGCTGGTCCTCACGCTTGATCTTAATTTGATACTGTTACTTATGCTTAATGGTGATTCACATTTCAATGTCATCATATTGTCATTACTTTACAAAGGATAAAAACATAGTTGAATTCTGAAACAAGAAACAGAACTAAGAAAAACAGATTCAAATTAAAATGTGGTTTTTAATTGATGTAGAAGCTTTCTAGGCAAACAAACCCAAGTGCTCATAACTTACATGAAAAAGGGAATGAAAAATAAAGATTGCATGGTCAAAACTTAAGATTAGTTTCAACCAACATGTAACACAGAACAGAAAAATATATATACAAACATTCCTAAAGTCATTAAAGCTAGCAGGCAGCAGTTCATGTATTGAAGTAAATTAATCATATTAGCCGTTATTCAATTTGCAAATGATGAACTTACCACCAAGCATGAAGTACGGTCTCCTTCGGTATCCAAAAATAGGAAGAGTATCAGTTAAAAGGCCCCAAAGAGGCTTAACAACCCAAGGCAATTGAATAATTCCAAAATAAATTTGAGCTTCAGATGGCTGTAACTTCTGTTCATCTTTCATATAATACTGTGTACTAATCTTGCTCAAACCTAAACTCATTCCCTGATTTATTCCATACACAATTACCACAGCTGACACAAAGCTCCAGTGCAACTCCTCACTTAACTTTCCTAACCAATAAAATGGCCTTAAAATCAGACCCAATATTCTGTTTTTTGGCTTCTTGTCTCTGTGAAGTTGGCCATCAAGTAAAAGCGTACCTTCTTGGCCCATTATTCAATTGGTTTCGATAAGAGATAACCAGATCTGAAAAGTTATTTCTGCATTAGATGATTTGAGTTCAATCAAAGGAGCTTTTAGAATTCGAGAAACATGATGATGGACTGAATCAAAGTTTGAAATGGGTAACGGAAAACTGGTGAAGTCAAGTAAACAGTACGAGGACGAAGAGGAAGAAGAAAATGGCGTAACCAAAATCGATGTGTTGACTTGAACGACAAGAGTTTTGGACCAAAACCTCCCTAAATTATACTCAAACTTAAATTTCATCCTTTAAATATTTATATGAACACAAAACATCCTAAAGTTTAACAATGAGAAAAATACATCCTACCATTGGTCAATGTTTGAACGGAAAAGGGTTAGATATGTCCCTGTACTATCAAAAATTAGTTATTAGTACCCTCCGTTATACTATCCTTCACTATCTGCCCCTACCGTTACCCATTTTAATATTTCTACCCCCACATCTAACGGACTCTTTTTTTAAGACACGTGGCAAGATCTTAAACAATCTACCCTTTTACCCTACTCGTTCAGCCCCGACACGATATCCAAACCCCAAAAGAACATGAAATTTAATCCACACATATGGTTCTTCTCCATCGTTTATATGGAGGAAACTGTTTCTGCCCATCTAAGGCTGTTGGATTCAACAAAAAAAACAGATAATTCTTTAACTTCGGTATTTGGGGAAATTCGTAGTAGAAATTTCAAGTTTGAGTTTTAAGAGTTGGTTGTGTTTCAAATCGGGAGCTGAAAACTTAAACTCAAATTGTGGCTCATTGTTTGGACGATTTGGTATTCGAACACTTGAATAACTTTCAAGTTCTTTGTGATGATAGTAGTTTGAGTTTGTGCGAAAATTTTAGATCCACCATTGATGAACAAACTTTGAATTTTAGAAGTGGGTTTGATGTTTTTACTCGAAAAAGACGAACTAGGTATTTTAATTTCGTTGATGTTTGTTCGAATTGGTGCTTTCTATTGTAATTAGTATTGTTTATCAAGCTTCAGTTGTTAGTACACTGTTGAAATTTGGATTGAAGAAGAAGAATCTCATTGCTAAAATTTCGAGAGCTATTGGTTCAGTAAATTTAAAAAACAGAAATGCTATTGTTGAACCTTGAAAGTCTTGGGATTGAACTAGATTGGAAGGTTATTTGGGACAAATTTGAACTAGCTTAGCATTAATACATATTAACTAAATTCTAGTTTTTGTTTTCTTAAATTGTCTTGCTAATTTTGATCGCACTAAATTAGCTTAGGCCGGTGAAAAATATTTGTTTTTAAGGAGAGAAAATTTTGTAAAAGAAAGACCTAATGCAAAGAAATAGTTCAGTGGTAATGTAAATGGGTCGGAGTTACGGGTATGGATACTAGGTTGAAATTGAAAATGGGTCTGGACACTTAAAAAAATTACCACGTGTAATCAGGGCACGACTCCGTTAAATGTGGGGGCAAAAATATTAAAATGGATAACGGCAGGGTAGATAGTGAAGGATAGTATAACGGGGGAACTAATAACTATTTTTCGATAGTACAGGGACATATCTAGCCTTTTTCCGATGTTTGAAAACTAACGGCAAATAAAACCTTTTTCCCTCATTAGATGTTATTTACAGATTATCCGTTTCCACTATTCTAACGTTAAAAGTTAGAAAATGGCCAATACCATGAACTAGGCGTCTGATCCACCCATAAAATTTTCGTCGATTGTCCTTTTTTTATAAGTTATTTAGTAAATTATCCTCTTTTTATTTATCTTGCAATTGATAAATAAAAATTGTCCATGACACACTACTTTGCTTAAATGGCACTCGCACGTTATACACAGATAAAGGGCGAGTGAACTCCAAAAATTTAAAAAAAAAAAAAAACAAATAGAACTTAAAACTTTAACCCAGTTTTGAAGTCATAAGAACTCAACCATGAATATTCATAATTCCTCTTGAAATCACTCCGTTCAAATGTTTTTATGCTCAAGGATTAGTTCTTAATCAATTCTAAACAACAAACAATCCACTTAAGTTTTAGATCTCAGATTCGCATCAACCTAGAACTCAATAACTATTTTTGCATTCTGCTCGCCATTGAAGTCTTTTGAAATCAGCAGTTGCTTTTAAAATTCAACCCAAACAATTATTATCCATTGATGGCAACTATAAATTTGAGTTCGAAATTGAGTTTTATCTGTGGATTGAACAATGGAATCCACCCCAAGTCTATTACATTAAAATCAATATTTTTTTTGAATTTTTTTTTTTAAAAAAAGTGTGGTGTTGTGAGATCGAAAATTGAATTGTAATAACTGTTTGGGATGAGATTTGGGTGGAGTAATGTTCAAATCACTATTGCCGGCAAAGCTTTGAAGGTCGAAGTCGGAATTACATTCGAAATTTCATGTTCAAATTCAAGTGGGTGTTCAAGGCCCTTGATGAAAATACTTGCACGAAGTTAAATCTGATGTTTGGAATGAATTGAAACAGATTAGGGTGGCTTTGAAAAAAATAACTAAAAGAAAGTTGAATCCTAAAAAACGTCCAAAAACCTAAGAAGAAAGGAGACGAGGGTAGATTTGTAAATTTGAGTATTTTTTTTATGTTAAGGACACATGTCGCAACTCCATTGGTGCGTGACATAGACATGTTTTGTGAAACTAGTCAACTACAAAAGTGGTGTATCATGGATACACTTTTGAAAGTTTGAGCGTGTAACATAATTTTTCCTGTCAGAAAGTGTGTAAGATTTGATCCATAGTTTAGGTAGCAATCTATGTATTTTGCCAAAATATTATAAATTATTACAAATGTCGATCACAATCTAATATTTTATGAGAAAATTGAATATTTTATGAGCAAATATTATACCTGAGTTTAAAATAAGGATAATGTTATGAAATAATAAAAGAAGAAGAGTATTGCATGGGAAAGTAGAGAAAGAGAAATCTTATTGATTTGGGATCAATTAAAATGGGATAGATCTCCTCTATTTATAGGGGGAAAGTAACTTAGCCACCAAGTAACAAACTTTAAAATCACTTTAAAATATTGACATTCACCTTAAATACAATTGTATTTATAACACTTCCCCTTGAATGTCTATTCAACAGATAATGTGCCTCGTTAAGTAACGACCCGACCAGTCGTTTTGAGCATTTGCACTTCGCTCACTATTTCTCGGGCATGACTAGCCCCGTATGATGTAAGTAAATCATTGGTTTTGGTTTTCAGGTTAATCGGAAAAAATATGGAAGAATGATTCTCAGCTTGAAGCTTTAAATTTGGAAGGTTTGACCCAGTTTTGACTTTTTAGTATTCGATCTTGGATTTAGATTTTTATGATTTGGTTAGCTTCGTTAGGTGATTTTATAGACTTGGGGGCGCATCCGGAATGTGATTTGGAGGCCCGTGGTAGAATTAGACTTGAATTGGCGAAGTTGGAAATTTGGCATTTCCTGGTCGGCAGTGAAATTTTTTATATCGGGGTCGGAATGGAATTCCGGAAATTGGAGTAGGTTCGTAGTGTTAAATGTGATGTGTGTGCAAAATTTTAGGTCATTCGGACGAGGTTTGATAGGTTTCGGCATCATTTGCGGAATTCAGAAGTTTGGAAATCCTTAGGCTTGAATTCGAGGGTGATTTGGTGTTCTGATGTTGTTTTGAGTGTTCCGAAGGTTTGAATAAGTTTGGATGGTGTTATATGACTTGTTAGCATGTTTGGTTGAGGTCCCGAGGGCCTCGGGATGAATATGGATGGTTGACGGAAAGATTGGCATTTAGTTGGTGCTGCTGAAAATTTGCTGCTTCTGTCATATCCGCACCTGCGGATTAAGGACCGCAGGTGCGAGGTCGCACGTGCGAGCCGGAAGCCCTAGATGCGGATGCTGTAGAGTTTGGTCCGTTCTGCAGAAGCGGAAGATGAGTCACAGGTGCGGTGGTGTGATCGCAGATACGGAAAGTGGTTCATTAAGTGGGTCCTGCGATGGAAATTCCGCAGGTGCGGTGCCGCAGAAGCGGATATTTGACCGCATGTGCAGTTTTGCTGGACAGAAAACCCCAGCTCGAGGTTTGTTCTTCATTTTTCGATTTTGGGCTTGAGGAACTCGGGAGAGAGGCGATTTTTCAAGGGATTTGAAGGAGCAACGTTGGGGTAAGTGATTCAAACCTATAATGGTTTAAATTTCATGAACCTATGATTTTATTCATCATCTAATTGAGAAGTTGGACTAGAAATTTGGGAATTTAGGACTTGAAATTGGAGAGTGGATTTTGAGAATTGAGTGACCAAATGAGGTCGGATTTTGATAAATTTTGTATGTTTGGACTCGGGAGTGAATGGGTTTTCAAGTTTTATAATTTTTGTCGAGTTTCGAGACGTGGGCCCGCGGGCCGGGTTTGAGTGGATTTCGGGATTTGTGCCTAATTTGATAGATTTTCTTTTGGAATTCATTCCATTAGCGTATAGTGATGGTACTATTATGGTTGTGAATAGATTCAGAGTGATTGGAGGCCGAGTCGAGGAGCAAGAGCATCGCGGTGTAGAGTTTTGACCGGTTTGAGGTAAGTAATGATTGTAAATCTAGTCCCGAGGGTATGAAACCCCGAAATTTCGTACTATTTTGATAAATGAGGTGACGCACATGCTAGATGACGGGCGGTGGGCGTGCACCAGTAGGAATTGTGGCTTGGTCCGTCCCGTGGCAACTATAAAGTTGCATATCTTGATAAACTCTATATGATATCTATGTATTTTAGAAATGATTCTGTTAACTTGGGCTGAATGCCATGTTTGGGGCCTTGTGCCGTATTGTTTGTGCCTTCAGGGGTATTTTACTACTATCCTCACACTGTTTTGATTCGAAAGCATATCCTCTGTCATGATTTTTACTTGTTTATTGTTTGATTCAGTTTCATTACTCTATTTTTAAATATATGAAAGTTGTTTGGGCTGAGTTCCCTGATTTTTCACTGAAATGCCCGAGTGGCTTGTGAGGTTGATGACTGAGAGAGGTCGAGGGCCTGATGGTGAAGATTATATAATTAAGGATCGGGCTGCACGCCGCAACGATATATGTATGTATATGGATCGGGTTGCACGCCGCAACGATATATGTATGTATATGGATCGGGTTGCACGCCGTAGCGATATATGGATCGGGCTGCACGCCGCAGCGATAGGGTCGGGCTGCACGCCGCAGCGATATAGAGCTTGGGCTGTAGGAGCCCCTATGGAGTCTGCACACCCCCAGTGAGCGCAGTCGACTATATATTTATGGATCGAGCTGCACGTCACAGTGGTTATTATAAGGTACCTATTGAGCGTGAGTGCTGAGTGTGAATGCTGATTGATGAGAGTTGAGTCACGAGTGACTGAGAGGCTTGCCCGAGGGGATATATATATATATATATATATATATATATGAGTGATACTTTGCCCGAGGGGCTTGTTTTTATGAAATTACTGTTTTCATTCTTATTTTACACTGAGCCTCTAATGAAAATGTTGAACAAATATTTTAAATAACTTTCATTGAAACTGGAGTTTTTACGAGATGTTCGAAATTTATATACTGATTTGATCTTTTTATTCCCACTGAGATTTTTATGTTATGAGATGTATATGATTTTAAATACGTGTCACTACTGCTCAGTCTTTATTTATCTTTTTTACTTACTGAGTTGGCGTACTCACATTACTCCCTGCACCTTGTATGCGGATTCAGGTATTTCTGAACCCGGTAGCGGGTGTTGGTTACTCAGTGGCAGGTTCATCGGAGTTAGCAAGGTAGCTGCCTGGCGATCGCAGCCCTGCTTTCCTCCCTCCTTATTCTTCCTTAGTGGTATTCAGTGATTTTTCCCCGGCCATGTTTGTCTTGATGTTGTCAGAGGGTTGTAGTAGATGCTCATGACTAATGACACCCCGATGTCGGGCTTTCTTTCCGCACTGTTGTTTTGTTTTAAACACTTTATAAAGATTTTCTATTAAATAGCTTGATTTGATCCTAAGAATGAAAATATTAATTGGTTTTGGAATTATGTCGGCTGGCCTAGTTCCATGATAGGTGCCATCACGACCGGGTTGGTTTTGGGATCGTGACAAGTTGGTATCAGAGCCTAGGTTACATAGGTCTCACGAGTCATGAGCAGGTTTAGTAGAGTCTCGCGGATCGGTACGGAGACGTCTTTACTTATCTTTGAGAGGCTACAGAACCTTTAGGAAACCCCACATTCTTGAATTCTTATCGTGCGACATTGATTCAGCTTGAAATGTAACTCTTGAAATCCCTTTCACGCGTTCGTATACGCGCATGAGCGCTCGGTATTAGCTGTGCATCGACGGCTTGTGATTCCCTGAACGAGAGGCAAGATGTGATTTCTGTGTGTTGATGTTGGGCCAGTCTGGAGAACTTTGGTCCGGGCTTTGCCTGTAGCTTGAGCACTGAGGTGTTGATTATGTGAGTGCGTGCTTTTGGACTTATATGTACAGTAGTATCCTTATTATTGGAATTAATGGTTGGATGGCTACATGATAAGTATGTTGTGACTAGAGATGTGTTCATATTATTCGAATGTGAAGAGAAGGGTCTGATTGAGGTGTAGAAAGGACTATTTGGTGCTCGATTTCCATCTTGATTTGACGTATAGTCTCGAGGTATGGGTGTGTTGAAGGATCTTTTCATGTTGTTTAGTTGAGGAGTGAAATAGATTTTTCATGTTGTGATATGAGTTCAGACTCGGAAGATTGAGTGATTGTGTAATGATTATGCCTGTAGAAGGGTATAAGGAGATGTTAGTTTGAGGCGAAGCAGGTGGGTTATCTCTCCTACAGGGTGTCATGAGGGTTGTGTGGTCCCTAGGTTGTTTTGTAGCGAGTTCTCTGTTACCAGTGGGTTATATGCGTTGCAATTTGGGTTTGGATCGCTTATGATTGTGGGCTTGACTGTTACAAGGGTGAATGCGAGATTTGTAGAGGATTTGAAATACTAGATGGTTTGTGTTACACGAGCTTATGAAAGATTTGGTTTAATTCACTATGGCAGTATGGCGGTAATAGAACATGGGCATCGTGAGTTATTGTGTGATTTGATCTATGGCTTTGAGCCAAGTGGGGGAGTCTGTAAGTGATCAGTTGATTGCACGGTTATGCGTTGTATGGGTTTCAGTTTGAGGTATACTTGTGGATCGATTATGACTTGCAGAGATTGAGATCGAGGATGACTCGAGTAAAGGAAATTCTGAAAAAGGGCTGTGTTATACTTTATGTGTATATGAAAGACGTTGGATGAATTAGTTATTGTTGTAAGGGATGTAACGGGTATGGAGTAGGATATCACTCGGCTGCTTAGAAGGATGGGTTACTTCCTAGGGTGTTAGAGTTCTAATGGAGCACGGGTCGTTTTGACCGTTTGATCAGTCTAATTGAGACTTGAGTATAGTGGGTGACTCTCGAGAAGGTTCTGATGGATTCAATATTTATAAGTAACACTTGGGAATTCTTTAGGATGTGTATTTAGCTAGAAATTGGGACTTACATTGGAAGGCATCAAGATTTGTGGCATTTCTTTATCGTAGCGGATCCTACATTTCGGTATCGGGGAAGGGAAATAATAGCTTAAATTCATAGGAAGTCTCTTCATAGTAAGTATTTTGAATGTGTTACTTTTGGGGATATTTAAGATAACATTCAGCGACTTATGAGCGTTAGGGCGGTGTGGTTTTGTGCAAGGGCCTCGCATGGTGAGTTGGTTGAGAATTTTGGTATTGTGGCAAGAAGAAGAAGCAATTTGAAAGTAATTCAGAAGGAACTCGGATAGGTAGGACAGCTTGATAGTAGGTTGGATCGGCATGACAATGGGTATGATTAGTTCTTTGGGTGTTTATGAGGTAAGGAATTTCTACAGATATTCAGTGGCAATGCTCTTGGGTTATTGGTGGCCTGCGTAGCTTGGTTGAGTTAGAAGGATTCAGTCCTGACGGTTTGGTTTTGTGCAAATGGAATTCAGAGAGCTCTTGATGGTTTCTACCACGGTTAGAGAGGTATATCTTCTACTGGCATGAGGAGCATGTGATGTATAATGATTTTCTCCTGGATGGGATCAAATGAAAAGTTATTGGCTAGTTGAGTACGTAATTGCTTGTGGCTCGGAGTGGATTATGAAGTTCTCATATTTATCATATAATGGCACGGTATATGCGGTAAGTTGTGTAGTGTTGAGATTTGCATATATGGGGTCACGGTTCAGTTCTAGAAGGAAGGTCATAAATTCTTAGGCAACATAGACAATTTCAGATGACTAGGTAAATGATATCACTAATTGGTGCGGCTTGATGAGGGTATACATTTCAAAAGGGGCAATGTGTTTGAGTTAAGGGTACTTCATTAGTATTGCGGCCTCTCTTGTTGGATCGACTGCTGATATTCAAGTTTGCTTGGTGGCACAGAAGAATTATAGGAATATCCCTCGTGTAATGATTGAGTATTAGAGGTGTGTTATATATTTGAGCGGTGGAGTTGGGATCAGATATGGTGATTCGTGTGCTTTATGGATTTGGAGACTGGGAGTCTCATAAACAGGTTATGTCGTGGTTGTGGACTGCGTATATCGGTCTTGTGTGGAGACTAATGGGGGGTTTGGAAACCCGAGTGGATCTTTTGTTGCTTAGTATGGTAGGCGTTGATGTGATATTGGGTATGGATTGGTTGTCTCCCTGTTGTGTTATTCTGGACTGTTATGCTAAGACGGTGTCGTTGGCTATGCCTGGGATGCCACGGATTGAGTGGCGAGGTTCGACGGATTATGTTTCCAGTGGAGTGATTTCATCTTTGAAGACCCAACGGATGGTTGGGAAGGGTTGTCTTTCTTATTTGGTCTTCGTGAGGGATGTCAGTGCAGAGACTTCTACCATTGATTCAGTTCCGGTGGTGAGGGATTTTTCCGGATGAGTTTCCTGCAGACCAGTCGGGTATGCCCCCGGATAGGGTTATTGATTTCGGTATTGATTTGGTGCCGGGCACTCAGCACATTTCAATTCCACCGTATCGTAGGGCACCGGCGGAGTTAAAGGAGTTATAGGAGGAGCTCCAGTAACTCCTTGATAAGAGGTTCATGAGTAGGCCAGTATGGATGTGTGTTCTGCATCGAGTCGGATTTGTTGACTCCGAATTTGCTATTGATGAGGGAGGTGTCGTTCGATTGTCATTGAGCTTATTCGCGCTTTGGAGTGATCCATGAGTTACCTTTCTGTGTCGCGAGGAGTTGTGATTCGTTGATTTTATGCACAAGTGATATGGTGCTATTTGGGCTTTATAGCGGAATTTGAGTGAGACGGGTATTTGGGTGTTGCATGATTAATTGCGCAGTGGATATGTTCTTTCGGGCTGGCATGGCATTGCATTATTTACTTCTCCATGGGTATGGTGATTTACTTTTGGTACTAGACATCAAATTGCGTGTGGTTGATGATTTTGAACGTGGTGACTTGAGGTGTCTCATGTGGACTAGTGTTTGGACAGGGTCACGCATTACATCGAAGTCATGTTGAGGTATGATCCTTCTGGTTAGATTCGTGTGTTCTGATTCTACGATGTGTGATGGGTTCTCACCATTGTGTTGTGGTGGTACCGGTGAGCTTGCGGTAGAGCTCTCTCATTTGAGTCATTTTTCCATGATTTGAGTACATTTGGATTGTTGCTTATTGGTGCGCGGGTTCTCCAGGTTGTGGTTTTAGATTGTATCGATGTGTCATGTCTCTAGAGTAGTCGTGTTGGATGAGATGAGGTCATTGGGATCTAGAATGAATACTATCGGATTTGGTTCAGCATGTTGGAAAGATAATATCGAGATACTTAGAAAATTTACTATGGTCCTTGCCGAAGGAGAGGGAGCTTCACGACTGGTTGATCTGGGGAATGTTTATGGCCTTCTGCGTGTTTCTTTCATCATTGGCAGTATATGAAAGTGTTGGAATGAGGCTTTGTTTGATAAGAGGATTTATTACCGGTATTGGGTTGTTTGAGTAGTTGTTGTGATTAGAAGTTATCGCTACGAGTGGTTGAGTTATGTGGTATATCATGTGATTACATCTTGGGTTACGGATATGGTTTGATACAGCTTGTTTAGACTTATACGGCGTATAGATGTGAGATTCTGATCTTATAGATGAGTTCGAAAGTGGAGATTTATTTCTAAGGTTCATGGGCTTGGTTGGATTGCGAGATTTCATTCATGTTGCGTTATCGGACCCATATGGGATAGGGTGAAGTGGGATCACCCCCAGGTATGTGCATGGGAAGGTTATGCCGCGATTTGATGGTTTTCGAAACAACTCCGGGCACGTTCGAGGACGAACATATGTTTAAGTGGGGGAGGATGTAACGACCCGACCGGTCATTTTGAGCATTTGCACTTCGCTCGCCAGTTCTCGGGCATGACTAGCCCCGTATGATGTATTATGACTTATGTAAACCGTTGGTTTTGGTTTTTAGGTTAGTCGAAACAGATATGGAAGAATGATTCTCAGCTTGAAGCTTTAAATTTGGAAGGTTTGACCAAGTTTTGACTTTTTAGTATTTGATCTCGAATTTGGATTTTTATGATTTGGTTAGCTCCGTTAGGTGATTTTGGACTTGGGGGCGCGTCCGGAATGTGATTTGGAGGCCCGTGGTAGAATTAGACTTGAATTGGCGAAGTTGGAAATTTGGCACTTCCCAGTAGGCAGTGGAAATTTTGATATCGGGGTTGGAATGGAATTCCGGAAATTGGAGTAGGTCCGTAGTGTCAATTGTGATGTGTGTGCAAAATTTCAGGTCATTCGGACGAGGTTTGATAGGTTTTGGCATCGTTTGCGGAATTTAAAAGTTTGGAAATCCTTAGGCTTGAATTCGAGGGTGATTTGTTGTTTTGAGTGTTCCGAAGGTTTGAATAAGTTTGAATGGTGTTATGTGACTTGTTGGCATGTTTGGTTGAGGTCCCGAGGGCCTCGGGATGAATTTGGGTGGTTGACGGAAGGATCGGCATTTAGTTGGTGCTACTGAAAATTTGCTGCTTCTGTCATATCCGCACTTGCGGATTCGGGACCGCAGGTACGAGGTCGCATGTGCGAGCTGGAAGCCGCAGATGCGGATGCTGTAGAGTTTGGTCCGTTCCGCCAAAGCAAAAGATGAGTCGCAGGTGCGCACCGCAGGTGTGGTGGTGTGACCGCAGATGCGAAAAGTTGTTCATTAAGTGGGTTCCACACCTGCGATGGAAATTTCGTAGGTGCGGTGCCGCAGAAGCGGGTATTTGACCGCAGGTGCGGTTTTGCTGGACAGATAACCCCATCTCGAGGTTTGTTCTTCATTTTTTGATTTTGGGCTTGAGGAACTCGTGAGAGAGGCGATTTTTCAAGGGATTTGAAGGAGCAACGTTGGCGTAAGTGATTCTAACCTATAATGGTTTAAATTTCATGAACCTACGATTTAATTCATCATCTAATTGAGAAGTTGGACTAGAAATTTGGGAATTCATGGCTTGAAATTGGAGAGTGGATTTTGAGAATTTGAGTGACCAAATAAGGTCGGATTTTGATAAATTTCGTATGTTTGGACTCGGGAGTGAATGGGTTTTCAAGTTTTGTAATTTTTGTCGAGTTTCGAGACGTGGGCCCGAGGGCCGGGTTTGAGTGGATTTCGGGATTTGTGTCTAATTTGATAGATTTTCTTGTGGAATTCATTCCATTAGTGTATATTAATGGTACTGTTATGGTTGTGAATAGATTCAGAGCGATTGGAGGCCGAGTCGAGGAGCAAGAGCATCGCGGTGTAGAGTTTTGACCGGTTTGAGGTAAGTAATGATTGTAAATCTAGTCCTGAGGGTATGAAACCCCGGAATTTCGTACTATTTTGATAAAGGAGGTGACTCGCATGCTAGGTGACGGGCGTTTGGGCGTGCAACAATAGGGATTGTGACTTGGTCCGTCCCATGGCAACTGTAAAGTTGCATATCTTGATAAACTCTATATGATATCTATGTGTTTTAGAAATGATTCTGTTAACTTGGGCTGAATGCCATGATTTGGGCCTTGTGTCGTATTTTTGGGCCCTCAGGGGTATTTTACTACTATCCTCACACTGTTTTGATTCGAAAGCATATCCTCAGTCATGATTTTTACCTGTTTATTGTTTGATTCAGTTTCATTACTCTATTCTTAAATATATAAAAGTTGTTTGGGCTGAGTTCCCTGATTTTTCACTGAAATGCCCGANGTCAACTAAAATTTTGGTCCATTCTCGTGATGAGATAATGTTCAGTACCAAAGATAAAACATTGCCGTAACGATATATATATATATATATATATATATATATATATATGTATATATGTATATGGATCAGGCTGCACGCCGCAACGATATAGAGCTTGGGCTGTAGAAACCCCTCCGGAGTCTGCACACCCCCAGTGAGCGCAGTCGACTATATATTTATGGATCGGGCTGCACGCCGCAACGGTTATTATAAGGTACCTATTGAGCGTGAGTGCTGAGTGTGAATGCTGATTGATGAGAGTTGAGTCACGAGTGATTGAGAGGCTTGCCCGAGGGGCTATATATATATATATGAGTGATACTTTGCCCGAGGGGCTTGTTTTTATGAAATTAGTGTTTTCACTCTTATTTTACACTAAGCCTCTAATGAAAATATTGAACAAATGTTTTAATAACTTTTATTGAAACTGCAGTTTTTACGAGATGTTCGAAATTTATATACTGATTTGATCTTGTTATTTCCACTGAGGTTTTTATGTTACGAGATGTATATGATTTTAAATGCTCGTCACTGCTACTCAGTCTTTATTTACCTTTATTACTTAATGAGTTGGCGTACTCACATTACTCCCTGCACCTTGTGTGCAGATTCAGGTATTTCTGAACCCGGTAGCGGGTGTTGATTACTCAGTGGCAGGTTCATCGAAGTTAGCAAGGTAGCTGCATGGCGATCGCAGCCCTGCTTTCCTCCTTACTTATTCTCCCTTAGTGGTATTCAGTGATTTTAACCCCGCCATGTTGGTCTTGATGTTGTCAGACGGTTATAGTAGATGCTCATGACTAGTGACACCCCGATGCCGGGCTTTCTTTTTGCACTCTTATTTTGTTTTAAACACTTTATAAAGATTTACTGTTAAATAGCTTGATTTGATCCTAAGAATGAAAATATAATTGGTTTTGGAATTTTGTCGGCTGGCCTAGTTGCATGATAGGCGCCATCACGACCGGGTTGGTTTTGGGGTCGTGACACGTTAAAACCTTAACTAAAATAAAACCTAGTGGGAAAAAATTCTAGAGAAGGAAAAAGAGTACACTTATCTAACATTACGCTTTTGGTTATCTTGCAAGGAAAACCTAGTGGGACAAAACCTTATAAGAAAAAAAAAGTACAATGGGTATTAACTCTCTCTAATTAGATCATCAATTCACATCATTGAGCATTCGCATCCCAATCTTGCCATATCTCCTTTTATGAATCCTCCCTTCAATTGGACTATGCATGCTGCATTGTCTTCATACAAAATCATGGGTAGCTTGTCACATTTCAAATCACATTTTTCTCGAATAAGATGTATTATAGACCTCAACCACACACATTCTCGACTTGCTTCATGAATAACAATTATCTCAGCATGATTAGATGAAGTAGCCACGATTGATTGCTTAGTCGATCGCCAAGATATGACAGTGCCTCCACATGTAAGCGCATAGCGTTTTTGAGATCGAGCCTTGAGTGGGTCAGATAAATACCCTGCATCGGCATAACCAATAAAATCGGGACTGCAATCATTGCCATTGAATAAGTCCATATCGGTAGTCCCTTTTAGATACTGTAATATTTGTTTTATTCCATTCTAGTATCTCTTTGTATGAGCAGAGCTATGTCTTACTAAGACATTAACTGAAAATGTTATGTTATGTGATCTTCTAGATCAATTGCCTCCTTATTATGATCATTTTGATCATTTGCTCATCTTCTTTATCAAGAATTTTATTTGAAACCGATTTGTCTATACGTTTTAAGCGTACCATAGACTTTGTCCTTCCAGGACTTATTCTAATAGGAGCATTTGTAGTGAGAATATAGTTACTTTCTTTGGGTTAGCAAATGCGTCCGGCATGATTTACAATATATTACAGATGAATCATCTTTTTATGAACTTCAAGTTTATATTATCTTATTCGAGGATCTAGATGTACAAAAAATAATTCATTTCATGTAACTTTTTCTCAACTGTTTATCATGTCTTCCCCTCATGTTAGAGAAACTAACTTGCTTCCTCAACTTTGGAAACTCACTTTTATGCGTTATAGTGTTAATCAAAATATACACCGCACATCAATTATAATAAGATGGAATTATTTTTTCCTAACCCTGAACCACTTGCGAGGGAAGAATGTAATATACTTTTGTATATAACATATATCAAAGTGATATAGATAACTTTTCGCAAACACTAGATTGCAGGTTAATAATAATTACATATGTAACCATCTCATAGATACATCTTATGTGGTATACATGGCAGGTGAATGCGCCCATATTCACCTTTGATATTTCCAGCATTTATGGGATTCAATCCCAATTTTAGTTGGTCTATTAATTAATGAGAACAAGAAACATAAGAGAATTCGTAAAGAACTTTCTAGTTCTTTAATATTTACCCATGTGAATTCTCTTTTATTTTTGCACAACATACTTAAATTAACATAACTAAATCTATTATGCCAATTCAATAAATTATCAATATTGATAAACTTCAGGTTTACACCATGACATGTGCAATTATCGGTAAACTCCAAGTTTATTATGATATGGATTTTTATATCAATAAACTTCTATTTTATTGTGGCATTCTTTTATTTGTGTAGTACAAATTGAAGAATAAAGCAGGTAGCTTTTCACATGTATATTACCCCGTAGTAATAGAAGATATTAAATCTTACATTTATTTATAGTCACAATATAACCAACCGCCTTCGCGAATACTTTAGAAACTCAATAAGTTTCTTTGAGACTTACTACGACACAATACCTTATTGATAATCAATTATATTCCTCCAAAATAGTGATAATCGGCTCTTCTAGAGTTTTCAATTAATTTTGTACTACCATATATTCATCAACATCCATATGGTGAATATCTCTTTCAAAGAGAAAGTTATACCATTGTGGTTATTGTCATTATTATTATAGGGAAGATATATTGCTTCTATTGCTTTTGTCCTGTAATAATCACACTACCATAATATTTTGGCAGTATCACAATAGGTACGTGATCAATGACCATTCATATATATATGTTTTACAAAATCTCATGTCAAATTAATGGTAAATATTACTTTCATAGAGTGAAGGATTATTTTGAGAATCCTTATTATTTTCATTACCACAATGATGACGATTATAATTTCGTCTATTGCCACGTCCACAATCATTTATACCTTCACGATAATAATTTTGTCTTCTTTAAGACTTATTACATATTGCTACCACATTCTCTTAACGGGACGAGAATGAAGTAAATTCAAAGGGACGAGTTTCAACTTTTTGTGCTCATAATCATACATGAATTTGATCATGGCAAGGCATAGAAATTTTACCACTTCGGGTGGTTATAATTTCTCACAAACTCTATTAGAGTTATAATCAAAATTTATTGTCTTTGCTTGTATTTAAAATCAAATTATAGAATTTCAAGAATTTAAAAGAGAAAAATAAGGTAAAATACTTACCGCAAATCCAGAATTTATTCCTGAGGGAAGTTCATGGAACAATTGACAATTATTATACTCAATATTATGTATAAGTTGAGCACCATGCATGTATCCCAAAACCTCTACTCAATTGGCTGGAGTCTTGTGCTGATAACATGTTATGAAACAATAAAAGAAGAAGAGTATTGCAGGGAAAAGTAGAGAGAGAGAGAGAATTCTTACTGATTTGGGATCAATTACAGTGGAATAGGACCCTTCTATTTATAGGGAAAAAGTGACTTAGCCAGCAAGTAACAAACCCTAAAATCTCCCTAAAATATAGATATTCACATTAAATACAATTCTATTTATATAAAGGAATTTTTACCTTCCTATACACTATTTGAAACCTTATTACCCTCCCTACTCAAGTTTCAATTTAATTACAAGGTCATATACAATTTACCAATTATGTACAAATAAGTTTTAAATGAGTATCCCTTTATATTAGGAATTGAATAAGGAATATCAATTATTTCCTTATCAATTTATACTCTCTCTCTCTCTCTGTCTCCCCCCCCCCCCCCCCTCTCTCTCTCTTCGTCTCTCTACCCTCCTTCTCTATTTTTTTCCCCAATTTTTCTTCATTTGATGTTCTCTGATTTTTATGCTTTCTTGTTGTATATAGTTTTAATGGAATTCATCAATGGATTTCAATCGTTTTAACTTAGTTTTGGCTGGATTTCATGTTGCACAATTGGTGTTCAAATTGGAATTGTCAATCAATAAATTTTGAAGATGTTTGACTCTCCACCATTGACATCCATTAAAAAGCAAATCGAATTTGGGGTTTCAAAAATCATTATTTGTTTGGATTGGGTGTTGTTGCAAACAATTGAGAATATTGTTTAGAGTTTATATCTCAATTTTGAGGGTGTTTTGGTGAAGATTAGACTTGATTTTGGCTGAATTTCTGATTGAAAGTCGAAGAAGACATGACATACAATATACTTACGAAATTATTGTAAAGTTGTAGTAAAATTTACCTACAATACTATCTTTTTACATAAAGTTGTTGATATATATCAAAATTATATTAAGAGAGTAAGTTTTGAATGTAATTTTAGAGAGGAAGAAGCACACACCACACACAAAATATATACAAATCAGATAGAAAATATACAGAAGACATATTGTATAAAATTTGTATTTAAGTTGTATGATATTGTAGTTGTATTTAACTAGGTAGAAATAATGTGTAAAAGTTGTAGATAAGTTGTAAATAAGTGTATACTGTATAGTTAGTTAATTAAATATTACAAAATCAAATGCAATGTGACTAATTCAATATTACATTCCAAGTCGCAATTGACTATAATTTCGTTGCGGGTAAAATTTGATTATGTAATTTGACCAAATAACTTGTGACTATAATTGTTAAAAATATCGATAAGTTCAAAATGTCTTTGTGCCAATTCTAATATATTGTATAGGAAGGTAAAAATTCCAAAATAAACCGTGATCTAAAAATTGGACATTTGCGCAAACCAGCCGAACCAGTCGGGCGGAGGTCCTGCACATGAGTTGGTCTCAATCATCGAAACAAATTAGCCAGCCCAAGCTCAAAACCTGATCGAGACCGAACCAAATTTGTCCATGCCCACCTTAATCTGGTTTGCATAATTGTCAGTTTAATTGTAGTTGGGGGAGCTTGTACTCAACCTTTGATGAGGAAAGCGAAATAAATATTTTAATTGAACACATTTTTAAGCCTGAAATATATGTAACTAATTAGCCTAGGTTAGGAGTAGGAGTGGCAAACGGGCGGGTCGGGTCGGATATGGTTCGTGTTTAAAACGGGTAATGAAAAAACAGATCAATTATCCAATCCGATCCATATTTAATATGGATAAAAAACGGGTTAACCGGCGGATAATATGGGTTACCCATATTATCCATCACTTCTTGTATACGATCACTTTTGGGAGGATTCTTGGTCTCTCTAACTTGAGGAACCCCCAATTTGAGGCTTTACAAATGTAAAAGTTAGACCCATTGGTTATCCATTTTCTTAATGGATAATATGGTTCTTATTCATATTTGACCCGTTTTTAAAAAGTTATCCATTTTTTAGTGGATAATATGGGTGGTTATGAAAAGAATTGATGAAATATTTTCCTCAACCAATTGTATTCACTTTCTGGAATATATATACATAAACCGTAGCATACATCTAGGCTATCAATAAGGAAACTAATTATGCCTAAATATATGCATACCTAAAATACAATAACAAAATATATTCTAATTATTCCTAAATATATGCTTACCTAAAATACAATAACAAAATATATTCACATTATCTTAACACACCCCCTCAGTCGAAGCGGGAGGTTGTCGGACACTGAGACTGTCACGAAAATCTTCAAACAAAATTCGCGGTAGGCCCTTAGTAAAAATATCCGCAATCTGATATCGGGAAGGGACATGTAGAACACGAACCTGACCACGAGCAACCTTTTCTCGTACAAAATGAATATCCATCTCAATATGCTTGGTACGTTGATGTTGCACCGGATTACCCGATAAATAAATAGCACTCACATTGTCACAATAAACAATTGTAGCCTTTCTCATCGGACAATGTAGCTCTAAGAGCAAGTTGCGTAGCCAACAAGACTCAGATACTACGTTGGCTACACCCCTATACTCGGCCTCGGCACTCGAGCGAGATAGGGTAGGTTGTCTCTTAGAAGACCAAGAAATCAAGTTATCACCCAAAAATACACAATAACCAGATGTAGAACGCCTCGTATCTCGGCAACCGCCCCAATCAACATCAGTATAAGAAACAAGAGACGAAACTGGAGATGAGTAGAGATGGAGACCATAATCAAGTGTACCTTGAATATATCGAATAATACGTTTCAGAGCTTGCATATGGTCAACTCGGGGATCATGCATATGTAAACATACTTGTTGAACAGCATATGAAATATCTGGTCGGGTGAAAGTAAGATATTGAAGAGCCCCAGCAAGACTCCGATAAAGAGTGGGATCCTCATAAGTAGTACTAGAAGTAGCACTAACCTTCTCCTTAGTGTCAACAGGAGTATGAGACGACTTGCAACAAGACATTCCGGCTCGCTCAATTATCTGCTCAGCATACTTGCGTTGTGACAGAAACATACCACCCTTATGTCGAGACACTGCAATACCAAGAAAATAATTTAAAGGACCAAGATCCTTCATGGCAAATTCTGAACTGAGAAGTTGCATAATAGACAACCGGAGAGCATGAGAAGAAGCAGTGAGAATAATGTCATCAACATAGAGCAAAATATAAGCCATGTCACGACCCTTTCGATAAATAAATAAAGAATTATCACATTTGCTATTTGCGAACCCAAGGGAAATGACATAATCTGCAAATCTCTTATACCACGCCCGGGGTGCCTGCTTGAGCCCATACAAGGACTTACGCAACAAGCAGACATAATCTGGATGAGTACGATCCCGATACCCCAATGGCTGATGCATATACACTGTTTCTTGTAGCTCACCATGAAGAAAAGCATTTTTCACATCCAATTGATGAATGGGCCATGCCTTTGATAAGGAGAGAGAAAGGACTATGCGAATCGTAGCCGGTTTCACCACCGGACTAAAAGTTTCACCACAATCAATGCCAACCTGCTGAGTTTTCCCATCACCTACAAGACGGGCTTTATGCCTCTCAAAAACACCGTTAGATTTTTCTTTATGAGCAAAAACCCACATAGAACGAATAACATTCACATTAGGTGGACGGGGCACTAACTCCCATGTCTTATTTTTAATAAGAGCATCATATTCGTCATCCATGGCCAATTTCTAATTCGGGTCACAAAGAGCTTCTACTGGGTTACGAGGTAATGGTGACCGTGTAACCTTAGTAGCATATGCATGGTCATATTTTCTGTTGGGTTTAAAAATACCCCGTTGGCTTCTTGTGACCATAGTGGGCTGTTTGGAGATGAGAGGAGTAGGTGCTAGAGTCTGGGTCGCTGGTGTTGGACTAGAGGGTGGAGATGGGCTTAGACTTGGGGTTGAATTATGAGCTGGGCCAACTGAGGGAGTCCGGTCAGCAACAGGACTATTTGGACTCGAGGAGGCTGGGCTTAGAATAGTGGAAGTTGTTGGGCTCTCATGCATGGTAAATGGGCCTACATTAGATGATGGAGATTGTGGCGGTTGCATTGTTTGTTGCTGGGACGAATCAGAGGCAATAGGATTTTGTAAATGATGTAATGTATAAGGAGACAAACCATCACATAAGAAATCATAAGATGACGGGGATGGGGAATGCATTTGGGAAAAAGGAAACACATGCTCATCAAATACCACATGGCGACATGTTATAATTTTGTTTGATGATAAATCATAACATTTGTAACCACGGTGATTAGTAGGATAACCCAAAAATACACAAGGTGTTGATCGAGGTTGTAATTTGTGGATTGTAGTAGAAGGAATTAAAGGATAACACAAGCAACCAAAAACCCGGATGTGAGCATAAGAGGGAACCCGTTGATATAGAATTTGAAGAGGGGAGAGGTTTCCTAAAATCTTGCTAGGAATCACATTAAGAAGATAAGTAGCCATTTGTAACGCATGATGCCAAAAAGAAGGTGGAAGAGAGGCATGAGCTAATAAAGTTCGAGTGACATTATTTATAGTTCGAATTTTTCTTTCGGCTTTTCCATTTTGAGAAGAGGTATGAGGGCAAGAAAGACGGAAGGACATGCCATTTTTCTTACAAAATTCCCAAAACGGACCATTGTCAAATTCCCTCCCATTATCACATTGGACAGTTTTAATATTACGCTCAAATTGGGTAAGGATATGAGCTTTGAATTCCAAAAATTTATCAAACACATCTGATTTCCTAGCTAATGGAAAAGTCCATAGGAAATTGGTATAATCATCCAATAACAAAACATAATATTTGTGCCCCATGGAGCTCAAAACGGGAGATGACCAAAGATCACTATGAATAATATCAAATGGCAAAGAAGTACTCGAACTAGAAGGAACAAACGGCAACTTAACATGTTTCCCAAAAATACAAGATCGACAAATGCTAGAACTAGAGAGTTTATTACAATCAATGCTTTTATTACGTCTAAGAACATCCAAAATAGGAGCACCCGGATGACCTAAACGATCATGCCAAAGTGAGGAGGAGATGGCTGCAAAAGATGACGGAAAAGCTTGATTGTTGATAGAAGTGGTAAGAGGGTAAAGGTCGCCCCGGCTCTCACATCTCATTATTGGCACCCTCGTCTGAAAATCCTTCACAGAAAACCCAAAAGGATCAAATTCTACCGTCACAGAATTATCAGTAGTAAATTTGCGGACAGAAATCAGATTTTTAACAATTTTGGGTGCATGTAGGACATTTTTAAGAGATAAGGGAGGGCTAGGGGATGACAATGAAGTGTGACCATAACCATGAATTGGAATAATTTGACCATTACCAACAATAATACCACTATTATGATTGCTCAAATTAAAATAAGACGAGAGATTACCATTAGAGGATGTCATGTGAGAAGTGGCTCCGGTATCCATGTACCAAGACGGATCGGGCGGATTTAGGGACATCGTGTGCATTGCAGACTGAATATCTGTTGGAGCATATGACGGGGAGTGCCCAACTGTAGAACCCATGTAGGCATGCTGAGGTCGTGGGCCAAGGACACTAGGTTGTTGCCCTCTAGGACCCATAGGACGTTGTTGGGCCCAGCCTTGTGTTGGAAAAGGACAAGGTGGAGTTGCCCAACCTTGCATCCAAGCCCAAGGAGGAAAAAGACCCCATTGTTGCTGCGTACTCCATTGCGAAGACCGCTGATTAGGTTGCTGCTGCTGTTGACCCCCACGGCCACCGCCACCGCGGCCCTGGCCCTGGTTGCCGCCGCCGGATCCTCTCCCACCGCCGGAACCAGACCGCCTGTTGTTCTTCCGGTTGCCATATAGCTTCCCGCGGTGTGGTTTGGTTTCGGTGTTTGAATGTGTAGAATCCGACTCTTCAAAATCCGTGTGAGAGGTTACCATCGCAGATTCTGACCCTGTGGCAACCTCCTTCGCCAAGCCAGCCTCCTCCAATATTACAATTGATCGGGCTTGATAGAATGGCGGCAGAGGATCACTTTGTCGAATCACGGTACCGATACCTCTGTATGCCCGTGTGAGACCCGAAACTAATTGAGTGACAAGCCGACTATCCGATACTGGAGCCCCGACATTCTTCAATTGGTCAGCCAAAGACTTGAGACGCTGACAATAAGCCGATGCATTTGGAAAATTCTCCATTTTGGTAGTAGAGAACTCGGCTTCAAGGGTTACCACACGAGAATTTTTGTTATCTTGGAATATGTCACGAAGCCTATTCCAAGCTTCCATGGCCGTAGCATCGGGCTCAATAATGGTATGCAAAAGGTCATTCGAAATAGTAGCATAAATCCATGAAAGCACCGTAGCATCAAGAGTCGACCATAATTCTTTCTCATCCTCAGTTGAAGGTACCTTCTCTTTGCCTTTGGCCGGAGGAATAATGTGATGAAGGACCTTATGAGAACGTGCGGTAATTTTGAAAAGCTCCGCCCACGTTGAATATTGGATGTTCTCCATCTCAAGGGTAATGGAGATATGGTTTCGGATGTTCGAAACCGCAAGAGCTGGATGGAAGGAACTCTTGTTGTCCGACATGGTGGAGAGAGCAGTGGTGAAGACCACCGAATAGGGTTGCGGAAGGTGAAGAAAAAGATCGAAGAAGAAGAGTAGAAACGATAACTCTAGGAATCTGATACCATGAAAAGAATTGATGAAATATTTTCCTCAACCAATTGTATTCACTTTCTGGAATATATATACATAAACCGTAGCATACATCTAGGCTATCAATAAGGAAACTAATTATGCCTAAATATATGCATACCTAAAATACAATAACAAAATATATTCTAATTATTCCTAAATATATGCTTACCTAAAATACAATAACAAAATATATTCACATATATCTTAACAGGTTAATTGTTTTCTTTCAACCATTTTGCCAAGAAGAGGCATTGCTAAGCTATTACAATGTGATTATCCATGATAACGACTAGTCAAAGTAGGTGCTCCAACTTTTACTTGCATCAACACACACCACAAGCCCACAGCCAACAAATTACTAATTGAGTGGAACTTACTATTTAGGTCACCATTTTAGTTCTTATCTTTTGCAGCCTTTTTTTTTTTTTTTAACCATTCTCTTTCAATCTGATATATTCATTTTCCACCTTAAATGTGTTTGGAAGTGCGTCTTCTCAAAAAGTTTGCACAAAAATTTGGAAACGTGCACAATGTGTGTTTAAGAAAGTCTTGAAACAACTTTCCAATAAACTTTACGAAATTCGATTTGAGATCTATTGCATATTTTAGTTGTACGATTTCTTTTTTTATAAGAAGATATAAAATATTGCCGGTTTGATCATGCTTCTCCAAGGTCAAAGCACTTTTTCTTCACAAAAGAAGTTGTATTTTTTTTAAAATTGAAGTGTTTAGCCTGACTTTTTGAAGAAAAAAAAGTACATTTAAGTAGAAGCAGATAAATACAAATAAATTAGCCAAATACAAATTGCTTCTCGCCAAAATTACTGTTGAAAAAATATTTTAAAAAAAACGCTTCTCAAAATAAGCTGATTTTGAAAGTTTGGCTGTATTAGTCTTCCTTTTCACGTTACGTTATAAAGATAGGAAAGGAATTAAAGAAAGTAGTTCAAATTAGATTGGAGCAGAGAAAGTCTGATTGGGTAAATGGATGAGTATAAAATTGAGGCACAAAAAGCGAAAAGGCAAGTCAAAATCTAAAGAAGAGAGAAAGACACAGAAGACCAATTGGGAACTGGTCAGGCAACTCTCAAATGCTACTAACATAAATTAAAGGGCCAGCCTTTTCCTATTTTACTTCAGTGAGCAATCAAGTTTCTATTTTGAGGTCATAGTCTCAAAATTTCATGGCGAAAACCTCAAAAGCAAATCAGAAAAACACTTCTTATAGTAATAACAGTGACAAGAATAACAGTAATAGCGGCGGTAGCGGTGATCATGCCATTTCCAAAGGGAAGAGAAAGCGAAAAGCCGTCGTCCCCAGAGATTCTCCTCCACAACGTAGCTCCATATACAGAGGTGTCACAAGGTATATTTTCATTTGTATTAGTTCTTTTCTTCAATTAAGTGTGTGATCATTTCATTTAAAAGTTTAAGAATTGTCAGAATTTAATTTTTTTCAATACGTCCCTTCACGTGCCTGCAGCCTGTTCTTTTTTCATGAGTTAAGTATGTGAAAATTCTTTTCCCGCTGCTGGATACATATTATTATTAGGCACAGGTGGACGGGTCGATATGAAGCTCATTTATGGGATAAGAACTGTTGGAATGAAACACAGAGCAAAAAAGGAAGACAAGGTTCACCATTTTTTTGTCCTTTATTTTGTTTTCTTTTTCCTTCATTAGTTTATTATTTAGTGATTATGAATATTTAGCTATGATGTTGTTCAACTACATTATTGATGGGATCTTTTTCGTTTTCTTTGGCTCCTCTTGCTTGAATGGTGATTGTGATAAAATCCAATAAAAATGCAGTATATCTTGGTAAGTTATCTATCATTATCATTCAAATTAAAATTTTATTTTCATAATTATTAAGCATTATATTTCATGTTGAAAACTTTTGCCTACGTATAGCATATCAAATCAGTACTATTCATTACGAGATTTTCCATTTGTAAAAGGGAAGTTTAATTTTTTTTTTAAAGAAAGTAAGCATTGCTGCTTACCACAATGAGCAATTGATTCAATGAATCTTATCTTATTTCTTGGGGATTTCTAATTAAGGGGCCTACGATGACGAAGAAGCAGCTGCACATGCATATGACTTGGCTGCATTGAAGTATTGGGGTCAAGACACCATCCTAAATTTCCCTGTAATTAGTCCTAAATATTATGTTTATTTTTTCTATTTATTAGCTCTACTCATAGTGCAAACTTTTGTTCTATCACTAATCCTAATTCTATTTATTTTTATTGTTTTTTTTTCTTTTGGTAATGAATGTAGCTGTCAACGTACGAAAAAGAGCTAAAGGAAATGGAAGATCAATCGAGAGAAGAATATATTGGTTCTTTGAGAAGGTACTGTCGACTTCCGTAGAAAGAAATTAAAGCTTCCCGGGCCCTTAATTAATATTTGTACTAATTTAATTAAGTAATGAGAGTTTTATTTTGCAGAAAAAGCAGTGGATTTTCAAGAGGAGTCTCGAGATATCGAGGCGTTGCTAGGTAATTAATCATCATCTTGAGAAATATTAAGAAAAATTTCTACCTTACCCTTTGAGCAGGGGGTGACCTACCCCTAGGTAACTTCGAATAAAATTGTATGTATGTATGTGTATATATCCTAAATAATAGGTATATATTTTGACTGATATTTAATATTCAAATCTTGGGTAGATGCGGTGGTCGACTGGGGGCACAACTTGACTTTTAGTACATTATCTGAGTTTAATTCCGACCCTAGCATTTGTTCAAATTTTTATTCCTTTCACTTTTAAATCTTGGGTCCGCCTTTTATCTCCCTATATTTGTAGTACACTGTAGGCTATACCATTTTCTTGATTAGAGTTGTAGTTAATACAAGATCACTTAGTGTGCCCTACTATTAAATTAGTATTATGCACCGTATCTAACCAATATTCGGCACTTTAGACTTGCCTCGATCAAAAGTATTCGGTGATCTGAAATTGCTGCACTTAATTAAAGCCATAGGTCCACCCAAAAAAGAAAAGAAAAAGACAAGTAAAGGAGAAGTTTTGCATGCTTTTGCCAACCACAAATGTTCTAGTTAATTATATTTGATAGTAGTGCAGCTCGAATTTCTAACAAGAAAATTTAAAAAGCTGTAAGAATATCACAACTAGTATTCGAATCTACTATAATATAAAAGAAATATTTTGTCTGATTTTGCCGCTAAACTAGAATGAATCTATAAATATGTGTAACAAACTTTTTTCTTACCTTATTTGCACTGTATAATTTTTTGACGAAAAGAATTTAATGTAATTTCTTTCAGACGACCATACACTCGATCTAGGGATATGTATGTAAAAATAAAATGAAGCTTGACACCATTTGGCCAAGCTTCTAAAATCAGCTTATTTTGAGAAGTGCTTTTCTCAAAATTACTTTTACAAAAAGTGCTTTTGGTGAGAAGTAGTTTGTGTTTGGATAATTAATTTGAAAAGTACTTTTGAGCAGTAATTAGTGTTTGGCCAAGTTTTTTAAAATTGCTTCTAAGTGTATTTTTCTCAAAAGTGCTTCTCAGAAAAGTGCTTTTGGAGAGAATCTACTTTTTTTTGCTTCTCCAAAACTGCTTCTGCTTCTCCTCAAAAGCACTTTTTTTCCTTCCAAAAGCTTGTCAAATACTTTAATTTTTGGCCAAAAGTGCTTTACGGCTAAAAAAAAAAAAAACACTTTTGGCAAAAAAAAAAAGCTTGGCCAAATAGGGTATAAGAATGGTGCCCATGATTGCAACTGGTATCACATGAACTGATATGGGATATGGGATTTTATCTCTTCCCATTCTTGTGGCATTGGACTTGTCGTCCTGACCTTGACTTTAGAACTCTATATACACTGCTTCACGCCACTTTTGAACATGTGCTCGCAATAATTAATTTCACAACATAAAGTAGTAAAAGAATAATATTAACAGTAAATATATATTTTTTTTCTTGTATGTATTTGTACTTTATGTTTTATTACGTAAATTCTTTATATCTAACAAAATTTAGGTATTACTCATTTGTAGACACCACCATAATGGGCGATGGGAGGCTCGCATTGGCAGGGTATTTGGCAACAAGTATCTCTACCTTGGAACATATGGTACGTATAGTATATCCGTACATACTACTTGTAGTATATTTTCCTATTTTTCTTTTCCTGTTAATCTCTTGGAATTATCCCATTTTTACACTTACTAATAGAAAGTAATAAGATTAAGAATTATAATTAAAGGAATTTTATTAGTCCTCCCTTTACATCTTGATAATTTTTCTCTTATATTCATAAGTTTTGGTCGCTTCACTGATCAACAACTTCACTGACGTCCTTATCAAAGACATTATGTTCTAAATCAGTACGTCTAATGATATTAATCTTAAATGCAATTAGAAATTTTCATGGCCCCATGTCACTGCATGTGGTGGGGAGCTTATAGTTGTGTCTTAGATTAATATTGCCAAATGAAAACAGTTATGTCGGTTATCAATAAATAGCCTATTCAATGTTTAATTATTCCAAAAGACTCACAAACATATCAATGGAATAGGAGAAAGTAAGTCAAATAAGAGAAGAAAAACAGCCAAGAAGTTAGCTAGATTAAATATTACTAGTTGGTTGTTGGGTATATGGATCACCAACTTTCAACTGCTAGGTCTGCTATTTAAAACATCCCATGAGATCCTATGAGCCATGACTACAATTTCAACCTCCAGCTCAATTTTCATTGACCGTAATTATGTTGATGGGATATTTCACACAAATTATGCACATAGACAAGTACTACGTATAGACCCAGAAGAGAAATATATGACTGTATCGGTATGTATCTTTTGCACCGTATATGCAGAAAATATATGATTGATGTAACAGCCCAACCCAGTAGTGATATTGTTCGCTTTGGGCTTAGGCTCGCACGGTTTTAAAACGCGTCACTAGAGTCTAAGGCTTATTTATTTATATACCCAGCATCTCTCCCGTGTTTTGTCGATGTGAAATTTGCCTAAGGTGTCACATACAACCCCCTTAGGACCGAGGGTCCTCGCTCAGGTTTGCCCCACCACCATGCGGAGTGGCTCTGATACCATATGTAACAGCCCAGCCCGCTAATGATATTGTCCCTTTTGGACCTAGTCCTGCACGGCTTTAAAATGCGTCACTGGGATCTAAGGCCTGTTTAATATACCCAACAAACAAGTTACTAATAGCATTGAAATATACAGTATTCTTTTAACAAACAAAAAGACTTGATGAATACTTAAGGTAGGTCTTGAGATTGGAAATTATACAGTGTCTATATATTAGATTATTTTTATTATGTATATATAGTATATGTTAATTTTTTTTAATTTTTAGTGTACTTATTATTTTTTATTTCGGTATCTCTTAGTAAAATATATGACTTGCCACAGTTTGAGATGCTAGAAACTGAAAAGGATATAATTCCACTGTAGCTTATTTGAAAAACAGACTTTAACTCATTCTTTAAATCAACCTTTTCAACATAATGAGTGAACATAACTTTTGTCCTTTTTCTTGAAATCTTTTCCTTCCCTCATTTCTTTTTCTTTGCAATTAGTAATTGATAATAATAACATGCAGCTACTCAAGAGGAAGCAGCAATGGCATATGATATGGCAGCTATAGAGCATAGGGGACCTAACGCTGTTACAAACTTTGACCTTAGCCGTTACATCAAGTGCAATCCTCAACCAAAACCAAATCCTAATTCTACTGACCTAAATCCCATTCCTAACACAAAGGAGGAAATAAATTTTAGCTTCATCAACCAACAGCACGAACAGCAACAGAGCTCAAATTCTGCCGGAACCACCGTACCTCCGCCACATCCAGTGGGCGGCACAGCTGCTTCATCGGCCGTTGACTTCCCTGAGACACCGCCGGAGCCGGACAGGCCGCGGAGGAGTTTTCCAGATGACATACAAACATACTTTGACTGCCAAGATTCGAGTAGTTTTGTCGAAGAGCATGATATTATATTTGGAGACTTGGATTCCTTTCTGTTGCCTATGTTTGCATATGAGCTTAATACCTAGCTAAGTAGCTTAACTTAATTAGGAGTTTGAAGTAATATTACGGCATTCGAGATACATAATCAAGAATGTTTTAATTGTTAATATACGAGTAAAAGGTTAAAGGCAGCTGGAAGAGTCGAGACCAAAACAAAAAAAAGGATAGAAATATTATTTCTCAGTTTTGATTTTTAATATTTGATTATTTTGTTTTACTTTATTTTATTTAAAGAGCGATCTAGGAGAGAGAGTCAAAGTGAGGTTGTAGCGTTTAGCTACTGATTTTTAAGAAAAATGAAGAAATGCAGTAAAAACAATAAAGAATTTAAGATAAGGAAAAGGGATTCAGTTCAGTCATGCTCTGATTACAATGATTAGAATCCTATATACTATTCAGCCAAAATGGCCAGCTAAGGAAGAGTGACAACCTTCCTTACTAATAGACAAGTGTCCACCTTCTAGGGGAGTGGCAAAGAAGTGCGCAAATTTGGTTCGCAGAATAAGGATGAGTCAAGGCAAAGAAGTGCGCAAATTTAGTATACCCGTCGATCACTACCAGCACTGAGTCCTTCCCATTGGATTTAGGCAGCCCGCTTATGAAGTCCATTGCAATATGTTCCCAAGCTCGTGATGGTATAGACAGAGGCTGTAGAAGCCCAGGATAAGCTACACTTTCTGACTTATTTCTTTGGCAAGTCTCGCATTCAGCCACTTGTTTCTTGACATCCTGCAGTAGTGTAGGCCAATAAAATAGTGCTTTGAGTCTCTGTTGAGTGCCAAGTATGCCTGAGTGGCCACCCCAAGGTGTGGAGTGCATATCATCAATCAATTTTTTTCTAAGAGGACCGTGGCTACCAACCCAAACTTTATCATTTTGTGTGAGAATTCCATGTTGCAGTTGCATCCCTGGAACTCCACTAGGATCAATGCTCAATTGGGTGATAAATTCTTGTGCGATTGGATCATTTTGGTAGCTGTCTAGGACTTTTTCCATCCATTTGGGCTGAACTACTGTAATACCAGAACATTCCCCTTCCTCAAATTGTCTGGAAAGAGCATCAGCAGCTACATTCTCAACACCCTTGCGATATTGAATTTCATAGCTAAGCCCAAGCAACTTAGTAACCCCTTTATGCTGCAATGAAGTAGTGATTCTCTGATCCTTCAAGAACTTCAGGCTGAAATGGTCTGTTTTAATAATGAAATGATTAGGCTGTAAGTAATGGCGCCACTTCTCCACAGCATGAAGTAGAGCAATCAGTTCCTTCTCATAGGTAGAAAGTCCCAAATGTCTAGGACTTAATGCTTGACTAATAAATGCAAGGGGCCTGCCCTTTTGCATCAACACTGCCCCAATGCCTTTACCACTAGCATCCACTTCCACTACAAAGGGTGATGAAAAATCCGGTAAGGCTAGCACAGGAGCTCTAGACATTGCTTGTTTTAGTTCTTCAAAAGCTTGAGTAGCTTCGATGGTCCAATTGAATCCCCCCTTCTTTAACAGATTAGTCAAAGGTTTGCTAATGATAGCAAAGTCTTTGATAAATCTTCGATAATATCCTGTAAGGCGAAGGAACCCCCGTAGCTCTTTTATCGTCTTGGGTTTCAATAGCTCAAAAAGACTCCATGCACTTCTCATCAAAGATAAACTTGACATCCTTCTCTAACAATTTGCAAAGCGGGTTCACAATTTTTGAAAAATCTTTAATGAATCGCCGGTAGAACTTGGCATGACCAAGGAAACTCCTGACCCCTTTGGCAGAAGTAGGGGGAGGGAGCCTTGAGATAACCTCTATTTTTGTCTTATCAACTTCAATTCCTTGCCTTGAGATTTTGTGACCCAATACAATTCCCTCTTGCACCATAAAGTGACATTTCTCCCAGTTGAGCACAAGGTTGGTTTCTTCACATCTTGCCAAAACCCTATCCAAGTTCACCAAACATTCTTCAAATGAATCTCCCACCACACTGAAGTCGTCCATGAATACCTCCAAGATATCCTCCACCATGTCGGTGAAAATTGCCATCATACATCTTTGGAAGGTCGCTGGGGCATTACATAGTCCGAATGGCATTCTCGAGAAAGCGAACGTGCCATAAGGACATGTAAAGGTTGTCTTCTCCTGATCCTCCGGGGCAATGAGAATTTGATTATACCCCGAGTAGCCATCTAGAAAACAATAAAAGGCTCGGCCCGCAAGACGATCGAGCATTTGGTCCAAGAATAGTAGTGGGAAATGATCTTTTCTTGTCACCTTATTCAGCTTTCTATAGTCCATACACACTCTCCAACCCGTAACTGTCCGAGTAGGAATCAACTCATTGTTGTCATTGGTCACTACCATCATTCCACCCTTCTTTGGCACACATTGGACCGGAGAGGTCCATGAACTATCCGAGATCGGGTAAACCACACCGGCGTCAAGCCACTTGATAACCTCTTTCTTTACTACTTCTTGCATCACCTCGTTGAGTCTCCTTTGATGTTCAAGAGATGGTCGTGCATCCTCCTCCAAGATGATCTTATGCATGCAAAATGCGGGGCTTATTCCCCTGATGTCCGCCAAAGTCCATCCTATTGCCCTTTTTCACTTTTGAAGCGCCTCCACAGTGGCCTCAACCTGCAAGTTAGTGAGGCAAGAAGAAAGAATAAATGGAAGAGTAGAATTAGAGCCCAAGATCCAACACCGGTGGCTCCTCAATTGATGGCTTGGTTGGCGGAGTTTTGCGATTCTCAAGATCCAAAGATAGCTTCCTAGGCTCATATGAATATGAACCCATTCCATGCAATGCATTCACGCACTCCACTCTACCGGCATCATCATTGACATCCATGTTAAGAAGCACGGCTTCAAGAGGATCTTCAACATTAATCAAGGCACTTGGGTCATCCACTATCACCGCCGTGACAATGTCCACAAATGAACACACCTCCGTACTATTGGGTTGTCTCATTGATTTGCACACATGAAATACCACCTTCTCATCACCCACATGGAATGTTAACTCCCCTGCTTCCACATCAACCAATGCCTTCCCCGTAGCTAGGAAAGGTCTTCCAAGAATAATAGGCACTTCGAAATCCACTTCACAATCCAATATGACAAAGTCGGCCGGCAATATGAATTTGTCCACCCGGACAAGCACATCGTCGATTATACCTAAAGGCCTCTTCATCGACCGGTCCGCCATTTGAAGTCTCATTGAGGTTGGCCTAGGTTGCCTAATTCCCAAAGTCTTGAAGACTGAGTACGGCATCAGATTAATGCTAGCCCCCAAGTCACATAGGGCCTTAGCAAAGTCCGCACTCCCAATAGTGCAAGGAATAGTGAAAGCTCCAGGGTCTTCTAGTTTCGGGGCCATAGAATGCACAATCGCACTAACTTGGTGCGTCATCTTTATTGTTTCACACTCCATAGAACGCTTCTTGGTGACTAAATCCTTCATAAATTTTGCATACCCAGGCATTTGTTCAAGTGCCTCCACTAAAGGAACATTGATTGTGAGGCTCTTCATCATGTCTATGAATTTCTTGAACTGATTGTCATTCTTTTGCTTTGCTAACCGCTGAGGATATGGTGGAGGTGGTCTAGGCAAGGGTGCCTTGGCCTTGGGCACCGCCGGCTCGGGTATATCAATAATGTGTTCCCTAGACGGGTTCACGGCATCTTGAGTCTCTACCCCGGCCTCATCATCAATATCAATCCGCACATCATTTGTCACTATTGGTTCAACCACATTGTCAACATTCAAAGGTGCATCATCATCATGCAACTCAATTTCATCATTCACAACCTGATTCTCAACCGAGGCATGAACATCACCTCCTCTTCCACTCCTAGTTGTAACCGCCATCACATGATTGTTACCCCCCTTCGGGTTCACTACCGTATCACTTGGTAGCGTCCGTTTTAGGTCGGGTATTTAAAGCTTGAGAAATTTGTCCTATTTGCACCTCTAGGTTCCGGATAGATGTATCATGTAAAGCCAATTGTGCGTCAGAATCTTGGTTCTTTTTCATCATCTACTCGAACATCATCTCTATCCGTCCCATATCACTTCCGGAAGAACTAGGCCCTTGTGACTGAAAGGGGGGTGGATTGTTTGGTTGTTGGAACATGGGGGGCCTTTGAAAGCCTTGCCCCCTACCACCACTATTCCAGCCTCCTTGATTGCTATTGTTGTTGTTCCCGTTCCAATTGCCTTGGTTATTACCTTGATTACCCCAATTGTTGTTCTGATTGTTATTGTTCCAATTGTTACCACCTTGTTGTTGATTATTATTATTCCAATTGCCGCCTCCTTGTTGATTTCCCCAATTGCCTTGGGGGCGCCATTGTTGATTCCCTTGATTTCCTCTATTTCCTTGGTAGTTATTGACAAATTGGCATTCCTCAGTTTTATCATCATAACACTCGTTCGAATAACCACCACCATCATTGTTGTCAAACTGCTCACCATTACCTTGAGGTTGTTGTTGCCCTCTTTGCCTCCTTTTTAGCATAGAAACATTCTCCATTGCATTGACTTGGCGCGGATTTTTTACTTGTTGCAATTGCGCCTTCGCCAACTGATTCATTGTTGTTGTAAGTTCGGCAATAGCTTGGCCATGGTCACTCAACTCCTTGTGCAAATGGATGACTGTGGGGTCACCTTGGGGTACATTCGTTCGGCTTTGCCATGCCGAAGAGGTGTCGGCCATTTCATCAAGTACGTCACATGCCTCTTGGTAAGAAAGTTTCATAAAGTTCCCACCAGCCAATTGGTTCACAATGCACTGATTCATGGTGTTGATGCCCCTATAGAAAGTCTGCTGGACCATCACCTCAGTCATGTCGTTGTTAGGGCACTCCTTCACCATTGTTCTATATCGCTCCCAGATCTCATACAATGGTTCCGTTGGCATTTGCTTGAAAGCTAGAATCTCGTCCCGAAGAGCCGCCATATGATTTGGAGAAAAGAACTTGGCAATCAATTTGTCCACCAATTCACATGGGGTGATAGAATGATTTGGTAACCTTTCTAACCAGTCCAACGCTTTGCCCCGAAGAAAAAAGGGGAAAAGCCTCAATCGCAATGCATCCTCTGACACGTTTGTTTGTTTGCTGCCCCAGCAAGTATCTACGAACCCCTTCAAGTGCTTGTATGCATTTTGGTCGGAGGCGCTCGTAAAATATCCCCTTTGCTCGAGCAAGGTCAACATGACATTTGTGATTTGAAAGTTCCCCGCCCGGATTCGGGGAGGAACGATGGCACTCGCGTACCCTTGATTAGGAAGAACTCTTGGGACTTGCTCTTGGCGGTGGCGGAGGAGGGTCTGGAATAGGATTGTTGTCATTTGCATGGGCTGGACGGCCCCTACGTGGAACTTGAGGTGGTATAACCTCTTCGGGCTCAAGATCCTCTACCTCCTCCCCCGCGTTCATGTTGCCAAGAGGATCGTTTGCAGTGAGAGCCATAGTACCTGAATGATTGACACAAATAGAATTAGTAAACAAGAAGAAAAGAGAAGCAAAACACAAGACTAACTAAACCGATAGTCAACATCGTAAGCTCCCCGGCAACGGCGCCAAAAAGTTGATCGCGGCCGTCTCAACACTACACAATGGTAGGAAGAGTGGGTAGCAATAACTAATACCCGAATAGTGGATCGGGGTCGAATTTCCACAGGGAGCTTGGAATGGAGTTGTATTGCCAGTTTAGTTTAGAATTGCGTTTGTACTTCTAATTACACTCCTAACATTTTTGGGGGTTTTTATATTTAAAACTACTTTTGTAATCTAAGGATTAAAGCTAAATTATGCTAAGGAAATATTGCTAAGTTGTGCTTAATATAGGAAAAAGGCACTAGGGTTGTGACACTACCTAGGTGGCTAGCTAACAGATAGAAACTACTAAGGGGAGATTGATAAATCTGGGTTTAGTGCTATAGCCGTTACACAATTGCACTCATTCTCACACTTCTCGGTAGAGAGAACAATTTTGCCCAATTGACTCTCTCGAGACCAATTAGGTAGGCCAATTAGATCGGGCAACTAGGGCTCAAGTAGGGTAATTACTCTTTCGAGGTTTAACCCATTAATTGGGACTACCATTCTCATGGGTCCATCCCAATTCCTTGTTGGGTTAACTTTTAGGGTCATATGACTCTCTCTCTCAAGAAGAGTTAGACCCACTAAGATTGAATTCATGTTTGCAACCACAAATTCTAGATTGAAACTCAAATCAACCCAAATAACAAATACCCAATCTCAATGTCACCCTAGAATGCAACACCCATTAACTACCCACACTAGGGTTGAGCCACAACCCTAGCTAATGGGTTTAGCTAGACATAATTAAAGAAGAAACAGTAGAAATAGATGATGAAATGAACATAATAATTGATTACTACTTAAAGTCTATGATATTCAAGAGTAAAATTGCCAAAATAGGCTACAAAATACTCCTCACTAGCGCAACTCTCGTTCAGCAGCTAAAACCTCACCTAAAAATATCAAAAAGATCTATTTATACCGAGCTAGAAAATCTGGACAAAAATGCCCCTGTGGGGTAGGCGCGGACCGCGCAAAGAGGGAGCGCGACCGCGTTGGCTCTTGGACTCTTGAACTCTGTTCTCTGAAGTTGGGACCGTGGACCGCGCAGAAATGGAGCGCGGCCGCGTTTCAGGACGGGCGCGGACCGCGTAGAACTGGAGCGCGGCCGCATGGCAGTACTTTGGCAAAAACACCATCTCTCTGAATCTCATCTACGCGGACCGCGTAAAAAGGAGCGCGGACTACGCAGATTGCCCTTGAATGACCTAGTCTCTGAATCTCCTAGCGCGACCGCATGGCAAAACAGTGTGGTCCGCGCTAGGTCTTCTTGTTCCCCACTTCAATTGGTCTTTGACACTTAGCAGGTTTCACTCCGTTTTGAGCCGATCTTTGACATTTGCCATCTTGTCGCTCAAACCTGCAATCAAGCGCAACTTGTAAGGATTTTGGGATTATTTTGTGGCAATTTATAACAAAAGCAATAGCAAGTAGGGGTATAATCATGTTAAAATCCTAACTTATCACTGAGTAAATCCAGTTTGGAAGGATCCAAAAGGTACTGAAAAGGGCTGTACCATTGGGTTCATTATCAGGGGGTAAGTGGTGGGCTGATTTAAGGGATTAATGGAGTTAGGGTTTAACATGCGATGAGTTTGGGGAAGGTATGGTTGGGTCGACATTGGGTACGAGCTTATGTGAGGGAGGAAGGGCTGAGTAGAAACAGGGTAGGTTCCTATTTGAGAAACAAAAGGTTGGGTGGTGGTAGAAGAAAGGTGTGGAATTGATGATTGAGTATTGACTGGATTGGATCTCACAGGTGGTTGAAAAGCTGCGGCTGAAGGGTTTAGGGGTGTGCTGAAGGAGACTGCATTAGGAGCTTTAGAGTGAGCTGGAGCACTATCAATCTGAAGAGGAGAGATAGGAGGAGTTTGGTGTCGTCTGATACCTCCAACAGAGGACTGACCGGTTTCTGACGGTGAACCACCATGGATTCCGGCAACGATTGATTTTTCCGTTGGTCCAAGTCCGACTTGATTTTGGTTGTGCATGGCTAAGAGTATCTCTTCGATTTGCTTGGTGGAACCTGAAAATTCCACCATTTTATTTTCGAAATTCTCCTGCTTATCCTCCAATTTATCCATTCGTTTCATCGATTCCTCCATAAAAATTTGTAACTGAACTTCGACTCTCTTCAACCCATCATCTGGGGCTGAAGATTTCTGTTTATCCCCCATTTTCTGTTGCCAAGAACGGAGCTCTGATACCAAAATTGTAGCGTTTAGCTACTGATTTTTAAGAAAAATGAAGAAATGCAGTAAAAACAATAAAGAATTTTAGATAAGGAAAAGGGATTCATTTCAGTCATGCTCTGATTACAATGATTAGAATCCTATATACTATTCAGCCAAAATGGCCAGCTAAGGAAGTGTAACAACCTTCCTTACTAATTGACAAGTGTCCACCTTCTAGAAAGAGTAAAAGACTGAGAAAATGACAAAAAGGCTTAACTATATTATATGCAACTTAAGGACTAATGTATAAATAGGAAAACTATGGGGTTTTAATAAGCTGGTTGATTAATATTAAGTTCAGCACATGTCGGGCACGACAGAGGGATTCTGTTTTATGTTTTTCTTTTCCTTCTTAATGACTTCTCTTTGTCAAATATTGCATCTAATATTAAGATAGCCTGTAGAGTAGTGAGTTAACGAAAACCTTTCCCCACTCATATTTAAAAACGCAGTAAACTATTTGCTTTTGATCGTATATTAGTCTGTATTCCTATAATCGTGTACTTTGATGAATGACTGATGATGACTCTGTTAAGTGGTTAAAGTCAGTGTTAAAACCGTGTTAATTAGTTGTAGTACTAATGAATTACTAATAAACGTCAATTGGCTAGGTGCAAGTTGCAAGGAAATCCTTGTGACGTCAAGTCAGCAATTAATTAATAACACTTTGATTCTTGTAAAGGAAGGGGTAACATAATAAGTCTTAGGGTAGTTTAGCCATTTCACAATGTTAGTTAGTTAATCAGTTAAGACAGTTCGTTAGGAGCCTAACAACTTTTAAGTTTGTTAATGATAGTTATCCTCTAATATGGCTATATAAACATATTGTATCTAGTCTCGATTCTTGCAAACTATTTAATGCACATAAGGCACATGGTATACCTGTTGCATTTGTTGAAGGATCATTTGTAGATGTTGTAATGGTTTTGTTCAGTAACTGCACTATGTGACCATACTTTGTACAGTTTCCTAGTTGAGGCAGCATAATTGCATGCTTAGTGAATTGTTCTGCATTTGTGTAGTTGCATTTTCTCCTTAGTTTGGCATTTGAACATTCTGCATATTTTCTATCCATCCTTGATTATATGTTAATTGGTGGTTGATTCTGCATCATAGTTTCAGACAGTACATTGTAGGCAGCATGAGGATTACCATTTTTCTTTCTTGACCTGAAGTCTGCTGGATATCCCTCTATTTTGTGGAGTAGCAGTTTTCCTTGCTACGACCCTTCATTTTGCACACCTCAAAATAGAGATTGAAATTTTTCTTTGTCTTATGATAGTTTCCTCCATTTCTAATATACATAGCTACATCATATTGCCCTGTGGTAATAGTAGGACTTGCCCCTAATAGTCATGAACTTGTTGCAACAGATATTTGACTTTCATCACTAATAACCATAGCATAAGCTTGGTTTACAGATGGTATAGGACTCATTAGTAGACTTTGGCTTCTTGCTTGACTGTAAGAGTCATTAAGCCCCATCAAGAATTAGAACAACTTAAGTTTTTGCAAATGCAGCACAAAATCTCTTGACATAGGGCAATCACATCCTGGTGCAGGAACTAAAGCTTCAAACTCTTCCCATAAGTCTTTCAGTTTTGAGAAGTACACAAAAACTGAGGCAGTTCCTTGGCTTAGTGTGGTTATTTTTTTATGTGATTATATGATCTAGAGCCATCTATTTTATCAAATCTCTCATGCAGATCATTCCACACTACTTGTGCACTTGAGGTATACATTATACCTCCAAGAAGATTGCTAGATACAGAATTCATTAGCCAAGATAACACCAGAGCATTTACCCATTCCCAGTGATTTCACAAGTTTTCTGGAAAATTTTCTTTGGAACAAGTTCCATCAACGAACCCTAATTTATTTTTGCCTAACAAGGCTATTCTCATAGATCTATACTACAGAGAGTATTTTTCGATACCTGTTAGTTCAAATGAGAATATTTGAATTCCACTCACATCAGATGGACTCAAGAACAAGGGATGATTGTAGTCAAGATTTGGTGCAAAATCTGGCACAGCTCCGCCGGATTGATTTCCAGTAGAATTGACTGGGATTGCGTGTATGGGTTCTTCATTTTCCATTGCTCAGAATCGTTGATTGAATTGTTGGATTGTAATGACTGTTACTTAAATTGCGGGATTGAATGATCGAGTTTCAAGCTCTTAGAAGCTTGAGATCTGATACCATGAACTAATCTTGGGTTTCTTACCCAGATGAGAAATACAGAGAGATAGTGAAATATATATATATATATATATATATATATATATATATATATATATATATAGAGAGAGAGAGAGAGAGAGAGAGAGAGAGAGAGAGAGAGAGAGACGAAAAAGAAGATAGCATAATAGAAATGATATGTTATTCACTTAGCTTTGGAGAATAGATACATGCATTATGTTTATATAACCTTATTAGAGGCTAACTAAACTTATTTTTTTGGATACTAATAACTTCATAAATATGACATTATTAAGAAAAAAAAGCGAGCCTAGAATTTTAAAAGATCAGTGCTTTCGTACTTGATAAAGATGATAACTGAATTGAAATTTTTCTGTTAAGAGCTACGGAGTATAAATTTTCTTTTAATTATTCCGTGTACATTTCATTGATTACTACTAATAAATAAATAGGTCTTAAAGATAAATAGGAATTTCCTAAAACTAAAGGTATTCCAACTACAATATTACATAAAAATAATTCGTAATTAACTTTAAAATATTTTAATATATACTGAGGAAATACTTGCTCTCTCCATTCTCTTTTACTAGTCTATATTGACTAAGACATGTTCCTTAAAAAATTATTTATTTAGTTACCCTTGCTATTGGTAATAATTAAAATTGTCTGACCCAAGAGGAAAGGAGGGAGTACTATTTGTCCCAAAAAATGAAAAAGGGTCAAAATTACTTATATAATATTGAATATTGTTTAAAGTTATCCCATATCATATTAATCGATCAAAAATTACCCTATTGTTTTACTATTTAACAAATATACTCCAAAGGTTAACGCTTGGGCCCGTGGCAGCCATTTAGCCATTTTGTCAATTTAATAATCCCTCTGTTTCAGTTTTAATGACATACTTTCCTTAGTAGTTAGATCCAAAAAGAATGACATGTTTCTATATTTGGAAACAATTTAACGTTAAACTTTTCATTTTACCTAAAGTTTTTATAGCCAAACAAATGCATGACCCCACAAATCTTTTACCCCTTAAGCTTTTAGGACCACATGTTTCAAAAGTCTTTTTTTTTCTTAAACTTTGTGCGAAGTCAAACTACATCATCTAAGTTGAAACGAATAAAGTATTATTTGTTTACCGACCCCACCCAATACTCATTACTCGACCTAAAAAAATCCTCGTAACACTTAAAGTCTAAACCCTAATGTCACGACCCCAGGTATCCGGGTCGTGATGGCGCCTATCACAGTACTAGGCAAGCCAACCAAACATTCACCACAACGAGATCTTTTATAAAATCATTTTTCTTGTATCGAATAAGTCTAAATTCGTCATATGAAATAGATAAATAAAATAGAATATGAGGAAAACTAGCACAAAATACCAACACAACCCAACAAATTCGGTGTCACTGGTTAAGAGCCTCTAAATACAACTCAAAAACTAACTGAATAATACATCATAAGTCAGAAATAACAGAACACTAAGATAGGAAGGAGGAAAGCAGGGCTGCGAACGCCGTACAGCTACCTTGCGATCTCCGGAAATACTCTGAGAGTGTTGGAAGCTCTCACTCTGATGCGCGAGCACCTGGATCTGCACACAAGGTGCAGGGAGTAAGTGAGTACGCCAACTCAGTAAGTAACTAAAGTACATAAAGTCTGAGTCCAGTGACGAGCATTTAAAAGTCATATATCAGGAAATCTCAATAGAAATATCAAGTCAAAGATCTGCAATTCAATAGTCGATTTACTCGTAAAATCTTCAGTTTAAATCAAAGTCTTTGATATCATTTATTCAATATTTTTCAATAGAGGCTTAGCATAAAAAAAGAGTGAAAGCAGTAAATATCATAAACAGGCCCCTCGGGCAAGATATCACTCATAAGTATGGCCCCTAGGGCAAGCCTCTCAGTCACTCGTGACTCAGCTTTCATCACAGAGTACCCACTCTCAGCACTCCCGCTCAATAATTAGCTCATAGTATTAGTAATAATAATAATCGTTGCGGCGTGTAGCCCGCTCCAATATATATATATATATAATAATCGCTGTGGCGTGCAACCCGATCCAATATATATAGTCGACTACGCTCACTAGGGGTGTACAGATTCTGGAGGGGCCCCTACAACACAAGCGTCATATCGCTGCGGCGCACAGCCTGATCCAATACATATCGCTGCGGCGTATAGCCCGATCCATATAAGTATTGCTGCGGCGTGCAGTCCGATC
This sequence comes from Nicotiana attenuata, assembly GCF_001879085.1. NCBI lineage: Eukaryota > Viridiplantae > Streptophyta > Magnoliopsida > Solanales > Solanaceae > Nicotiana > Nicotiana attenuata. The sequence goes on along the minus strand of NC_031994.1, from coordinate 90,057,573 downwards.
CATAATGTATATATATAATATCGTTGCGGCGTGCAGCCCGATCCATATATATATATATAAATCCTCACCATTAGGTCCTCAACCTCTCTCAGTCATTAACCTCAGGCCACTCGGGCATATCGGTGAAAAATCGGGGAACTCAGCCCAAACAGTTTTTATATATTAAGATGTATAGTAATGAAATCGGTTTTAAACAATAAACATGTAAAACATGACTGAGGATATTCTTTTAAATCAAATAGAGTGAGAAAAGTAGTAAAAATAAACCTAAGGGTCTAAACAGGTCGGCACAAGGCCCCAAACACGGCGTACAACCCAAGATAGTATAAAACTCTAAAATACAGATTATCATAAGATTTCAAATCAAACACGCGGCTTAATAGCCGCTACAGGACAGACCAAGTCACAATCCCTACCTGTGCACGCCCACACGCTCGTCACCTAGCATGTGCGTCACCTCATTTATCAAAATAATACGAAATACCGGGGTTTCATACCCTTAGGTCCAGATGTATAATTGTTACTTACCTCAAACAAGATGAAATACTACTCTGCGACGCCCTTGCCTCTCGACTCGGCCTCAACTCGCATCGAATCTACCCAAAATCAGAATCATAACATTAGAATATGCAAAGGGAATGAAACCCATGCGAATTTAATCAAATTACAACACAAATCCAGAAATTTGACCAAACCCGACCCCGGGACCACGTCTCGGAATCCGATAAAAGTTACATCAATAAAATCCTTCCTCCCACGAGTTCATACATACCATAAATACCAAAATTTGACCACAAATGACCCCTCAAATCCCTAGATTAAGGTCTCCAATTTTCAAGCCCTAAACCCCCAATTTTTGCTACTAATTTCCATAGATTTCAAGCTTAATCAGTCAAAAACCATCATAGAAACAAGTTTAGGGTCCAAAAACCTTGCCTCCACGAAATCTCCTTGAAATCCCTCTTCAAAATGCTCCCTCAAGCTCAAACCCGTCGTAAAAATGGTGGAATAACCAAAAATTCGCGAAGGAGGGCTTATATACTTTCTGGCCCAGGGTTTTCGCACCTAAGGACCATTTTCCGCTCCTGCGGAGCCGCTTCTGTGGCCAAACGACCGCTTTTGTGATTTCCAAAATTAATCCTATCGTGATGGCACCTAACGTGGTACTAGGCACGCCGACACCCTACCAAACCTATCAACAATTTCATTTTTTTAAGACAAAATCAAAGCTATTTAACAATAAACCTGCATAAGGAGTTTAAAAATCAAAACAACAGTACGGAAAGAAATCCCGACATCGGGGTATCAGTAGTCGTGAGCATCTACTACAGCCGTCTGACAACATCAAAGCTAACATGGCCGGAAAAATCATTGAATACAACTAAGGGAGAATAAGGAGGGTAGAAAGCAGGGCTGCGATCGCCAGGCAGCTACCTTGCTAACTCCGATGAACCTGCCACTGAGTAATCAACACCCGCTACTGGGTTCAGAAATACCTGAATCTGCACATAAGGTGCAGGGAGTAATGTGAGTACGCTAACTCAGTAAGTAATAAAGGTAAATAAAGACTGAGCAGTAGTGACGAGCATTTAAAATCATATACATCTCATAACATAAAAACCTCAGTGGAAATAACAAGATTCAAATCAGCAGTTAAATTCCGAACATCTCGTAAAAATTTTCAGTTTCAATAAAAGTTGTTTAAAACATTTGTTCAACATTTTCAGTAGAGGCTCAGTATAAAAGTAGAGTGAAAACGGTAATTTTATAAAAACAAGCCCCTCGGGCAAAGAGTATATATATAGCCCCTCGGGCACGCCTCTCTGTCACTCGTTACCCAACTCTCATCAATCAGTGCTCACACTCAGCACTCACGCTCAATAGGTACCTTATAATAACCGCTGCGGTGTGCAGCCCGATCCACAAATATATAGTTGACTGCGCTTACTGGGTGTGTGCAAACTCCGGAGGGGCTCTTACAGCCCAAGCGCTATATCGCTGCGGCGTACAGCCCGACCCAATATCACTGCAGCGTGTAGCCCGATCCATTTATCCTTGAGGCGTGCAGCCCGATCCATATACATATATATATCGCTGCGCGTGCAACCCGATCCATAATTATATAATCCTCACCATCAGGCCCTCGGCCTCTCTCAGTCATCAACCTCACAAGGCACTCGGGCATTTCAGTGAAAAATTAGGGAACTTAACCCAAACAACTTTCATATATTTAAAAATAGAGTAATGAAACTAAATCAAACCAAAAATCCGTTCTCTCTCCTCTACTAAACCCAACGGCTAATTTTGTATAATTACGTCTCCTTCACGCGCCATCAGATGGAACCGCCAGACGGTGCCGCTCTGGCGCGTCTGGGAGGTCAAACGATTCCAAATAACATGGCAAACCAACCCTCTGATCCAATTGGAACAAAATTGACCTATGCTACAAAGATCATCTCTGCTTCGACTGCTCCGACCTCTTTAATTTGCCATGGCAGGGAAGCTGTAATAGCAACTCATGCTACACACAACGACATGCTGGCGGTTCTATTCAAAGATACAGATTACTATGGTGTTATGACTGAGGAGTGCAAACTCACAATCGTTGGGAGATTCCTCAAACCAAGGCCCCAAATTGACAAAATTAGATCAAAATTCAAGGAATTAATATCGATTAAGGGCTATGTCAAGATAGGGGTCTATGACATGTATAATGTGTTCCTTGATTTCACTAATGAAGATGATTTTAAGGATGTCTGGTTTAGAAGAGTTAAGGGCAGCAAATGTGGCTTCAAAAATGGTCGCCGGATTTCAAGCCGGAGGAAGACCTGCCTATCGCTCTGGTATGGGTTCTTCTGCTTGGCTTACCTTTTCATATGCACACTTGGAATTATGTTAAACAAGTGGTGAGTACAATTGGTACTCCCCTTGAAATGGATTTAGCTACTAGAGGAAGAACAAGACCTAGTATGGCCAAAGTAAGAGTTGAAATCGATCTGCTTAAGGAACAACCGAACTCTGTCTATGTTGGCCAAATATATGACAATGCACCTCAAAAAGGCTTTATGAAAAAAATTGAATTTGAGGGTGTACCTAAATACTGCAAATTCTGTCGAAAATTAGGACATAATCTGGTCAATTGTAGAGCGTTAGAAAAAAAAAGCTGCTGAAAATAGAGAGTTAGAGGTACAAAAGGCCCCTGAAAATCAGAATGAGGAGGACAGGGCACTTGGGGATCAAAATCTGGAAGTTGTTACTATTTTTGGAAATGCTGCTAACAAAGAAACTGTTGCACTGATTGATCATAATAGAGCTGCTGAATCTGCTGCATATGAAACTTCTGTGAATGATGGACAGCCTGAAAACAAAATCATTTAAACGCAAAAGAGTGAAAATCTAAAATTTGGGCCGGCTATTAATAGAGAAAGAGCTAAACTGGTTGATCAAGATAAAGAAAAAGAGGCTGGAAATTCTAGAAATGCTATTAATAGAGGAATTGCTGGACTGGTTGATCAAAATAGAGAAACTGCGTCTGTTGAATCAGCTGCATCTGCTGTATCTGCTGATGTTAATTATAGACAGCCTGAAAACAAGAAAACTCAAAGGCATACTGCTGTTAATACTGCTGCTAATTCTGCTAAACAAGAAAACTCAAAGGCTGCTAATAATGTTGCACATTCTGCTGCTAATAATGCTGTTAATCCTGTTGCTAATAATGTTGTTAATACTGATAACAGAATCACTCGAATGCAAAAGAGTGATTTAATATCTGATAAACACTTGCAACAACCATATAGCAATATCAGGGAGAGATCCAGGAAAAAAAACCAAAAAAAGCAAACAAGGAAAGTTGCCTAAGAAGAAAGCCAAAGTCCTATTCAAGCCAAGTTTCAACCTTTCTGCTGGCTATATCAGGAGGAAAAATCATACCAAAGATATAAGTTTGGACCTTCAAAACCTGAACCAGCATAGTACTAATGATAATGCCGTGAATTCTAATGCTTGTGAATAGGGAGATCAAGCTAAGGCTATCAACGATCAAGATAAGGCTATTAACGACCAATCTAAAGCTGCCAATGATCAACTGCCTTCGAGAACAAAGCTAGACAAACAGGAGCAGAAAGTTTATATCAATAATAGTGGAACAAAGGAGAATCTGCAGGAGTCCATTCGAGAAAATGAGAATTCGAGTGAGAGGGAAGATATTGAGAACAGAAAAATGCTAAAGAGAGCCCTTAACTTAAGTGATTATGTCAATGAATCTACTAGTGTGCCTACTGAAATTCGGAATCTTCCTGGGATTGAGATGTTAGTTGATCTCAATATAGAATCCAAATCCAAACAAAATATATGTGTGACTAGTCAACAAATTGAGGTGATATCCCTAATAGGGTGATAGTAATGGTTCCTGAAGATCAAATACAAACTGATGCAAAAGATGATTCTTTCCAGATCGTATGCTACAAAGAAAAGAAAAGGAAAAAAGCGAGGAAGAATAAAAGCAAAGATACTACACCTCCTAAAGGGGGACACTCCTGCTAGCCTGAACTGTTTCTATGATAAATGCCATTTTTTGGAACATTAGGGGAGTTAATACCAAAAAAGCCTTACCAAGGCTTAAAAAATTGATCTCCATCTATAAAGTGGAACTAGTTGCTATTATGGAACCTTTTGTTAGTACTAATCAAATAGAAAGGTGCAGGAGGTGCCTTGGCTATCAACACTGTATCTCTAATTCAAATGGTCAGATTTGGATCATGTGGTCAGGCAACAACATGACTACTATCTTGAACAACCACAAACAACAACTTACAATCAAATTGCATTATGGGGCTGCCAATAGTATCTCTACATCACAGCAGTATATGCTAAATGTACTCCTGAAGAAAGGAGAGAGCTATGGAATAGTCTGGAGCTAACAAATCAGCAAGTGAATGGTTCATGGTGCATTGGGGGTGATTTCAATGTCATTCTAGATCCGGATGAGAAAAAAGGTGGCAGAACTCACAGAATGAACAAAAGTCTAGAATTCAGCACCTGCATGGATAACTGTGGTATGATAGACTTGGGTTTTGTTGGTCCAAAATACACTTGGTGTAACAATTGGGAGCCAAGAAGAAGAATACGGAAGAGATTGGATAGAGTTTTTATCAATGATGATTGGTCCCAGATCTTTCAAAACAATACTGTCAACCATTTGGCTAGAATTGGCTCTGATCATAGACCTATTCTAATTCAATGCAAGGACACTGACCAGCAGGGGCCTAAATACTTCAAGTTCTTAAATTTTTGGACTAATCAACCAAATTTTTTACAGGTAGTTGAAGAAGTTTGGAGGAATCATATCAACGGAAATCCTCAGTGGAGACTTCAACAAAAGCTTAAAATGCTGAGCAGAAGACTGACTCAATGGTCTAAAGATGACATTGGCAATGTTTTCAACCAAGTTCAATGCTGGGAGAATAAAATGAAGGACCTTGAACAAATGGATCTTATGAACAATAATGATACAACCAGAACTGAACTGAACAAAGGACAAGCTGAATACATTAGATGGATGGGGATGCAGGAGGACATTCTCAGGCAGAAAGCTAGGGTGAACTGGTTTGAAGAAGGAGATGCTAACACTAAAAACTTCCATAGCACCATCAGAGGGAGTAGGAGAAGGATGCAAATTCTTAAAATCAAAGACCATAGAGGCCACTGGATTGAGGGGGATGCTAATATTGGCAAGGTTGTTGTACACCATTTTCAACAGCTCTTTAACATCAATCACCACTACAATGATCATGATATTATCAACTGTATTCCTCAATGTGCAACTGATGCAGATAATGAAAGTCTCACTGCCATTCCTGATACAGAAGAGATTAGAGATGTTGTCTTCAACATGAGTCCTGATAGTGCAGCAGGACTAGATGGATATAATGGAAAATTCTTTCAATGCTGTTGGGGTATCATTAAGGAGGATATCACTGATTTTGTTCAAGCTGTTTTCAATGGCAGGAGGCTCACTAATTTTTTTCTCATACCTGTTTAGTTCTCATTCCTAAAGTTGATTCTCCTAGTAGTTTTTCGGATTTGAGACATATTAGTTTGAGTAACTTTACTGCCAAGATTATCTCCAAGATCCTTTCCAGAAAGCTGAATCCTATTCTTGGGAATCTTATATCAGAGAATCAAAGTGGCTTTGTGAAAGGAAGATTGATCACTGAAAATATCCTATTAGCTCAGGAAATTGCTCAGGTAGTGAACAAGAAGAACAGAGGTGGCAATGTTATAATAAAACTTGACATGGCAAAAGCTTATGACAGAATTTCCTGGACCTTTCTGTTAGCAGTTATGAGGAAATTTGGTTTCTCTGAAAATTGGATTGACATGATATGGGGACTTCTACAAGATATATTGTACTGTTTCATTATAAATGGGGCTAGAACGGGGTTTTTCACATATACTCAGGGCCTCATATAGGGAGATCCCTTATCCCTGTGACGACCCGGCCTGTCGTCTTAAGAATTAACGCCCCGACCCCCTATTAACTGCTTTCCCCAAGCTTAAAGTTGACCGTAGTCGGAACAGTGTGAAGACAGCCTCGGAATGGAAATCCGATGGTTCCGTTAGCTCCGTTAGGTGATTTCGGGGATAGGAGCGTGATCGGAATGTGTTTTGGAGGTTCGTAGCTAATTTAGGCTTGAAATGCCGAAAGTTGAATTTTTGAGGTTTCCCGTCCGATAGTGAGATTTTGATCCAAAGGTCGGAATGGAATTCCGAAAGTTGGAGTAGCTCCGTAGTGTTTAATGTGACGTGTGTGCAAAATTTCAGGTCTTCCGGACGAGGTTTGGTAGACTTTTTGATCGAAAGTATGTTTTTTAGAGTTTTTGGAATTCTTAAGCTTGAATCCGATGAAAAATAGGTGTTTTGATGTTGTTTTTAGCGTTCCGAAGGTTGGAACAAGTTTGAATGATGTTTTAGGATTGGTTGGTAGGTTTTGGTTGAGGTCCCGGGGGCCTCGGGGGTGTTTCGGATGCTCAACGGGTCAATTTGGAACTTGTAGAATTGCTGAAAAATCTGGTATCTGGTTTCTTCATCGCGTTCGCGACCTTCCCTACGCGATCGCGTAGAGTAATTTTGGAGAGTGATCAATTTGTTCTTCGCTATCGCATTAATTGGTTCGCGATCGCGGAAGTCTGTTCCTTCCTTATTCGCGTTCGCATTCCCACATTCGCGTTCGCATAATAGAAGTGGGAGCTGGTGGTTCAGTGGCCCTTTTACCCTTCGCGTTCGCGTGGTCCCATTCGCGAACGCGTAAGCCCGCCCTTCTCCTTCTTCGCGATCACGTGCATCATGTCGCGTTCGCATAGGCCAGTTCTGGAGCCTTCATTTTTACTCTTCGCGATCGCAGGTTCCGTTTCGCGATCCCGATGCACAAAATACCTGGGCAGATTTCTTAAAATCCCAATTCGAGGGTTTAAGCCTATTTTCACATTTTCGAATTAAAGAGCTCGGGAGGGGAAACTTTTGAAGACTTTTGCACCTGGGTAACTTGGGTAAGTGATCTCTACCCAATTTAGATCAATTTCCATGAATCCTAACTTAAATCTAGCCTTTAAATTTCGAATTTGGCCGAATTATTGAGTTTTGATTGAGTTTTTGACATCCGATTTGAGAGATTCTTACATTATTAGACTCGTGTGAGTGTGAGGATTCTGGAAATATAAATTTTACTCGATTCCGAGACGTGGGCCCGAGGGCGTTTTGGTCATTTTACACAATTTTGCGTATTAGCTTAGAATTTAATTGTAGAATCAGTTACTTGAAGTGTTATTTACATTATGCAATTGAATTGAATAGATTTGGGCCATTTGGAGTCGAGTACTCGTGGCAAAGACGTGGTGTCGGGTTGATATTGAGCGGGTTCGAGGTAAGTGGCTTGTCTAACCTTGCGTGGGGGACTCTCCCCTTAGGATTGGTATTGTGGTAATTGAAATGCCTTGTACGTGAGGTGACGAGCGCGTACTTGTGCTAATTGTTGAAAATCCTATTTTTCATTAAATGGCCTTAAATTGTATTTTCCTTTCTTGTTTACACTACTTGGAATTTAAGCCTGTTGTTAGTCTAGAGAAGTATGTTTAATTGACTTAATTGATTTACTTGCTCAAAATGCCTTATTTGGATTATGTGCAACATGCTAGGCTAGCAATACCTGCTTTACCTTGATGTGGGATTTGAATTTATTTGTGTATTCTTCGTTGTTGCCTTAATATGAAATTTCCCTTCGCTGAATATTTTCTTGCTGTTGCTGTGTATTTACGTTGGGACTACGGATGTGGGATTCCGGTAGCTCCCCCTTGTCTGTTTACTTTGGGACTGCAGGTTAGATTCCCGATAGATCCCCCTGCACAATTACTTTGGGACTGCGGGTTAGATTCCCGATAGATCCCCCGGCACATTTACTTTGGGACTACGGGTTAGATTCCCGATAGATCCCCCTGCATATTTATATTTGGGGACTACGGATCGAGATTTCGGTAGATCCCACGCGCATTGATAGTTGGACTACGGGACGGGATCCCGGGAGATCCTTCGGACACATATATGATGGACTACGGGACGGTATCCTAGGAGATCCACTGGATAGTTGTAATTGGGACTACAGGACGGTATCCTGGAAGGTGCCCCGGTTGTTACCTCTGTGTTGAGTTGTATTTCTTTCCGTGGTTTGTTTGTCTCTGTTCTAGTTGTTGTTGTTTCTTTCAATTCTATGTTATTTCTTATTGTTGCACTTATTTATACTGTTTTGTTTCACACTGTTAACCCTTATATTTTATTTAACCTCAGTAGGGCCCTGACCTTCCTCGTCACTACCCGACCGAGGTTAGGCTTGGCACTTACTGAGTACCGCTGTGGTGTACTCATGCCCCTTCTGCGCATGTTTTTCATGTGCAGATCCAGGTACTTTCGCTTAGTCTTGTCATCCTTGAGGCGAGGCGCTTCTATAGAGACTTCAAGGTATATCTGTCGCGTTCGCAGACCGAGGAGTCCCTTTCTATTCACGCTTTTAAGTATTAGCCCTTCTGTATTCTTTTCTTTGATTAGACAAATCTGGAGTTAGACACTGTTAGATATTCAAAGGCTTGTGGTTTCATGAGATTCCGGATTTTGGGATAGTGTATTGGTTTTAGAATGTCGTGTTGTATATGCCGGGTGGCATTATAACTATTGCTTCTACTCAGTTATTTTGTTTTTGATTATTCTTTCCGCAAGTTGAGTTTATTTTTCCGCACTTGTTAGGCTTACCTAGTTGTAGAGAATAGGTGCCGTCACGACAGTTCACGGAGGGCGAACTGGGGTCGTGACAAGTTGGTATCAGAGCTCTAGGTTCATAGGAGTCATGGATCACAAGCCGGTTTATTAGAGTCTCGCTGATCGGTACAGAGACATCTGTGCTTATCTACGAGAGGCTATGTAACCGTTAGGAAAATTCGACTTCATTGATTTCCCTGTCGTGCGAGATTTTTGACATCACAATCCTAAACCTCTGTCTTCCATTCTCTCACAGATGGTGAGGACACGTGCTACCAGAGATGATCAGACGCCCGCGCCCCCTGCGAGAGCCGTCAGAGGTCGGGGCCGGGGTAGAGGCCGAGGACGCGCACGTGGTACAACCAGAGCACCCGCGCGAGCTGCCACCGAAGAGTCACCAGCAGTTCCAGCCAGAGCCCAAGCATCGGATACGCCTACTGCTACTACCACTCCAGCACTTCAGGAGACATTAGCACAGGTCCTGAGCATGTTTGGTACATTAGTTAAGGCGGGGTTGATCCAGGTTGTACCAACTACTTCACAGATCGGGGGAGGGACCCAGACTCCCGCTGCCCCCACTCCAGAGCAGCGAGTTCCCATTGGTCAGGTTGCAGGTGTCATAGCGACACAGCCTGTGGCCCTAGTTCAGCGGGTGGTGAGGGCCTCTTGCCGAGTAGAGGACAAGTGGGTCCAGGAGAGAGAGGGAAAACGAGGTCAGGAGAGAGAGTATAGGGGAGTGAGGAGGCCTCTTAGATTGGAGAGACCCACAGTTCCTTATTTTGGAGGAAGAGTGCGGCATGGTAGAGGTTTTGTGGGTCAGCCAACTCAGTTTGCGTCTCAGATTTCACACAGTGATTCAGGTGTTCAGGGGTCTTGGAGTACCCGTACCGCACAGTTTCCACTGCCACGTCAGCCGCGAGGTTGCTTTGAGTGTGGTGACATACGCCATGTGGTGAGGTATTTTCCTAGGCTTGGTAGGAGTGCACCTCCACAGACTTCTCATCCACAGCGCGCTCCGTAGAGTTCTCGGGCTACGGTCACAGCACCAATTGCTACCCCACCTACTCAGTCAGCTAGAGGGGAAGGCCAGGCCAGATATTTTGCCATTCCTGCTCGTACTGAGGCTGTCGCCTCCGATTCTGTCATTACAGGTACTATTTTGGTCTGTCACAGAGATGCATCGGTTCTATTCGATCCAGGCTCCACTTATTCTTATGTGTCTTCTTATTTTGCTCCACATTTGGGTGTACCCCGGGATTCTTTGAGTTCCCCAGTTTATGTTTCTACTCCTGTGGGAGATTCTATTGTTGTGGACCGCGTTTACCGGTCATGTTTGGTTATTCTTGGTGGTTTTGAGACCAGAGCCGACTTATTGTTGCTCAGCATGGTTGATTTTGATATTATCTTGGGCATGGACTGATTGTCGCCCCATCATGCTATTCTTGATTGTCACGCCAAAACTGTGACACTGGCCTTGCCAGGTGTACCGCATGTTGAGTGGAGGGGTGTTTTAGATTACACTCCCAGTAGAGTTATTTCCTTCCTTAAGGCTTAGCGTATGGTTGAGAAGGGGTGTGACGCGTATCCAGCTTATGTGAGAGATGTCAGTATTGGTACCCCCTTCAGTTGATTCAGTCCCAGTAGTACAGGATTTTCTCGATGTGATTCCAGCTGGTCTAACAAGCATGCCGCCTGATAGAGATATTGATTTTGGTATCGATTTGTGCGGGGCACTCAGCCCATTTCCATTCCTCCGTATCGTATGGCTCCTCCTGAGTTGAAGGAGTTGAAGGAGCAGTTGCAGGAATTACTTGATAAGGGTTTCATTCGACCCAGTGTATCACCTTGGGGTGCTCCTGTGTTATTTATGAAGAAGAAGGATAGTTCTATGCGCATGTGTATTGATTACCGCCAGTTGAATAAGGTGACAGTGAAGAACCGCTATCCTTTGCCTCGTATTGATGACCTGTTCGACCAATTGCAGGGTGCTTGTCTGTTTTCTAAGATTGACTTGCGTTCAGGCTATCATCAGTTGAAGATTCGAGAGCCAGATATCCCGAAGACTGCCTTCAGGACTCGTTATGGTCATTATGAGTTCCTTGTTATGTCATTTGGGCTGACCAATGCCCCAACAGCCTTTATGCATTTGATGCACAGTGTATTCCGTCCATATCTTGACTCTTTTGTTATTGTCTTTACTGATGACATTCTGGTATATTCCCGGAGTCGGGAAGATCATGAGCAGCACCTGAGGACAGTGCTTCAGACTTTGAGGGAAAAGAAGTTATATACAAAGTTTTTCAAATGTGAGTTTTGGTTGGATTCCGTGGCATCCTTAGGCCACGTGATATCGAGTGAGGGTATTCGGGTGGATCCGAAGAAGGTAGAGGCAGTGCAGAGTTGGCCCAGACCATCCTCAGCTATAGAGATCCGTAGTTTTCTTGGCTTGGCGGCTTATTACCGTCAATTTGTTCAGGGGTTTTCACCTATTGCGGCACCCATGACTAGACTGACCCAGAAGGGTGCTCCGTTCCAGTGGACGAAAGAGTGCGAGGAGAGCTTTCAGAAGCTCAAGACAACTTTGACTACAGCCCCAATTTTGATATTGCCTATCGGTTTGGGGTCTTATACTATCTATTGTGAGGCCTCGAGAGTTGGCCTCGGAGTGGTGTTGATGTAGGACAGTAGGGTGATTGCCTACGCGTCCAGACAGTTGAAGATACATGAGAAGAATTTCCCTGTTCACGACCTTGAGTTAGCTGCCATTGTTCCTGCCCTGAAGATTTGGTGCCATTATTTTTAAGGGGTTCCGTGTGAGATTTATACTAACCATCAGAGCTTGCAGCACTTGTTCAAGCAAAAGGATCTAAATTTGCGCCAGAAAAGGTAGTTAGAGTTGCTGAAGGACTATGATATTACTATTTTGTATCACCCGGGCAAGGCCAATGTAGTAGCCGACGCCTTGAGTCGCCGGCGGAGAGTTTGGGGAGTTTGGCAGATTTACCAGTATCGGGGAGGCCTATGGCGATGGATGTTCGGGCCTTATCCAGCCAGTTTGTGAGATTTGACCTTTCGAAGCCCAGTCGGGTTCTAGCTTGTGTGGGTTCTTGGTCTTCCCTATTGATCGTATCAAGGAGTGGCAGTGAGACGACCCTCATTTGCTTGTCCTCAAGGGCAAGGTTCAGCACGGCGATGCCAGAGATGTGACTATTGGTGATGATGGGGTATTGAGGATGCAGGGTCAGATTTGTGTACCCAATGTTGATGGGCTGCGAGAGTTGATTCTAGAGGAGGGCCATAGTTTGCGGTATTCCATCCATTCGGGCGCCGCGAAGATGTAACAGGATATGCTCAGCCAGTACCCTCATCTTTTCACTACTTCAGGTATGTCTCTATGCTCGTTCGAGGATGAATGAATGTTTAAGCGTAGGAGGATGTGACGACCCGGCCTGTCTCTTAAGAATTAACGCCCCGATCCCCTATTAACTGCTTTCCCCAAGTTTATTTCTGCTATTTTGATTGTCGGGATGTTCGGTTTTAAGTTTCGGAGAGTTTTGGGACACTTAGTCCCTAAATGAGAGCTTAAGTGTTGGAAAAGTTGACCGTAGTCGGAACAGTGTGAAGACGGCCTCGGAATAGAAATCTGATGGTTTTGTTAGCTCCGTTAGGTGATTTCGAGGTTAGGAGCGTGATCGGAATGTGTTTTGGAGGTCCGTAGCTAATTTAGGCTTGAAATGCCGGAAGTTGAACTTTTGAGGCTTTCGGTCCGATAGTGAGATTTTGATCCGAAGGTCGGAATGGAATTCCGGAAGTTGGAGTAGCTCCGTAGTGTTTAATGTGACGTGTGTGCAAAATTTCAGGTCTTCCGGACGAGGTTTGATAAACTTTTTTTATCGAAAGTATGTTCTTTAGAGTTTTTGGAATTCTTAAGCTTGAATCCGATGAAAAATAGGTGTTTTGATGTTGTTTTTAGCGTTCCGAAGGTTGGAACAAGTTTGAATGATGTTTTAGGATAGGTTAGTAGGTTTGGTTGAGGTCCCGGGGGCCTCGGGTGTGTTTCGGATGCTCAACGGGTCAATTTGGAACTTGTAGAATTGCAGAAAAATGTGGTATCTGGTTTCCTTCATCGCGTTCGCGACCTTCCCTACGCGATCGCGTAGAGTAATTTCGGAGAGTGATCAATTTGTTCTTCGCGATCGCGGAAGTCTGTTCCTTCCTTCTTCGCGTTCGAATTCCCACATTCGCGTTCGCATAATAGAACTGGGAGTCGGTGGTTCAGTGGCCCTTTTACCCTTCGCGTTCGCGTGGCCCCATTCGCGAACGCGTAAGCCCGCCCTTCTCCTTCTTCGCGATCGCGTGCATCATGTCACGTTCGCAAAGGCCAGTTCTGGAGCCTTCATTTTTACTCTTCGCGATCGCAGGTTCCGTTTCGCGATCGCGATGTACAAAATACCTGGGTAGATTTCTTAAAATCCCAATTCGAAGGTTTAAGCCTATTTTCACATTTTCGAATTTGAGAGCTCGGAGAGGGGCGATTTTTGAAGACTTTTGCACCTGGATAACTTGGGTAAGTGATCTCTACCCAACTTAAATCAATTTCCATGAATCCTAACTTAAATCTAGCCTTTAAATTTCGAATTTGGCCGAATTATTGAGTTTTGATTGGGTTTTTGACATTCGATTTGAGAGATTCTTACATGATTAGACTCGTGTGAGTGTGAGGATTCTGGAAATTTAAATTTTACTCGATTCCGAGATGTGGGACCGAGGGCGTTTTGGTCATTTTATACAATTTTGCGTATTAGCTTAGAATTTAATTGTAGAATCAGTTACTTGAAGTGTTATTTACATTATGCAATTGAATTGAATAGATTTGGGCCATTTGGAGTCGAGTACTCGTGGCAAAGACGTGGTGTCGGGTTGATATTGAGCGGGTTCGAGGTAAGTGGCTTGTCTAACCTTGCGTGGGGGACTCTCCCCTTAGGATTGGTATTGTGGTAATTGAAATGCCTTGTACGTGAGGTGACGAGCGCGTACTTGTGCTAATTGCTGAAAATCCTATTTTTCATTAAAATAGCCTTAAATTGTATTTTCCTTTCTTGTTTACACTACTTGGAATTTAAGCCTGTTGTTAGTCTAGAGAAGTATGTTTAATTGACTTAATTGATTTACTTGCTCAAAATGCCTTATTTGGATTATGTGCAACATGCTAGGCTAGCAATACCTGCTTTACCTTGATATGAGATTTGAATTTAATTGTGTATTCTTCGTGTTGTTGCCTTAATATGAAATTTCCCTTCGCTGAATATTTTCTTATTGTTGCTGTGTATTTACATTGGGACTACGGATGTGGGATTCCGGTAGCTCCCCCTTGTTTGTTTACTTTGGGACTGCGGGTTAGATTCCCGATAGATTCCCCTGTACATTTACTTTGGGACTGCGGGTTAGATTCCCGATAGAACCCCCTGCATATTTATATTTGAGAACTACGGATCGAGATTTTCGGTAGATCCCCCGCGCATTGATAGTTGGACTACGGGACGAGATCCCGGGAGATCCTTCAGACACATATATGATGGACTACGGGACGGTATCCTGGGAGATCCACTGGATAGTTGTAATTGGGACTACATGACGGTATCCTGGAAGGTGCCCGGTTGTTACCTCTGTGTTGAGTTGTATTTCTTTCCGTGGTTTGTTTGTCTCTGTTCTAGTTGTTGTTGTTTCCTTCAATTCTATGTTATTTCTTACTGTTGCACTTATTTATACTGTTTTATTTCACACTTTAACCCTTATATTTTATTTAACCTCAGTAGGGCCCTGACCTTCCTAGTCACTACCCGACCGAGGTTAGGCTTGGCACTTACTGATTACCGCTGTGGTGTACTCATGCCCCTTTTGCGTATGTTTTTCATGTGCAGATCCAGGTACTTTCGCTCAGTCTTGTCATCCTTGAGGCGAGGCGCTTCTGTAGAGACTTCAAGGTATATCTGTCGCGTCCGCAGACTGAGGAGTCCCTTTCTATTCTCGCTTTTAAGTATTATCCCTTCTGTATTCTTTTCTTTGATTAGACAAATCTGGAGTTAGACACTGTTAGATATTCAAAGGCTTGTGGTTTCATGAGATTCCGGATTTTGGGATAGTGTATTGGTTTTAGAATGTCGTATTGTATATGCCGGGTGGCATTAATAACTATTGCTTCCACTCAGTTATTTTGTTTTTTATTATTCCTTCCGCAAGTTGAGTTTATTTTCCCGCACTTGTTAGGCTTACCTAGTCATAGAGACTAGGTGCCGTCACGACAGTTCACGGAGGGTGAACTGGGGTCGTGACAATCCCTTTCTTTGTTTATTATTGGAGCCGGGGTTCTCTCTAGATCTCTAAATGCTCTCAATGACTTTATTGGCTTCACTCCTTTTAGCATGGATCCGAGAGGCCCGATATTCAATCATTTTAGCCTATGCAGATGATATTGTTATATTCTGTGGTGGAAACAACATGACTCTCAAGTTAATCAAAAAGGCTATTGACAGGTATGAAAAGGCTTCTGGGCAGAAAGTTAATGATGATAAGAGCTTCTTTATTACAGCCCCTCACACCTGTGCGGCAAGAATCAATAGAATCAGAAATGCTACAGGCTATATGGATAAGCCTTTCCCTTTCTCTTATCTGGGATGCCCCATTTACTTTGGGAGGAAGACTAGTAATCTTTTTGATGGTATGCTCTCTAAGGTGATCAAGAAACTTAATGGATGGCAAGCCAATATGATGTCCTCTGGAGGGAGAATAATTTTGATTAAACATGTCTTACAATCCCTCCCCACTTACATCTTATCTGCTATGAACCCTCCTAAAGGAATTACTAAGCTCATGGAGAAACACTTTGCAAACTTCTTCTGGGGTACAAATGAAGGTAAAAACAAATATCATTGGTCTTCATGGAACAACCTTTGTCTACCCAAAGATGAGGGAGGAGATGGTGTCAGGAAAATGGAGGATATCATAGATACACTTAGCATTAAAAGATGGTGGAGATTCAGAACTCATCCTTCCCTTTGGGCCAACTTTCTCAACAATAAATATTGCAAAAGAGCACATCCAGTAAACAAAAAGCCAAATCCCACTGATTCTCATAATTGGAGAACATGCTCAAAATCAGAGACAAAGCTGAGGAAAACATTAGATGGGAAATACAGAAAGGTAATTGTAGCTTTTGGTGCGATAACTGGACAGGTGAAGGCGCATTAGCCAACATCCTACAAGGTAGAGGGAGATCTTCTAAAGTCCAGGTTAAAGACTTTATGGATAATGGAGAATGAAATATTGACAAACTCAACGACGTTCTCCCTGCGCATATTATGGATAATATTGTTCAACTGGAAATAGGAGACCCAAATGAGAATGATTTTCCTGTTTGGATTACTTCCAATGATGGGAGATATTCTTCTAACTCAGCATGGCATTCTATTAGATTCAAGAAACAGAAGAATGTCTTTATAAACAAAATCTGGCATAATTCTCTCCCCTTTAAAATGTCTTATATCTTGGAGAATTATCAAAAATAGATTGTCATTTGATGATGTTATTTGTAGATTTGGTACTAACATTATTTCCAGATGTTCTTGTTGTTCCTCTGCGCAGGTAGAAACAGTTCATCATGTCTTTAATAGTAGTGAAGCTGCCATCTTCATATGGAACAACATAGGAAGTGCATTTGGAATCAAACATCAACAGGAGCCTATTATTGCTACCTTCAAAAGATGGTGGGAGACAACGGCCAACAATAAAGTGCACAATCAAATGCTTCAAATAGCTCCAACAATCATATTCTGGGAACTTTGGAAACAAAGAAATGCATGCAGATACGGAAAACAAAAGAAGTTTCAGCTGAACACTATGAGACACCAAATCACATGAACATTAAAAGTGGCTATCTCCAACATGGTACCTGGTGACTACACTCAGATAGAATGGCCCTTATTATGTGATAAGATCGAGAGACTCAGACCATCTCAGAAATGGATACAAGTCACATGGGAGTTTCCTCTACCTGGCGCTATCAAAGTTAATACAGATGGAAGCTTCTGCAAAGAAAGTGGTAAGGCAGACATTGGAGGGGTGATTAGGAATAGTCAAGGGGACCTTATTACGACATTCTCTATTCCTATCAGCTGCGATGATAATACCATGGCAGAGGCTAAAGCAGCAGAGTTTGGAGGGAAATGGTGTAGTCAGAATGAGTACACTAATTTCTCTATCGAACTAGACTCAAAGATCATAGTGGATATGCTCACGGATGGAAACTCTAACAACATGAAGACTAAAAAGTTGATAGACAGAACTTCCCTCATCATTAAACAAAATCAAGCTACGGTCAGGCATTGTTTCAGAGAAGGGAATCAGGTAGCAGATTGTCTTGCTAAATTGGTTACCACCACAAATCAGAGAAGGGTGTATCTTTCATTTCAAGAATTGCCTAGCAATGCAAAAGGACCATTTCTCCTTGGTAAATGACAACTTCCTAGTATAAGGACAAAGTATGAAAAATCTAATTTCTTTGTCACTTAATTTTGTTCATAGGTCTTAGGAAAGAGGGTGTACATATATGAACCTCCTGCCCTTTTGCATCACCGTTGTTGTATTTTGTGAGGTCAGGTCTAGCCCCCCTCTTGCGCTTTTTTGAATACAACACAACCTAGACGGCTGTCTGGGCAACTTTATATAAAAAAAAACTAAATCAAACCATAAACAGGTAAAAATCATGATTGAGGATATGCTTTCGAATCAAAACAGTATGAGGATAGTAGTAAAATACCCCGGAGGGTCCAAACAGTACGACACAAAGCCCCAAACATGGCATTCAGCCCAACTTAACAGAATCATTTCTAAAACACATAGATATCATATAGAGCTTATCAAAATATGCAACTTTACAGTTGCCACGGGACGGACCAAGCCTATTCCAACTTCCGAAATTTCATTCCGACCCCGATATCAAAATTTTCACTGCCGACCGAGAAATACCAAATTCCCAATTTCGCCAATTCAAGCCTAATTCTACCACAAACCCCTAAATTACATTCCGGATGCGCTCCCAAGTCCTAAATCACCTAACGGAGCTAACCAAATCATAAAATCCAAATCCAAGATCGAATACTAAAAAGTCAAAACTTGGTCAAACCTTTTAAATTTAAAGCTTCAAGCTGAGAATTGTTCTTCCAAATCTATTCCGATTATCCTGAAAACAAAAACTGACGATTTACATGAGACATAATACATCATACGGGTCTAGTCATGCCCGAGAACAGGCGAGCGAAGTGCAAATGCTCAAAACGACCGGTCGGGTCGTTACACCTAATATCACCATCAGTGGCAGCCTTATTATCCCAAATTGCTTAGATGCATGTCTTCTTGTTTTTATTTTTGTTGGAAGTGTTTTTCTGAATCAAGGTAGAAGAATTGGGTCAAGAAGGACCGAACAATTTGGAAGAAGAAGAACATGAGTAGGATGTTGGACCAAAAGGCTAAATAGCCGCCACGTGGCTCCTACATTAACTTAAGAGTATATTTGCTCAATGGAAAATTATATACTTTACTCATCGACTTTGTCTCCAAATCCCTCGTACACACCTGATAAATACGGGAATAATATTACATACTAAAACTTTTTAAAGTGTGTCTATTACATATCACTTTGGTATTTGACCACATCTGTTTAAGATTTACTATTACAAGAGCCAATCAGAATCTGACATGTGTCATAAATCGAGAAAAAAAAAAGAAAATTTTTAAATAAAAAACTTCTATTTCCCCCACCCCCTCTCCTCATCTTCGCAAAGAAAAGAAAAAAATTCTGCCCCACTCTTCATTTTCCCAACCCTATCATCTTCTCCACCACCCTCATATTACCACCAACCCTTCCACCATAAGCACCTTCTTCTCTAACAATAGATTCAACTCTTTGCCGATTTTTAATAAGTTTCAACAACATTCACCACAAATCCTTATAATAAATTATAGATTCAAGCTCAAACCCAAAACTTCAAACTTGTTAATGGTATTTTTTGAATTTTATCAAAATTAATCACCAAATTTTCAGCATGTATCAAGAAAATTTTTACTCAACAATAATCACGAATTCAAACTAATTTTTTAGGTCATGGAACACCAAAATCAACAAGACTCGATTAAATTTTCAAGTTTTTCCAAAAGGTCTCTTTTCTTCTTAGTCATGGGGACGGGGAGACGAAACAAAAGGGGTAGACAAAACTAAGGTGGGGGTTGGGGAATAAGACGAAACGGGAGGGGGAGGGGGGGAGAGCAAATGCTGGGGAGACGAGACAAGATGGGGTAGAAAAAACATGGGTTATTTTTTTTCCTTTAATTTGAAAAGGAAATAGTTAGAAAAAGGGAACCAAAAGAAAAAACTTATTTTCAGATGAATTTTTTAGCTGTCACGCGCATCTTTTATGTGTAACACACGCGTGTGATACATGGCAAAAGAGGTGTGTAATAGAGACACTATTAAAATTTTTGGTGTGTAATATTATTCTCCTATTTAACAAGTATGTAAAAGGGATTTGGGGACAAGGTTAATAGGTAAAGTATGTATTATGCCTTTGTCCTATAGTAAGATGATAGGGGTATGTTTGATCTATTAATATAATGAAGGGTAACTTTAAATAATATTCAATAGTAAGTGGGTATTTTTCAGCCTTTTCGGAAAACAAAAATTAATCTTTTGTGAGAAAAAAGGAAAAAGAAAACTTATCATCCTCCTTATGTATGGAGTCGGTCTCGAAAAAATTTTCGTCTTCGTCTCACTGGGTGAGGTGCGTAGGTCCTATTCGCATCTCCTTCTTCTCTTTAGCTAAGGTGTCTCCTTTTCCGTCTACACTCTCATAAATAAAGTTTTTCCTTTTTGGCATGGATCATCGTCTTTGATCACGCCCAACTATGCCTTATAACAAGGACAAAACAGTCACTGCAAATATATTCCGGTTAACAAGTTTGGAGTCGAATCCCACAGGGAATTAACCTATCAATCACATCTATCGGACTTACACAAATTCACGTATTCAATATTTGGAGATATTTAAGTAACAGATTGGATGTTTACTAACTAATATTACGTAATGAAAATGCAGTAATTAAGAACTAATTATGAACGGTTTGTAAACATGAATTGGAATGATCTAAGGTTCTGATTTTCCCTATTGTCGGAATCATTTCCGCTATGTTTGCTATATATTTGCCTAAGTCTTGTCTATCGATCATGAGCACTCTGACTGTCGTAACTCTCTCCCAAGTAATTACAACAATATACTAGACATATTCTCCCGAATTATGCTAGCTAACCTTAAGTACAACTCACTTAGATCGCACCCAAGGTTTCGTTATCCCTAATCCCACCTTTAAACCCTTCGTATTGATCGCTCATATACGTTAGGAGTGATGATATTAAACAACTACCTAAATATGCACTCTCTCCCGAGTAATGCACACTAAATAGGAACAGTCAATTGAGGGCCCTTCAATCAACAACAATAAGCATGTAGTTGAACAAATAGAGAGAATACTATGGCAAATCAATATTAACATAACGAGAAAATCATCCTTACACAGGTTCAATCAAAACCCTAGATTATGAGTTTAGATACTCATACTCATAGTACAAATATCCAAAGTAATTTACATAATTAAATTACAGAGTAAGGATAAAGAGATGTAGAAATCAATGTTTCCAACTCCCAAGTAGTGTTTCACGAGCTATTCTTGCCTCCGGTTGCAAAAGTCCTTCAAAGTGGCATTTTTTGGTCTATTTATATGTTTGGGATAATCCCTAAATGTGTAGGTCAACTCCTAGTCAAGCTGGGAAACAATTAAAACCTCCAAAACTTGGACTGGCCTGGCCTTAGGCCTGGTGTCGCCTGGCTAATGCCAGCCTCAGCCTGGCTTTAAGCTGGCGTCACCAGGCTAACGCCTGGCTAGGTCTGGCTTTAAGCTGGCATCTAACACCTGGCTGGGCCTGGCTTTAAGCTGGCCTCGCTAGGCTAAAGCCTGGTCGAGCTGGCTTTTGCCCGGCTTCTCCTTTTCAACGTTCTCGAGCGCACTTTCGATGTTTAAGCATCCCTTTAGCTCTACTTTCATTTCCGATGCACCTACACATAAAATATAATTCATTACACTCAAACAAAATGCAATTTAACATTAAATCATGTAAAACGCAAAGCATGTAATATGCAAAACCATGAATTATACCCACACATCAGTCTTCCTCTTTCTTCAACACAACAAGGTACAAAATCCTTTTATACCCATTGGAATCTTTGCT
The DNA here is from genome assembly GCF_001879085.1 of Nicotiana attenuata. Classification (NCBI taxonomy): domain Eukaryota; kingdom Viridiplantae; phylum Streptophyta; class Magnoliopsida; order Solanales; family Solanaceae; genus Nicotiana; species Nicotiana attenuata. The sequence goes on along the minus strand of NC_031994.1, from coordinate 90,035,936 downwards.
ACTATTTTTAATTCCTGTTCTTAGTCTCTATTTGAAAGATCATCACCGTAATTAATTTAACCTAACCTTTTTTGAATTCATAGATTATTACTCGACGTTCTTTTGACTGCATTCTCAAATTTCAATTTTCTTTTATTTTTTCCATTATGCTTGTGCGAAGTGGATGGGAGAAAAAAAAGACGATAAAGGTTTTATTTTTTTGGAATTTAGGATTTGAGTTGACTATTGTTGTGCAATCAATTGAAGGAGGAGTAAGATAAGGGACTGAATTAAGGATGTGGGCAGCTTTTTGCCTTGCGTCATGATGTGGCATGCACTTGTGACGCTTGCCGGACGGTGGTGTCAGGGATTATCCAGCGTTCCGCTAGGATTACATATTGTGGTCTTTTTGTTATCTCACTCATAATATCATGGATTCTTAGAGTAGTTGCTGCTCCTCTAATGGAGAAAATCCCTTTGCTTTTATTTTTTCCAATTACAGTCAATGAGTTCTTTTTTTTTTCCTTCTAATACTCTTTTGATTGCACTTGTTTATTGATCCTTATTTTTCTTGAATTTTTGCTTTTATCTGCCTCTCTAGGTTCGCTATTGTGGGACTTTCGGATATACTTATTACAAGAATTTTAAAAAGAGCATCAGTCAGGTTATAACACTACTAAAATTGCCACAAAAAATGACCAAAATCGGTCGGAATCCAACAAAAATCGACCGATTTCTGACCGTTTTCAATTGGTCGATAAAATAATGGCCGCAATACGGGAGAGAACCCAATAGGTTGCTATTTTCTGACCGAAGCCGGTCGGTAACTGTCAACGTAGTTTGACCAGATGTTTGACACAAATTAATTTTATCGACCGACTTCGATCGGTATTGTTAAAACTATTTTTAAATTACCGACTGAATTCGGTCGGAAATTTAACTATTCATTTTTTAATTATTTTTAAATTACCGACCGATTTATTGTTAAAATATATCAATTATACATTTTTATTTAAAATTGTTAATTCCGACCGAAATCGGTCGGTATTATTTAGATAATTAAAATTTAAAATCATAAATTTCGACCGAAGTCGGCCGGTAATTTTGATTTCCTAGGAATTAATATGAACATTTTCGACCGAAGTCGGTCGGTTTTTTAGGTAATTTTTTGCCAAAAAATAGATGTTTTATAGCTGCACCACCTGCCAACAACCAATAACCTATAATGGCCATTCAACCAATACCAAAAACAATAACAACTATCAAAACTATATTATAAAACATTATCACCATCTCCATATCCATCTCCACTAAATTATATTAACAAAATATCATACCCAACAACAAAGCGTTTCACAAGTTAAAAATTCAAACATCATTCAATGAGTTTTTTGTACTATATCATCTTCATCTCCACTACTATATCATTTATCATCGGCATGGTTCGAAGGATTACCATCCGGGGAAGGCTGACGAGACCAGGGAATCGGGAAAGCACCACTAGCAAGAAGATTAGCTAGCTGACCTTGAAGGATATTAAATTGTTGGTCCCTCTTTTCTAGTTGAACTTGAAGGATATCAAATTGTTTATCTCTCTTTTGTACTTTAGTCTTTGTCTTTTCAAGCTCTGCTGTCAGCTTTGCAATCTTCTTCTCCATAGACGAGAGAGTCGATCTATCAATTGCCTCGCCCTAGGCGGAAGTCCCTATACCTTGCAATCCAGCCCTGTAGCGCCAAAATGATCTCTCTGGAAGGCCGTATGCTATCCCCGTTTTAGGACCACCGTCAACATCCAACCATATCTTCTGCGCTTCTTCGTCTGAAATGGGTGGTCGCTTGCCTTGCTCATTCGGAGGCAAGCTCTGAGTGTACTCCTCCACATTAGCCTTGTAGTGACCCACTATTTAGAAGATAGAAAATTATTAACTATATAATATTATAAACATTAATTTCAAGTTATAGTAGTTATGAAACTTACATATGCAGTCTCCGCCCAATCATCGACCCATCTAGATGGGTCTGTCGGTGCCTTCTTTTCCGGATGTGAGTCTCCATGAAGAACTTATCATGAGTCATATTCCTCCCACATTTTTTTCCTACAAATATACTAAAACGTGTTAACTAAATTAAAATATATAATATAGTTCCATAAAGATAGATGTAAATATTTTAAGAAATTACCATTAGTCTCCTGTAGTCCCCATGCTCCTTGCACCCACACAGTGCAAGGAGCCACTCTTCTCAAATGCTCGGGCCTTATTTCCCTGGTCACTCCTCTTCTTGAATTTCTCGGTGGTCCACTACCTCAGCAAATCCTCCTATAAATGCGGTAGAACCCATGAAGGCTTCTTGCTCTTCTTTCTAGCAGAGCAAAAGGAATCAGATAGTCTCGTACGGCATGAACACAAAATTTGCACAAATTTCACTGTTATGCCGGTCCTCCTGGGCACACTTAGTCTGCAAATGAAGTGTCTAACATTAGATGAAAATATTGTTAATAGAATGCTTAAATAGATAAGAATTGTATTAAAACCTTAAATTTGTTGAAAATTTGCTGCACGAGCTCCGGCGGAAAGTCACTCCGAGTCGCATAAGGTGCATCATACAACCGGCCAAGAGCTTTAGTGATTATCTTTGTAGTCTAATGATTAGGTATGAACCTGCAACATAGAAATTATATTAAATAAACAAGAGTAGCTATTATAATTCAGTAAAAATAAAGAAGTAATAAATAAATATTACCCATTGCCCTCAGGCTTGATGATCATCCTATAATAACGATCATATCGCACTTCCTTTGGGTCATCATCCTCCGATGAATCTGAAGTGTGCGTAGAAAGGGGGCATCTGGCTCAGCGCTACTATACTGAAGGCGAAGTCTAGAAATATTGGGAGACGAACTCTGTGGAGAGGGAGACGGGGTCGCTGATGAAGATGGCTGCGATCCACAACCTTGCCGCGATCCCATTGGCTAAAATCTAGATGGATGTGATCCAGCTGGTGATGAAGCAAATGGAGCAGATGACGGGCGTATCACCACATTATCCTGTGACTGCTGACTTGATGGACCCATATAACTATATGCACGATCATGTGGAGGAAGGGGGTATAGCCCTATGGTGCAGAATGGTAAGAGTACTGTTGGGAGGGTGAATGATAGGTAGTCTGATGAGTAGATGGATGTGGTGGAAAAGATGTGTGCTTAGAAGATTTATGTCGGCCATCAATAGTGGAGGGATGATAGTGTGGAGTGGAAGAAAGTGAGGGTGTATAACCATTATCATGATCAACATGCCTCTTATCCTTCCTAGACCTACCTCGACCCCTACCGGTCATCTGCATAAATTAAAGAAAATGTTAGAATTGAGAATATAAATCTATATAAGTTGAGAGCGCTTGAAAAAACTAACATGCTAGTCGTCTTCGAAGTATCCTTCTTCGTCCGAAAATTCTTCCTCTTCACTTATTTCATTTTCATTAGGTGATTCTTCGTCCTCATTTTCTATGACTGTTATTTCCTCCATATCAACTTCTTCTAATATGCGTTGAGGATGCTCCAAGTCATTATCTAACTGATCATCCACCATTTGGTTAACACTTGAGGTATCATTTTGGTAAGTAACATCTAGCATATTCTAAACTTCCACCCTACCAACAAGCTTAGTTTTGATTACAACCAACCAATCAGCCTTATCCCTCCGCAATGGATATGGAGCATAATACACTTGCCTAACTTTTTCTGCAATTATAAAAGGATCATAGCGATCATACTCCCTTTTTTTAACCTCAATTATGTTGTATTGCGAGTGTACATTTGTACCTCTTCTAGGTGTTGGGTCAAACTACTTGCATCGGAAAAGTATGATCTTCTTATTTGGCCAACCTGAATATGATTATTCTAGAATTTCTTTGATCACTCCATAATAATTATTTTCTCCATCCTAATTGCCTTCACCACCTTTGACACACACCCACTATTATTTCTTTTTTTTTTACTTGGAGCATTCCTCAGTGTGAAATTGTAACCATTCACAAAATACTTAGACATAGTTGTAACAATCGGTGCAGGTCCCCAAGATATCTCTTTCAAAAATTGATTAACACCATTTTTTGGATTATTGACCTACATGTAGTGTTAAATAAATCACAAGTGAGTAAGTATATTCACAAGTGACAAAGTATGTATATTCACATGTGAGAAAGTACGTAAGATGCGCTTACATACTCTTTAAACTATGCCTCAAATGTAGAATATACCTCATCATGGCCAAATTGACTGACGAAGTCACTGAGCGACACATTGAAAATTTCGTTAGTTGCATCAACCAAATTAAATAGCAGTACATGTAAATTAGTCTTACGTCAACACTTAATGAAAGAAGGGTTGAACTTCTGGACAATTAAGCAACGCATGATTTGAAGCTGATTTGTACTCCATATTATTTAGGTCCCTTTTTGTTCGATCTTTAGAGCCTCGTCCTGGTTGATTGAATATGGACATTGGTGGATACAATGGATTAATCTCAATCACGACATTGTTTTGATTGGGCCTATTTCTAGCACATGGCATATGACCGTCGAAGTAGTAAGAATAAAAATGGGAAGTTTCCTTCGTAAGATAGGCTTCGCATATGGATCCTTCAATCCTATTCCTCTATTTAACAAATCGTTTACATTTGCCGATAGTCATGCACATTGTCATATTAGACGATAACATTAAATGAAATTACAAGAATAAATCAAGGTTTAATCATTACCTCTCGAATGGATACATCCACCTATATTGAACTGGCCCTCCAAGTCGCGCCTCGTGTACAAGGTGAATTGGAAGGTGTTCCATCACATCAAAGAAACCACATGGAAAAATCCTTTCCAGCTTATTATTGATTACATGAATGTTCTGCTTCATTTGAAATAGGTTGTCTTCCCTTAACGTGGTAGAACATAAGTCTTTGGAGAACAAACCTATCTCTGTGATGGATTTCCAGATACAGGCAAATCACAAAATGCAATAGGGATTAAGGTTTCCATGAAGATATGACAGTCATGATTTTTCATATGAGTCAGCTTTCCTTCAATCATATCAGCACGTTTTCCCAGGTCCAAAGCATAACCCTCGGGCATCTTTAGGTTTGCAACCCACTCACAAATTTGTCGCCTTTGTTCCAAAGTGAATGTGTAGCTGGCCTTGGTCTTGAACACCTTACCATTGTTCGCAGACTGCAAATGTAATTCAGTCCAGTTTAGCCTTCGGGTTATCTTTTGTCTTATTCTTGTCATCCATCACTGTATTGAACAAATTGTCAAAATAGTTCTTCTCAATATGCATGACATCAATATTGTGTCAGAGAAGATTATCCTTCCAATATGGCAAATCCCAAAATATGCTCTGTTTTGTTCAGTTATGAGTAACACCATCTAGGAAATCTAGAAGGTGGGGCCTTGGTAACTTTAGTGAAGTTCTGAACCCTCTCCCAAATTTCCTCACAGAACAAAATTGAAGGTGGAAAATCATGTTCAACTGTATTCTTTTTGAATGCGTTCTTCATCCTTCTGAACTCATGATCAACTGGCAAGAACTGATGATGACCATCAAACCATGACTACTTTCGGCCATGTCTTAAAGTGAACGCTTTACCATTTTCCATACAGTAAGGACATACTAACTTTCCAGCAGTCATCCACCAAGACAACATTCCATACGCAGGAAAATCATTAATTGTCCATATTAAGTTAGCACGTAAGTTAAAATTTTGCTTAGTTGATATATCATATGTCTCAACTCCATCATACCACAATTGTTTAAGCTCGTCAATCAAAGGTTGCAAATATACATCAATCAAACTCTTTGGATTGCGGGGACCGGGAATAATACAATTTAAAAAAATATATGGACTAGTCATACACATTTCAGGCGGAAGATTATACGGCGTAATAAAGACCGGCCAACATGAATATGGTGTTGGAGAAATAGAAAATGGCGTGAAACCATCAGCACACAAACCTAACCGAACATTCCTCGGTTCACTAGCATAATCCGGATACGTCCTATCAAAATGCTTCCAAGCTTCCCCATCTGAAGGATGACACATAACACCGGGTGGCCTTCTATTTTTATAGTGCCATCTCATATGAGGAGCGGAACTCATCGATGCGTACAACCTCTTTAATCTTGGAATAAGAGGTAAATAATGCATCGACTTCACAACAACATTCTTCCATCTTGAAACCCACTTAAAACGAGATTTTTCACAAAATTTACAACTTTCTAAATCCGCATCACCCTTGATACAACATGCAACCTTCCTCACAACAATCGATTCTCATAGACGAGAGTCCTAACTTAGAAAATAATCTTTTAGCCTTATAGAAATCTTCAGGTATGTTGAAAGTTGAGTCAACTAGTTCACTCATGAGGCCAATGAAAGAATCCATTCCCGCTTGAGAAATATTGGTATCTGATTTGATACTTAATAATCTAACCGCAACATATAACTGAGAGTGCATACTCTCTTCCCTAAGTGGATGACTAGCGTCCTCTAATTGTTCATAAAAATATTTTGCCTATTCATTAGGACGTAGTTCAACACTTTCATTGGTTTCAAAATCGATGTGCATCCCAAAAGCATCCGCAACCATTTCATGGTATCTAGGATGTTGAACGTTATTCTCCATCGACCTACTACTTTCACCAACAACTACGTTATGAAATACACCATCAGTACCATTAACCTCTCCATGACTAGTCCACATAAAATAATTATCTATAAACCCCTTTCTATAAAGATGAGTCGTAACATCCTCCGAACCCAAAAAAATGCAAACACTTGCACTTCGTACATGCCTAATAAATTCCTTAACCCCTTCTATAAATTCCTCTCTCAAAAACCGACGATTAGGATAATTCTTATTATACATCCAACTACGATATTCCATCTACATAAAGAACAAATCAATTACATGTTATATTAATCATAATTCAAATTGATTTATAGAATTACGTTACATAATAAACTTTAGTTACAAAGTACAATATTTACTTACTAGAATATTGAATTAGTTAAGCCATTCAATTAGACTAACTTATTTAATTATAATTTGTTAGCACACCTCAATTAATCTAGCATAATTAGTTAAGCATATTTTTCCAACTACGATATTTCATCTACACTAAGAACAAATAAATTGCAAGTTATATTAATTTGAAAGTTCGCATATATCCCTAAATAAGTTCTTTTAAAATTCAATTGTAAATTTGAAAGTTCACATATATCCCTAAATATCACACACTAAAAAATTATAATAAGATTCTAAAGACCTCTAATATGAACTCTTTCTAATATGAACAATCCCTAATTTATATCAACTCACAATTATACAACTAAATTTAATTATACATTAACTAAAACTAATTTATATAATTAAAATAATTAAAGATACTTAAATCCAAAAATGTAGACAATTAACCTTGAAATGCTATTAGCACCTAAGACATGCATTTAGGTCTTCCAAAATGTAAAAATCCAAAATTACACAAAATACCAATTCACAAAGAGGGGCTAGAGTACAAATATGAACTCTTCTAATATGAACATTCCTAAATGATAAATGATAACACATGAAATATTTCAAAGGTTCAATGACAAGGCAGCTCACAATTATAAAACTAAATTTAGTTAAACATTAACTAAACCCTAATTTACACGATCAAAATGATTAAAATTACTTAATTGAAAAATGTATATAACTAACCTTGAAATGCTTGGATATGGGATTTGATTTTGGGTGGCGGAAGGTGGCGGAACGCAGTGGGGAATTGGGGAAATCGCGACAGTCGGGAGGAGAAGAAGAGAGATAGAGAAAAGAGGGAAATTGAGAAAAAACCGTTTGAACAGATATAAATTAAACATTTTTGACCGACTTCGGTCGGAAATTTCGGTCGGTAAGTTTAAGTGGCCTTTGACTCGTTTGACCTCGACCATTCCGACTGAAGTCGGTCGGTAATTTAATGTTAGATTCAAAAAAGAAATTATTTAATTATAGATACTATATAACATATATTTAATACACACACACACACACAGATATATATACATATATATATATATATATATATATATATATATATATATATATATATATATATATATATATATATATATATATATAACAAATATACTGATCACGCCCAACTCTAATCCTAAAAAGGATAAGCGGTCGCTGCAAATATAATCCGGTCTAAAAGTCCGGAGTCGAATCCCACAGAGAACTAAGGCTTAGCTAAATTTTTGTTTAATATCACTAAGAAGACAAGTTTAAATAATTTTCTAAATTATAAGGATTGAGATTTATATTTCTAAATAATTAACAAGAAAATACTACAAAACGGTAAAATTATCAACAAATGAGACAAAGAGTTGGAGACTAAATTAAGGAGGTCTAGAGTTATGATTTCCCCAATTGTCTGAATCCTTCTAGCTATGTTCCCTACAATTTCGCCAATGTATTCTCTACTGATCGTGAGCACTTTAGGTGTCGTAATTCTCTCTCGAGCAACTACAACAATTTACTAGACATATTCTCTCGAACTACGCTAGTTGGCTTTATCTAACCGATCATTATGACCATGTCAAGGCTTTGTTATTTCTAAACCTACCTTTAAACCCAATATATTGATTTCTCACATACGTTAGGAGTGACGTTGTTTAACGACTACCTAAATATGTATCATTTCTCAAGCAACGCATAATAAATAGGCACAGTCAATCGATGGTCATTCAATCAACAACAATAAACACGTAGTTAAACAAGTAAAGAAATCCAACAGCTCAATTATATAAAAACATAACAAGAATTTATCCTACAAAAGGTTCCATCAAAACCCTAGAAAATAAATAAGCTATTCATAATAGTATGTAAAAGTACAATACTAAAAGTCATAACCCAACAATGATAGGAAGAGGAAGGAAAAACTCGTTGAAGAATTCTCCGCCTTGCTCCCAGTGTGTTCTTGACTCCTTAGGTCGAATCCCCGGTCTCCTTAGCCTCCTTAGGTCTAAATTATGTCAAAAGTGTGTCCAACCTTCAAAAATACCGTTTTTTCCATGTATATATACCAAGTAGGGTCGGTCCCAAATAATTATACCTTCTCTTACGCGAAAAAGGACAATATTTCACGTCTGGACTGCCGCGGCCGCGGTCAACCGCGGTATATGGCAGGTATACTGCCTCAGGTCCGCCTCAGGTCTGCGGTTTCGACCGCGTTTTTCACCCTGTTCCGTTCGGAATTTGGAAAAACATAAAATATAAAAGTTGTAGTCCTTTGAGTTAGCTTTCCAACCATATATTGTGGAGCCCAAATGAAATTCTGAGCGAAAGGATATGTGCATTTTATTAGGCAGTGCGCAATATGCCTACTCGATTCTTCGTTTTGTTGCTCTATCATCCGTTGATCCCCGAATACAATCCCGCCTTAATTCCTTGGGCTTTTACTCAGACTTCAAAGCTCCAAATCACTTGAATTCATTCCATAACATCTATATAGCTCGGAATCACTCCTACAAGGCATAAAACACACCGTTAGTGCAAAACACTAGCGATTAAAGCGCAAACTCAACTAAAGTGCAGTAAATTAGAGTGTAATAATCGACTAAAATACGCAATTATAGCCTATCATCATATACCGACCACAACCGGTCCGACTTAGTTCTATAAGATGTAGTGCTATATTAATATTTATGTTTTAGCAGTAACTTAGTATAATTGGATACAACTTAATATTGAATTTTCAATTGATCCACCAATGAAGTATCCGAGCAAAGTACAAATAAGGTGATCGAGAATAAAATATTCAAGACTGTATCGAATGTACACAACTTGGAGCATCTAGTCACTCAATATACCGGAGCATCTAGTCACTTAAACTCCAAGATTTGTTTTCTTATTTAGTCACCAATCAAGCATTCGAGTATGAACAGTTGAAAATAAATCATCAACGCTAGTTCTAATTTTTGCCAATTCATGCCTAATACTACCACGGACCTCCATATAACATTCCGAACGCGCTCTTAAGTCCAAAATCACCTAACGGAGCTAGCGGAACATAAAAATTCAAATCCGAGGTCGTTTACACATAAGTCAACATCCGGTGAACTTTTCCAACTTAAGCCTTCACAAAAAAGACTAAGTGTCTCAAATCCTCTCCGAAACCACTCCAGACCCGAACCAACTAACCCGGTAAGTCAAAATACAACTAAAGAAAACATAAGAAGCAGGAAATAGGGGAACGGGGCTATAATTCTCGAATGGTCGGCCGGGTCGTTACATCCTCCCCCTCTTAAACAAACGCTCGTCCTCGAACGAGTCTAGAAACATACCTGAAGCCTCAAATAGGTGTGGATATCTACTCCGCATCTCCCGCTCGATCTCATATGTAGCCTCCTCCATGGGCTGACCTCTCCACTGCACTTTCTTTGAAGCTATATCCTTTTATCTTACCTTTCAGATCTGTCGCTCCAAGATAGCCACTGGCTCCACATCATAAGTCAAATCACCATCTAACTGAACTGTGTTGAAATCCAAGACATGAGACAGATTGCCGATATTCTTCCAGAGCATAGAAACATGAAATACTGGATGCACACCCGACAAGCTAGGTGGCAAATCAAGCTCATAAGCCACCTCCCCAATCCTCCGAAGCACCTCAAAAGGCCCAATGAACCGAGGGCTCAGCTTTCCCTTCTACCCAAATCTCATAACACCCTTCATGGGTGAAACCTTCAGTAGAACCTTCTCCCCAACCATATAATACACATCACGAACCTTTTTGTCAGCATAACTCTTTTGTCTTAACTGTGATGTACGAAACCGCTCCTAAATCACTTTCACCTTGTCCAAAGCATCCTGTACTAAGTCTGCACCCAAAAGCCTAGCCTCACCCGGCTCAAACCAACCTATTACTGATCTACACCGTCTCCCATATAAAGCCTCATACGGATCCAACTGAATACTCAACTGATAACTGTTGTTGTAAGCAAACTCCGCGAGCGGTAGAAATTGGTCCCTGAAGCCCCAAAATCAATGACACAAGTGCGTAACATGTCATCCAATATCTGAATAGTGCGCTCGGGCTGCCCGTCCGCCTGAGGATGAATGTTGTACTCAACTCAACCTGAATGCCCAACTCTCGCTGCACGGCTCTCCAAAACTGCAATGTAAATTGTGTGCCTCTATCTGAAATGATAGAAACTGGCACTCCATGAAGGCGAACAATCTATCTGATGTAAATCTCAGCCCACCGCTCTGAAGAATAAAGTAGTACACACAGGAATGAAGTGCACAGATTCGGTTAGCCGATCCACAATCACCCAAATAGCATCGAACCTCCTCAAAGTCCATGGGAGTCCAACTACGAAATCCATGGTGATCCGCTCCCACTTCCACTCTAGAATCTCTATCTGCTGAAGCAAGCCACCCGGTCTCTAATGCTCATATTCACTTGCTGACAATTGAGATACCGAGCTACAAACCCCACTATGTCTTTCTTCATCCTCCTCCGCCAATAGTGCTGCCTTAAATCCTGGTACATCTTCGCGGCACCCGGATGGATGGAATACCACGAACTATGGGCCTCCTCAAGAATCAACTCCCGAAGTCCATCTACATTGGGCACACATATCCGGCCCTACATCCTCAATACCCCCATCATTACCAATAGTCACATCTCTGGCATCATCATGCAGAACCTTGTCCTAGAGGACAAGTAAATGAGGATCATCATACTGACGCTCTCTGATGCGATTGAATAAGGAAGATCGAGAAACCACACAAGCTAGGACCCGAATGGGCTCCGAAATATCCAACCTCACAAACCGATTGGCCAAGGCATGAATATCAACTGCAAGAGGTCTCTCACCAACAAGAATAAATACAAGACTGCCCATACTCACTGTCTTCCTACTCAAGGCATCGGCCACCACATTGGCCTTTCCCGGATGATATAAAATAGTAATATTATAGTCCTTTAGCAACTCCAACCATCTCTGCTGCCTCAAATTGAGATCCTTCTATTTCAACAAGTGCTGGAGGCTACGATGACCGGTAAACACATCACAAGATACACCATAGAGATAGTGCCTCCATATCTTCAACGCGTGAACAATGGCAGCCAACTCTAAATCATGAACAGGTTAGTTCTTCTCATGGGGCTTCAACTGATAAGAAGTATAAGCAATCACTCTACCCTCCTGTATCAACACACACCCAATGCCGACCCGAAAAGCATCATAATATACTGTATAAGAACATGAAGCTGATGGAAGAACTAACACTGGAGTTGTGGTCAAGGCAGTCTTGAGCTTCTGAAAGCTCGCCTCACACTCATCCGACCACCTGAAAGGAGCACCCTTTTGGGTCAATTTGGTCAAGGGTGATGCAATGGATGAAAATCCTTGAACGATCCGACGATAATAACCCGCCAAATGAAGAAAGCTACGAATCTCTGTGGTTGAGGACAGTCTGGGCCAACTCTGGACCGCATCTATCTTCTTCGGATCAACTTGAATACCCTCACTGGACACCACATACCCCAAGAATGCCACTGAACTGAGCCAAAACTCACACTTGGAGAACTTTGCATAAAGCTTCTCCCCCCTCAACATCTAAAATACAACTCTCAAATGCTCGGCGTGATCCTCCTGGCTACGAGAGTACACCAGGATATAATCAAAGAATGCAATAACAAATGAGTCAAGATAAGGCCGAAACACGCTGTTCATCAAATGCATGAACGATGTCGGGGCATTGGTCAGCCCAAAAGACATCACAAGGAACTTATAATGACCATATCGGGTAGTGAAAGCTATCTTAAGAATGTTCGAGTCCCCGATCTTCAACTGGTGATACCCTCACCTGAGATCAATCTTGGAGAAATCCTGCTCCCTGAAGCTGGTCAAATTAATCATCAATACGAGGCAAAGGATACTTTTTCTTGATTGTGACCTTGTTCAACTGCCTGTAATCAATGTACATTCTCATAGTTCCATCATTCTTCTTCACAAATAGAACGGGTGCACCCCAAGGTGACACACTAGGCCGAATAAACTCCTTATCAAGGAGTTCCTGAAGCTACTCCTTCAATTCCTTTAACTCTGTCGGTTCCATACGATACGGTGGAATAGAAATAGGTTGAGTGTCCGGCACCAAATCAATACTGAAGTCAATATCCCTGCCCCAATAGTCACCACACAAGACCGATATATGCGGTCAACAATAATAGTATCGCCCACAGGAATAGATACATGAACAGATAAAACAAGAGACTCGCGGGGCATATCCAAATAATGAGTAAAATATGATGACGCATATGAAAAAGTGGAACCAGAATCAAATAATACAGAGGCATCCCTAACTGAGATAATACATGTGATCACAGCATCTGAAGCAATAGCATCCGGTCTGACAGGGAGTGCATAGAAATGGGCCTGACCACCACCTGATCGGCCTCCCCCTCTAGGGCGACCCCTAAGTGACTGAACATCACCCCGAGCTGGCTGGGCGGGTGGGGAAGTAACTGGTGCTGAAGTCGAAGGCTGACTCCTCTACTGGGATGAACTTCTCGCAAGGCGGGGACAAAATCTCTTGATATGACCCAAATCTCCACACTTTAAGCAACCTCTCCCTACAAATGGAGGTAGGGACTAAAGGGAGCCCCGAGCACCAGGATACCCGCTAGAAGAACAAGCATAAATGAACCATGAGCTAATGGTGCATGAGACGAACTCTGAGTTGGAAGGGCACCGAGAGATGAGTGGACATGATGTGAACTGTGAGGACCATGGCCAGATGATCCACCACGGTGACCTGGACGGGTCGTCTGAGCATGCCTGAAGGGACGACCCCTGTCGTGGTGAAATTGACCTCCAGAAGGAACACCACCAAAACTACTAGATCCCCGAGGCCTTTTCTCCTCACTCTCAACTCGCTCCTGGCGGCGAACCGACTCTATCTCTCGAGCAATGTCAACCACCTCCTCAAAAGAAGCACCAGACACCCTCTCTCTAGTCATAAGAATCTGTAGTTGATATTCGAGGCCATCTACGAACCTCATGATCCTCTCCCTATCTGTAAGAACCAACCAAACAGCATGCCGGGCTAACTCCGAAAATCTTATCTCACAGTGCGTCACAGTCATATCATCCTGAAGCAACTGCTCGAACTGTCTGCGCAGCTCCTCTCTGCGGGACTGCGACACATACTTCTCCGGAAAGAGAACGGAGAATTGCTTCCAGGTAAGGGCACTGCACTAACAGGCCTACCCCTCTTATAAGCCTCCCACCAAGTAAAGGCAGCTCCAGAGAACTGAAAGGTAGTGAACGAGACCCCACTGGTCTCCAAAATACCCGTTGTGCGGAGAATCCTCTAACACTTTTCCAAGAAACCCTGGGCATCCTCGCCCTCTGTACCACTAAAAGTCGGAGGCTAAAGTATACCAAACCTTTCCAATCTACGCTACTCGTCATCGGGCATGGCTGGAACCACATAATCCTAAGCAGGTGCAACCGGTTGGGTTGGTGGTACCCCGGTGTCTGAAGTCCCTGAACAACCTGCTCGGGTATAGGAGCGGCTGGAGTCTGAGTGCCTCCCCCGGCCTGGGAAGTAGCTGACATAGTAGTAACAGAGACCGACTGAGCAAGACTGGCGCACACGATCAGAATCTGCGCTAAGGTCTCCTGAAGACCCGGAATAACATAGGCACAGCCGGTGCTTGAGCTGGTCCCGCTGGTGCATCCACAACTGGGACCTGATCATGAACTGGGGCGGCTGGTGGATTGTAGGTGCTGCCCTAGCTGTTGTGCGGGCTACACCCCTGCCTCTGCCCCTACCACGGCCTCGGCCTTTAGCGCCCCCAACTGGTGGTACTGGTGGCCTTCCGTCCTGATCGGTAGCACGTGTCCTCACCATCTGTGAGAGAATAAAATAACAGAAGTTTAGTTACCAGAATCAACAGATTCGCATGACAAAAATTCAAAAATGTGAAGTTTTCCTAAAGGTTCCACAGCCTCTCGAAGATAAGTACAAACGTCTCTGTACCGATCCGCAAGACTCTACGAAACCCGCTCATGACTCGTGAGCTTATGTAACCTAGGCTCTGATACCAACTTGTCACACCAAAAACTAATCCGGTCGTCCCAAAATAAAATGATATTTTCATTTTCAAGATAATCCCAAAGCTATTTTATATAAAACTTTCATAAGGAGTTCAAATCAAAACAAAAGTGCGGAAAAGAAAGCCCGACATCGGGGTATCACTAAGTCATGAGCAACTACTACAAACTGTTCTAAAAATAGCAAGACTAACATAGTCTGAGAATAACCAAAATACACTAAAGGGAAGATAAGAAGGAGAAAAGCAGGATTGCGATCGCCAGGCAGCTACCTCGCTATCTCCGGTGATCTGCTACTGAGTAAATCAACAACCACTACCATGGAAAGAGATACCTAGATCTGCACACAAGGTGCAGGGAGTAACGTGAGTATACCAACTCAGTAAGTAACAAGTCCAAACTATAGACTAATAGGTAGTGACGAACTTAACCTCAACAGGTAAACAGAGTTAAACTATGCAGAAAAGTAGGCATGCTTTCAATTCAAGTATTCAGCTCAAACAGTAAAGTAAATAAAGATCTGACAATGTAAAGTATAAAGCTCAGCTAATCTCTACGTGCCAATGCAGAGAATGTATGAAAATGTACCATGTACCTCCACTCTCAAGAGCTCAACCACTCGGTACTATATATGGCCATCCGGCCCAGGGAAGATCTATCCCGAAATATATACACATCACTAACAACAGTCACTCAGTATCGAGGAAGGCCAATCCAGCCCTGTGGAGAAGATCTATCTCTAGGTTTAAATGTTTCAAACAATATCCATGTCCAGGGAAGATCCATCCCTCAATAATATCAACTTCGCTCACTGGGGGTGTGTTACAGACTCTCGAGGGGGTCCTACAGCCCAAGCGCTATCATAATCATCAACAAAATCGCTGCAGCGTGCAGCCCGATCCACAACTGTCACTCATAATCAGGATCTCGGCCTCACTCAGTCATCACTCTCCAGTCTCACACACACGGGCTCACAATGCCATGAAAACTAGCCTGGAACAATGATATGACGTGCCAATGAATAACAACTGAGACTGGGACATGATATGAAATGCATGAATAAGATTGAGTACAGAATATCTATGAAACTAGTGAGATGACAGCAAGAAACGACCACTCAGGTCCCAACAGTATCGGCGTAAATCCCTAACATGATATCAAGCATGATTTACAACTCATTTACTTAATCATATGATGGAAACACGGATATTAGCAAGAAAGAGTCACTAAACTGTGCCATGGAATGAACCAGGTCCCGATTCTTATGGTATACGCCCGCACGCCCGTCACTTGGCATGTGCGTCACCTCCAATACCAATCACATAACACATAGTTCGGGGTTTTGAACCCTCAGAATCAAGTTTGGAAGCGTTACTTACCTCAAACCAAGCCAAAATCCTACTCCGCGATTTCCTTGCCTCTCGAATCGGCCTCCAAACGCCCCGAATCTAGCCAAAAGCAATACAATGCAATCAATATAGGCCAAGAAACCATTTCCACAAGAAAAATTACTTAATTTGGCACAAATTCCGAAATCCACTCAAACCCGGCCCCCGAGCCCATGTCTCGGAATCTGACATAAATCACAAAACTAGAAAGCCCATTCACTCACGAGTCTACCCATACCAAATTCATCAAAATCCGACATCAAATGATCATTCAAATCCCAAAATCATCTCTCCAATTCTCTTCCATCCCCCCCCCCCCCCCCCATTTTACACCCCAGTTCCCAATTTAGATGATAAAATCAAGATACAATCATGGAATTTAATCAAAATCAAGTGAAGAACACTTACCCCAATCAACTCCCTGAAAATATCTTCAAAAATTTCCCAAATCCGTGGTCTCTAGCTCAAAATATGAACAATGGGCTCAAACCCTCGATCTTGAATATAACACTGTCTGCACAGATTTTACTTTTCGCGAACACAGGCTCCCTCTCGCGTTCGCGTAGAACAACTCTACAGCTTCCTCACTTTACTCTTCGCGAACGTGACACGCTCCTCGCGAACGCGATGCCTTACCAGCTCAACCTTCACGAACACGACCACAACCTCGCGAACGTGTAGAACAATGGACCTGGGGTCCCCAGCTGCCTCTTCTCTTCTTCGCGAACGCGATACTTCTCTCGCGTTCGGATGCACTCCACCCCTGAACCTTTGTGAACGCGTCCCCTTCTTCGAGAACGCGAAGAGCAAAACTTCCTTAGCTCACCTTAACCTTTCGCGAACGCGGTAGCCTCCTCGCGAACGTGATGAAGAAAATCTCTGCAACAAAATACCAGAAAATCTGCCAACTTCTAAAGCCAAGAAATGATCCGTTAACCACTCGAAACTCACCCGGGGCCCTTGATACCTCAACCTAACATACGAACACATCCCATAACATTATTCAAACTTAGTCAAACCTTCGAATCACTCAAAACAATATCAAAACACTAAATTACCCTCGAATTCAAGCCTAAGAACTTCTAAACTTTCAAATTTCACAAAAGACGTCGAAACCTATCAAATCATGTTTGAATGACCCCAAATTTTGCGCACAAGTTACAAATGATACCACGAACCTACTCCAACTTCCGAAATTCCATAACCCCGATATCAAAATTTCCACTGCCGGCCAAAATTGCCAAAATTCCAATTTTCGCCAATTCATGCCTAATTCTACCACGGACCTCCAAATCACATTCCGGACGCATCCTAAGTCTTAAATCACCTAATGGAGCTAACGGAACCATAAAAATTCAAATCCGAGGTAGTTTACTCATAAGTCAACAAGGTCAACTTTCCCAACTTAAGCCTTCACAAAAGAGACTAAGTGTCTCAAATCCTCTCCGAAACCACTCCAGACCCAAACCAACTAACCCGGTAAGTCAAAATACAGTCAAGAACACATAAGAAGCAGGAAATGTGAAAACGGGGCTATAACTCTCGAAACGACCGATCGCGTCGTTATAATCGGTATTTAAACAAAAAATTTAAGCAGAAATTATCAACATTCAAATGATTTTAACAATAATGGATTGTTAACCTTCTACATTCCATCATCAAACAGGAATTCAAGCTTTAAATACGGAAAAACTATGGTGTTCAATTAAAAAAGAAAACGAGAACATTTCGCTAAGAATGTCAAAAATAGAAACATTCCGCCAAAATCAGTCCCGTTAGGGACATGCCGTGCAATTTTTTGTCACTTGTCGAAGTCTATTTTGACAGTTCTAAATTTCTTCATTATTAATTACAGTGGACTATAACGAGTAATTTTCCAAATATTGTAATGCGCAATAGTATATATGCATTACTTAGAAATTGGAAGTCTATAGCTTCCTTCACTTCTTTTGGTTTCTTTTTAACTTCAGAGCTTCATTTTGATTAACGGAGAGTTTTAAAAAATTGAATATATGTGATTTGATCGTTCCTTTTAAGATGTTACTCATACCATTATAATTTAAAAAAAAAATTAACTGGTCTATACATTCAAAACGTTAAATGCATACTGCTTCAAAAGAAATTTACTCGATTTTCAAAAATACTTTTGTATTTTTTTTTTTTTTAACTTTTGAAAACTTATAATCCAAAACGTTTGAGGCCATTATTTACCTCTTAATATTCTGGGTGATTATTGTCCTCTTTTTTCTGAAGATACTAATGTAAAGGAGGTATTTGATATTATTTCCTAAATAAAAAAGGTTAATGAAATTAAGCGAAACTTTCGCAAGAGAGAGGGAGGAGTGCGTGTCAAGAAAGGAAAAAAAAAAAAAAAAAAAAAAAAAAAAAAAAAAAAAAAAAAGAGAGATGACAGCGGAAGGTAACAGTGGTAATAAAAACCACCTTAGCATCTGTCCTTACTTGCAATATAATCACAAATTGGTTTTCATAATTTTATTTCTATCTAGAGTTTAATTAAGGTTTGTGCATTCTCATTGGACAAAGTTATTTATTAGATAAACTTATCACACCATCAACTAATTAAAAGATTACCACGTGTATAATTATTTAATCTAAACCATCTAAAGAAAGGAAAATTTAGAACTAAAATATGTCGTAGATAGGATTCCTAAATCTACTAAAACACATCAAATAATATTTGCCTAAAGTTTGTACGCAAATATATAAAGCATGTACGCATCACTAGTTATCAAACTATCCTAACAAAAAAAAAATAGAAATAATATCATCTATCAGGAAATTACCAATTAGCTAGGGCAACTTTACACATAGAAACAAAGAAACCAGGCCATGTCTGAAGAAAAAGAAGAAGGCTCTCATCAATACATGGAACAATACCCACTAGGTTACAGGTTTGTTCCAAACGATCAACAGCTGCTACTGTATTTACTTTGGAAGGTGAAAGGAGAATCTATACCGCCTGGACTAATACAGGACGCCGACATCTACGAACGCAACCCTTTTCAGCTTCCAGGTATGGCTTTGATAGTTACAGTTACAGTGACGTACTTAGATTTTATGCAAGTTGTATCGACCTAGAAACTAAGTATTAAAACCCTAGCGCGTCCAAAACTCCTATACAATAAGTTGAATTGTGATAATGATCGATACTGTTTGCACAAAATTCTATGTTACGTCACTAGGGGATATCACTTTTATTTTTTAAGACGGTGAACAAAACTTAAATTCTTTTATCGTAATATTGTTCATTCTAATCATCGTGAAATAATCATAGTTGTTGCTTTAGTTGTTGCATCGATAGTTAACTTAGATTTTGTGTAAATTGGACCACTTTTCCCTTTTCGGTCTCTTCTTATTTATGTGGCATAATATACTCTTTTTCATAGTATGCGTTCTTCTGTGAATTGTAGGATGTCTCTTTTCGTCCTTACGCTGATTAACTGATTTCCATATTCCGCCTATCTATTTTTATTTAAATTGTGATCATGTCCTGTCATACTTGCACCTCTACTATTTTGGCTCGCATATATATATATATATATATATGGTTTTAGTAAATATTAAAATATATAGTACTTATATATTGTCTCTTTTTTCGTCTTCTTGAGCCGGGGGTCTACCGAAAACAGTCTCTCTACCCCCTCGGGGTAGGGGTAAGGTCGGTGTACACTCTGTCCTTCCCACACCCCATTTGTGGGATTTTACTGGGTTGTTATTGTTGTACACGAAAGTTAAACTCATCTCTAAAATAGTCAATATTTGTTGCTTTAGTTAATGGTTTTGTCATTATAACTTTAGGAATGGACACGGAAGAGAAGTATACCTATTTTTTCACAAGGAGAGAACGAAAATATCCAAATGGATTTAAGACTGATCGAAGTACCAGGGATGGAAAAGGATATTGGAAAATTACCAGCAAACTCACTCCTATATTTGTTGCTGGTAACTTGCAGTTTGGCAAAAAGAACGTACTTGTTTACTATCTAAAAACCCCAAAGGGCCAAAACGATATCAAGACAAATTGGATAATGCATGAGCTTGAACTAAATAAGAGTCTCTTTCCTCGGCACGCTTCAGAAG
The DNA here is from genome assembly GCF_001879085.1 of Nicotiana attenuata. NCBI lineage: Eukaryota > Viridiplantae > Streptophyta > Magnoliopsida > Solanales > Solanaceae > Nicotiana > Nicotiana attenuata. The sequence goes on along the minus strand of NC_031994.1, from coordinate 90,015,304 downwards.
AAAAGGTATGATCAGTCAGACCTCTCTATAACAACATTCCTATATAATAAATATTCTCTATAACAGTACTTCGCTATAATATCCAAAAATATTTGGAGCAAACGATGCTGTTATAGAGAGATTTGACTGTACTATTCAACAAGCTTAAGTTTTTGCACTATAGTGTATAAATTTTTACATTGTTGTTTAAGTTGACCTATAATAACATAGTATATATTTTCTTCACTAACAATAAGTAAAAATAGAATAGCAGTCCGTTAATTCAGTTAAACTGCACAAATAATATAAATATTTTTACACTATCAGTGTATGTAGTTTAATTTCATTATTTATTATCCATGATGGTGTTGAGGTGGACTAACGATTGTATAAGATAGTTTTTTCCAAGATGAGTATTCTTATTCAATATATTTTTTTACCTCTTAATTATGTCAATCTTTGCTTACTTTTCACAAAACGAAAGACTTGATAATAATAGCATTAAATTTCATGAACATATAGTAGTACCAAGTACCAACTATCAAATAGACATGTTATATGTTTTACATATAGTATATTCATATATATCCAAAATATCATATACTACATGGTTATGTTCACTTTGTGTTGTGTGCAGTTCAACGATTTTATAGTATGCAGAATTCATGATAGGGAAAAGAGGAAAGGAAACGAACAATTGGATATGGTAAATTCTTTGATTGAGCCCAAACAAGTGATGAACCATAACAATGGTGAACCACTTCGATCAACAAAGCGAAAATTCAAGACCAATAAAACAATTATCACGTCTCATGATCCTCAAAATGTAGGCATGAAGTCGAATTATTTGTATAATGGCCATGAATTACAAGCTACTGCTGCTAGTGATTTTGACCAAACAAAGACTTCATCAGCTGATATTATGTCAACTATAATGGCAAATCCTATAGTAGATAATCATCCTCATCAAGTGGTGCAGCATACACATGTTACAGGAGATCAGAATGTTTATTTGAGTAACAACAACAACAACAACAACAACAACAACATATCCAGTGTATTTCCACGTGATGTTTATTTGAGTGGAGAACAAAATATTAATTCAGGGCATCGTCGTCTCGTGAAAAATGAAGGAAATGCTTTTAATGATCCAAAATTAGAGTGCTCTACTTCTCAACATATGAGAGGAGATGAATCTATTCCTCTTGTTCCAGAAAATGATTGTTGGCCACCTTCTGAAGAATTTTGGGACGGATTGCCAGACATGCCACCAATGGATGATTTCAGCAACTATATGGATTTATTAGATTTTGATCTTGACCAAACACAACCTAAGACACTTTTTTAAGCTTGGAGATTGAAGAATGGGAGATATACAAGTGCACAAGTATATGATCTATAGTCTGTTATTATTTTATTTTAAAATTTCTATGTTTTCAAAGATTATTCTGGACAAATACCATTTTAGTTTTCTGGTCTTTTTTACTTTCTCGTTTTTTCTATATAATTTCGACTGTGAATTCCGTGACTGTTCTTTATTGTGGAGTCTTTTAATTATTAGTTCTGCATGAGATTCTTTTATTAAATTTGTTTAATGCTCATAAATTAATGCGTTGAACATTATGTCTATGTTGATGGATTTGTCGAATTGTTTGCAGTTAAGTTGTAACAAGTGTTGTTTCGTTGATGATTATGGGCATATATAACCATCTGGATGCAATTCCAAGTGGTTTTTTCTTAACAGTCTTAAGATAAGCCATTACGCGTATACTCAGTGTCATTGAATATATTCTTTTTTAAAAAGAATTACATTATATGAAATTAATCTTTACTAGAGATTTCATGTAATGAAAGAAATTCAGTTATATTTCAAGCATGAGAGAATATTATTCCGTGCTTGTGCAATCATTAGCAAATTAACCTATTAGTAAACAATGCAATATAAAACAATAAAATAAAAAATATAATAGTTCAATCGAGTATGCAACACAAATACACAATATTTACCCAGAACTGGGGTTCATCACCAAAAAGCAGAATCATCATTGAAGATAGAAAAAAAGTTAAAAACAACAAGAAGAAAAGGATACAACTAAAGCAAGATAACATGCTGATATAGTATATTGTCAATTGAGATATATGGAATTAATTAATCTCTTATAGACATTTCATGTGATAAGGAAAATAAAATTACCTGGAGAGGATGATATATTTCGTGTGTGGTGTGATGCATTCATGAGCCAACATATCCCTTTATTATATAGTTTGTAAGAGCCTACGAAGTTGTTCAAATTAAGTGTTGTTGTGCATGTGAAATTTGTATTACTTTGGAACTACAAACACTAGTCAGGAACTTGATTAGTATTGGAAGTGCACGTAAATTGATACAATTAGGAAAGATTTATGTTACATAGTTCAAATAAAAAACTCTTAATTAATTTTAAAGTTTTAAATATTAGGATTTTCTACTAATACAAATAAAAAAGATTTAATAATCAAAATTTTAGTGGATTTCAATGTCCTAAATAATAGAAAATTAATAATTAAAATTTTAGTTGATTTCAATCTCCTAAATATTAAGAAAATAATCAAATTATAATTTTATACAATGTGAAATTTATTTTAAGGGTTAAAAAAAATAAATCAAAATTTTGGGTAGAACTACGTGCATTTAATATAGTACTAGCTATTTGTACATAGCGTCATTTATTTTAAATTTGTGTCTACAAGAAGATCGAATTATATAAAATAACTTAAAATAATAAGTACAACATTCATTTGTTAAAATGCTCTTAAACTTCTTTCATAAAATTAGTATAATAACGAGACACACATAAAAAATAAAAAATAAAAAATAAAAAAAAATAAAAAACCCCCACATTGCTTTGATTTAGGGGTGAAAACGCAATGCAAGTGTGAGCTAGGCACATATCATGATTGAACTTTCTCATATACAAAAATATGGTGGTATATATTGATCACGCCCAACTTTAGTCCTAAAAGGATAAGCGATCGCTACAAATATAATCTGATCTAAAGTCCGAAGTCGAATCTCACCGAGAACTAAGGTTTAGCTACAACTGTTCGCTATCACTAAGAAGACAAGTTTGAACAATTCCTAAATTATAAATATTAAGATTATTATATCTAATTAACTAACAAATTAAAGTAGTAGATTAACAACTAAAGATATTAAGGGTTGAAGAAAAAATTAAGGAGGTCTAGAGTTATGATTTCCCCAATTATCGAAATCCTTCCCGCTACGTCTTCTATAATTTCGCCTAAGTATTCTCTACCGATCGTGGGTACTTTGGGTGTTGTAGCTCTCTCTCAAGCAACTACTACAATTTACTATACGTATTCTCTCGAACTACGCTAGCTGGCACTAATTCACCGCTCACTACGATCACACCAAAGTTTCGTTATCTCTAATCCAACTTTTAAACCACCTCCGTATTGAACTCTCAAATACGTTAAGATTGGGGTTGTTCAACAACTACCTAAATGTATACTCTCTCTTGAGCAATATACACACTAAATAGGACATTCAATCAACGACAATAAGCGCGTAAACAAGTAGAGAAATCTAACGGCTCAATTATATTAAAACATCACAAGAATTTATCCTACAAAAGGTTCCATCAAAACCCTAGATAACAAATTAGTTATTCATAATAGTATGTAAAAGTACAGTACTAGAATTCATATACCAATAATAGAAATAGGAAGGAAAAAAAACTCGTAAAAGAATTCTCCGCCTTGCTCCTACCGTGTTCTTGCCTTCTTGGGTAGAACCTCCTCTCCAAAAACGTCTCTTTAGGTCGAATCCTCTCTCAAAAACATCCTCATTTTTTGTCGAATCTGCTTTAAGAAACGTCCTCCTTTTTGGTCGAATATGCTCTAAAAACGTCCCTCCCTTCTTAGACATATTTAGGGAGTATTTATAGGCTATGGTTGAAGTCCTTGAGTCCAAATCCGGGTCGGAATCTTTTAATTCACGACTTTTAATTATCGGGGTATAGACCTCGCAAGGCCAGGCTTATAGCGCGGTCAGCCTGGCTACAGAGCTGGCTACGCCTGGCCAGTAGCACGGTCAAGCTGGCTATAGAGCTGGCTTTACTTGGTCTGTAGCATGGTAAGGCATATTATAGAGCTAGCTTTACTTGGTCTGTAGCATGGTTTGGGTACTTGATGCTTTTGTGCTCTTTTCTTGTATTTTTGTTCTCTTTATGCAACTTTCATTCGTCTTTGTCTTTCGATGCTTCTACACATAAAACAACACAATTTAGCTCAAACGTCGCACTATTAACCATTAAACTAACAGCATGTAAGGCGAATAATGTACTAAAAATATAGCATTTTGGCCACGCATCATGTTAAAAAAAAATATTCGAAAACGAAATTGAAGAAGGCTTGAGGCATGATAACGATTTTCCTTAAAGAAGTTATTGGCTGTATACAGATTTGGAAAAAATACAGACAATCTTCTTCAGGATACAACAAGCCACAAATTGATACTTGCAGATTTTTCTGAATTATCTTTGTAGGAAAACTCGTGTTTATTTATAGAGCAAAAGCCAGGCCTTTTCCGAAAAGACACTTTATTTCATTAACAGATGTGTCTGTTTATTTGAATTTTAAATTCAAATAAAACAGATTTTCTGTTATAGAAATAAAAAATAAAATTATTAATTTAATAACCGGCCCAAGCCCCAAGTCCAAGTATTTAATATATATATATATATATATATATATATAACAAATATATAAAATGGACAAGAACTTAAAAAGCCCATAAAGGGGCTTTAGACCATCGATGTGGGAAAGTCCCACCTTTTCCTTACTATATAACAAGGCTGAATACACACTTAAAGTTGGCACGATATTTCATTTATACACCTGAACTTAGGAGTGTTCCTAATGAGCACGTACGTTACATGAACTTTGTTCCAATTAGACACTTCTTGCTGAGTTGGCACATAAAGTGAGTTTCACCCAATATGGACGCGTGAAAAGCCCAAAAAACAGATTTTTTTTTTGTTTTTTTATTTCCTTCTTCTTCTTTATGTCCACCACCATTTCCACCGTTGCCTCCTCCGCTTTCCGTCATCTTCTCCGACTCATTTCCTCTTCTTCTTTCGAATCCCATACCAGATTCAAATTCAATAATTTATCTTTTCTCGCTCTTCTTATTTATCCTACAGAAAGGCTTAAACACCACTCCTCACCATCATTTTATTCAAACACCATTCACGTAATTATTTTATTGGTTTAGTATAATCAAACCTTCAAAATCTTATTTTCTTAAAAACAAAGCTTTAAAAAAAACAATAGCAAAGCTACGAAAATAATGGTGAGTATTTGTGATCGGAAGAAAACGAAAAGGATAAATATGGGATCTGAATGTTTCAGCAATTTGTGAACTCATTGCAATCCCCGAAAAAAACCCTTTCTCTAAAGATCAAGGCCATAGCCGCCAGGACTCCAACCCAGCCGCCTCCAACCCAACTGAAATGAAGAAGAAGAAGCAGAGAACTGAGACTAAAATGAAGCAAAAGAAGAAGCAAAAGAAGAAGCAGAGATGGGTCGCTGGGTTGGAGAACCATTGATTAAACCCTAAACACCGTTAATGGGGTGTTTAAAAAGCTTGAAGGTTTAAAATGAGTTATTTGATTTGATGAAAGTTTGGGAAATTAATATTGGGTTGTCATGGGGAATCTTTTCTCTTAAAACTTTGGATTAAAATCGTGCTTGGAACAAGAACACACATGAAAAAAGTGAAGAACACCAAGACCACTGATTTCCAGAACACCAATTCTCATTTTATTTAAATGTTTTCTTTCTTGGTTGGGTGTAAATTAAGCTTTTCTTTTCTTTTTTAGAATGTTATTTTTATTTTGTTTATTAAATAGATTTAACATAGTTTTTTCTTCTTTTTTTTACTCAAAATAATATATGTCATTTTTTTATTTGTCATTCACCACGTCAGCAGCGAGTGTATTGCAAACTTTGTAAGTTTGGTTGATTGTCAAATAAGTGCTCAATTGGAATAAGTTTCGGGTAGTATAAGTGCTCAATAGGAACTCTCTTAAGTTCAGGTGTCTAAATGAAAGATCGTGCCAACTTTAAGTGTCTCCGTATGTATCCAGCCTTATAACAAACTACTTCTTTCACATCATATATCAAGTGAAAACGTTAAAGGGGTGAGTCTATTATTTATTGAGTTTTGAACCTTGTTATATTTGCCTTGAGAATTTCTTAGTTAAAACAGACAGACATGAAGAAATTTGCTTTCTGATGTATGGATCAATCAAATGTGATTAAAAAGTAAAATCATAAAGGAGAATAATAGAACTAATGAGAAGGTAAATATATTATTTTAAAATATTAAAATTTGGAATCTTCTATTAATAGTTTATAAATATTACTAGTATATAATTTATAGTAGTACTTAGAAAGTAACAATAATTTTTGGGGCCTTTAAGTATTTGGGGCCTAAGGCAAGGGCCTTCATACCCTAGAGCTGGCCTTGGATTTTAACAGCTTTAAAGCAGAATTCCGCTGCATTGGATATGAAACTCTCTGTTTTTACGTAGAATCCGGATCTGTGGATTACATGCATGCTGCGATGTGAGTTTTCCAATAGCGAAGAACAGAGTGTTTGAATAATGGACAAGAAAAGTTTAGTAAAGAAGCCAAGCGAAAAGCGAATACAGTATCCAATTGGATCCGAACATTACACGCTGTACGAGGAGGTAGGGCAAGGAGTTAGCGCCTTGGTTCATCGCGCTTTTTGTAATCCTCTTAATGAGATCGTTGCCATCAAAGTCCTAGATTTCGAGCGTGATAAATGTGATCTGGTACATATTTTTCTCAGCTTCTTTTTATCTATTTACGGCCTTAATTGTCACAATTGATTAATTCTTAACGTTGAAAACAATTTGAAATCGATGCTTGTTATTCTCTTATGGCGTTGTTTTCTCCAAATTCCATTTTTTATGTACATCAGACTTTTCACTCTCACACTACTTATAGTTTTTATTTGGTTCATTCTTGATACACGGTATTTCAGATGTTAGAGTCAGTGTTTTAAGGTGTGTTGGGGCTTTAAGCGCGAAGTGCAAATAAAGCGTGGGCTTTAATGTAGAAAGGCGCAAATGGAGAAAAACTATAAATATGTATGTGTTGTTCAAGACTAATATCTATAAGCATGATTGCCAAATATATGGACAAGAAACTGAAGAAAATTTACGACAGAGTGAAATATCAATTGTTTAGTGTCGCTTCTTTAGGATTACACCCATTGGCAAGGAAAACTATGCCTTAGAGCCTTGATGGCAATACTGAATTTGAGCCTCGCTTCAGGGCTTAAGCGCGCCTTTGATAACACTGGTTAGAGTACTTACTGAGATTTGGTAGCTTGGTTTTTCAGTACCGAAAATAGCTGAAATAACTGTTCGTAGAGGTCTTATATTCATGGTTTGAGTCATATCAGCTTTTCACTTGAGTTATTATAAACTATTTTTTTTGTTTCCCAAAAGAAGGGATTGATAAGGCTTATGATTTATCCTATACCCAGTAGAAGCATCTAAGATTCCCACTTTTGAAAGAAAGTTTGTCTTTGCTAGTTAATATTGAGATGATAATCTTGGACCGGTGGTTAGTATTGAGACCAAAGGTTGTGGTGGTGTTGTAAGTATCCCTCCATCCTTAACCAGAAGTCTCGTGTTTGAGCCATAGGAATAGACTCGCCTTTGGTAAGAAGAACTTTATCCTCAAACTGAACTTCCCGACATCAGGATTAGTCGGGCCCCAAAGCGTGTATCAAACACCGGATGAGAAACATAAAGAAAGGTAATCTTAGAGCATAATTAGATTAAGTTGTGCTCCTAAAAACTCTCTATTTTGCAATTATCATCTTGAAAAAAGCTCCTTGATCTTTGCTTTCCGGGTGAATCCATTAATCCAAGCTTGGAAATCTATAAGTATAGAGTTCTTATCATCATCGTGCAATGGAGGATTGAATGTGATGCATTTTCTGTATTTTCGGATGAAAATCTATGAATTATTTCCTTCTCGAAAGTGCCTAAGTTTCCAGATATTATCATTTTGTTTGAATTGTGGTTGCTGATACTTCGATTAAATGAAGAAGCAAGTTGGCTGATTTCTAATCCAGGACCGCGTCTCACGGGAAGCACAGATAATGGTCCTAGTTGACCATATCAATGTTCTTAAATCACACTGCTCCTTTGTATGTGATCAAAATCTTTGGGTTGTCATGCCGTACATGGCTGGAGGTTCCTGTCTCCACATACTGAAGGCTGCTCATCCTGATGGTCTCGGAGAGGTGGTTATTGCAACAGTCTTACGCGAAGTGCTAAAGGGGTTGGAATACCTTCATGATCATGGCTACATTCATCGGGATGTCAAAGTAAGTCAACCTGTTACATAAAGCCATTACTAGTTTCTTCGCATCAGCCGATCCTTTAAGCATTTGATGAGATTATGTCTTCATCCATCAAGTTTCACTGTAGAGTCTTGCAGTGCATTAAAGAGGGTTTCTATTGGACTTCTATAGCAACTTGTTTAATTAATTTCATTTTAGGATCTCTTTGGAGTTTGGACATGGTATCAAAGAAGAATCTTTAGGATATCTTTTGTGTTTAACGTCCCATGCAAATATAACAAAGGGGAAATTCTTAATCCATCCTGGTAGTTTAGCAACTGCATGGACAGATGAACAGGACGATAACTTTTCCATAACCTTTTGGAACTTGAAATCAACATACTTGTATGGTTATTGTAGGCTGGAAATATTCTCATTGATTCACGTGGTGGAATAAAGTTGGGAGATTTTGGTGTATCAGCCTACTTGTTTGATTCAGGTGATAGGCAGCGTATACGGAACACATTTGTTGGAACTCCCTGTTGGTATGCTTTAACCCAGAGATTGCTTCTCTCTTTTTGCTATTTAGCTTTTGTAATGCATGTAGTAGTTGATAAGCATTGAAGAGGTCTTGCTTGTACTTAGCAATGCACATTCAGAAACTTAAGACATTAAAAATATTGATAAGTTCAGGTTCAAATATCATGTTTCTCCATAATTTAGATTTCTTTTACAGGATGGCACCGGAGGTCATGGAGCAATTGCATGGTTATGATTGCAAGTAACATTTCTGTGTATTCGTACATTCTGTTTTTCCTAATTTTGCTTTATCTGTAAGAAGTCTTTTGTTTTTAAATATATTTTCTAATGGTTCCCCACAGAGCTGATATTTGGTCTTTTGGAATAACTGCTTTAGAGCTGGCTCATGGACATGCTCCTTTCTCAAAATACCCTCCAATGAAGGTATAGTGACAGTGAATCCTGTATTTCCTTTCCTGGTGGAGCCTTTGTGACCATAAATGCATTGCATGTTTTTCACTTTGCAGGTGTTGCTAATGACATTGCAAAATGCACCACCGGGCCTTGATTATGAGAGGGATAAGAAGTTCTCAAAGGTATTTCTCAAACCATTAGTGGTTATGGTCCATTAATGTTATTAACATCTGCTTGCAATTTTTTGTTTCTTCTCAGTCCTTTAGGCAAATGATTGCTAGTTGCTTGGTAAAAGATCCTTCAAAAAGACCTTCAGCAAAAAAATTGTTGAAGCATCCCTTCTTTAAGCAAGCTAGGTCCAGTGATTATATATCAAGAACATTGTTGGAAGGCTTGCCAGCTCTTGGTGATCGCATAAAAGAACTGAAGGTTTCATAATTTTTCCCTCCTCTTTGGAGCCATATATGTTCCATCTAAATGATAACACAGCCTCAATATTTCTATGGTAACAAGAACCTTTCTTAATTGTAGAGAAAAGAAGAAGACATGCTAGCGCAAAAGAAGATACCAGATGGGCAGAAAGAAGAAATGTCACAGGTTCTGTGCCATAACCATAGCCAACGTCACTAGAAGAAGACTCTGATGATTTTATATCTTTCTACTAAAAAATATATTAGAACTGGCATTTGTGAGTTTATAATCATAAGGTTTATTAGACATGCATGAGTGATAGTATATGGTATGGTATGTATAACGTTGTCTAGAGTATATATTCAGATCCTGCTTGTTCTCTCTCTCTCAACACACACATATATAGGATAGGCATGCATTAGGCAATAAGCTGGTTCCCTTTTTATGTTAAATGCTTAATTCTGGCAGATTTGTAGAAGAAACCAAAAAGGTAGAAAACCAGAACTAGAAGTAGTAACTCATACAACTTAGAGTCGCTGGTTTAATGCAGCTCAATTAATTGTCCTGCATCTGCATACCTGCTGTTTAGATTAGATATACCAGATGAATATAGGTAATAATTTTTAATGGCTTAGACAAAACAGGATACTGGCAGTTAGCTAGGAAAAGAGATTAAGGGATCATATTTAGTTCGCCGTACATATTATTTTGCTATGCTTTGTACCTAAGATAATATCATGTTAATTTGGAACCTAAAGAATAAGCTCCTATGTTTGCCCAGCAAAAAGCTTCGTGATATTATTAGGATTACCACTTTACGCACAAGGCTTTTCTGAAATTGTAGGTTATTTGTTGATCATTCAACCCAGAGATTTGTAGTTCTAAGAATACAGCTTCTAGTAGAGGGTAAAAAAGAAATGAACTTAACTACATCATCTGTCAAATGACACAAGACATATCAAATTGTGCTAAAAAGCAAAGAAAAGAAACTAACTTAAATTGTCTGTTCCTACCATTTTTCTCTTTCTTTGGCTTGTATTTATGGTACAATCTTTTTGAAAAACTTTTTTCACATTATAAGTTGAACCTTACTCTTGATTCAACATCATGTGCAGAATGAATATAAACGTGGGATTAGCAGCTGGAACTTCAATCTTGAAGATTTGAAGGCACAGGCTTCCCTGGTATTTGAATCTATATTTAATTGCACATGTACCAATAATATCTTAATACATGTGCTTTAGCTTTACTTTTCTGATGAGAAAGTTGTCTGATGCGAAGAGGGCATAGCGATGTTTGGTTTCTCAAAGACAAATTAATCATTGTTTTAAATGTTAATTTTTCACCTTTGAAACTTGCTGCGGGACGATTTCTCATTGGGATTATCCATTGTCGATTTTTTTTCTTCTAAAAGCTAGATATATGAACACTAGTTTGCAAACATTACTTTTTTTCCTTCTTTACTTTAGATTCCAGATGAGGAAATTCTTGGTGAGAATGACCAAGGTGGGAGTACAAATTCACTCCCAGGGCTTGATAACCAAGGAAACCGGCTTCAAAATCAGTTATCTTCTCTACAACTTCCAAAATTTCAGCATCAATTCTCCTTTGGAAGTCAAAATTCAGATGCTACAGGATTCGTATGTCGATGTTCACTTAGGTTTTATATGATAGGGAGCAATTTGGGGTTTTCCTTCTAATAATACATCTCTCAACAGGAAGATGACTATCCATCTGCTCCTCCTTCGCCTGCCGACCGCACCATGACTTATAGCAAGTAAGAAATCTGATGCTGAGAGGTCTCATCAATTGCTCTTGTATCATGTTTTTCTCCTAATCCAAAGGACCTAACAGATTTATATTATACGGTATCATTATTACTTTTGCTAAGATGACTATGCCTATTTCTACTTTTCAGAGCTAAAAACGAGAAATTTGATGATGATTTAAGCATCGCTAGTTCAATTCAAGATGCTCAAATGTCACAAAATTCTTCTCCATGCTATGAGGAGATGAATGTGGTGGGAAAAGGTGAACACGGGACTCATGCAGAAGCATTTGAAGGCATTCCCATAAATTCTTGTCAAAGGTATGATCTCAATTTTCTGAAAAACTCTTGGATATTTTGCCGAGGTGGCTTATGTCATGTCGAAGGATGCTAAACGTTTTCCATGTGAACTGTAAACCTTATGTAGTAGCACAATACCAGCATCTACTGTCTTCAGCATTTTATTTTTCTGGACTTACTAAATAAAATCAGCCTTTTATTCCTCCAAATAAATACTTTTGGCTGGGATTCTGCTCTCAGACAAATACATTTGAACTGGCAGGGACATCGTACTCTGCCTTAAATTTGTTAATAGAGGAGAGAAGTGATTATTGGATTCTCATTCCTTTTTAGAAAAAGGAAATGAAATATGGTCTTTAAATTGCTCTCTCCAACATCAGAAAATTCTGCAGTGTATGGCTGGCTTGTGCATTTTGTTCCTTATTTTATATCCCTTTTGTTATAATGTCTTACCATCAACTCCTTGTGATGCTTGTGGGTCTCGATCTCTCTGACATCATCAAGCCTTGTGATTGTCACAAAAGAATGTCTATCCCAAGTTTGTTGACCGATGTTAGTAAAATGAAGTACATGTAAGTAAATAATTCTGGCTATCGTGAACAATGAAAAAGAAGGTTTTACCAATTACTGATCTGGCTTAGATAGCAAATCCGAGGCCATTTGAGTGAACCAAACGCTTAAAAGATTAGAAAATGTTCAGTTGAAGTAGTCTGCACTTGCTAGAATGAAACTCGGACTACTTTTTGGACTGATTATCTTTGGACTAAAGCTAGTTCTTTACTAAATCACCGATTTTCAGGCAATTAAGTATGTAAAAGAATGACATAACTGGGACGATTTATTTGCAGTTTTCTTTAATCAAATTCTTTTAATATGCTTTTGTGAATTGCGAAACTGTTTCAAATATAAAAATTGAGTAAATTGATTTCTGATTTTCCTTTTGCTTGAAGTCATTGCCTGTGTGCTTAATTGCTGGTTTCTTTAGTTTGGCAAGCAACCATTTTTTTGTGATGCCACTTTTTTTGCAGAGTTTCTAGAATTGTCTTTTCTTTTCTGTGTTTAGGGATAAAAGTTCATCACAAAATATTTCCAGTTGCAATGTGGCCTTTCCCCAAACATCAGATGATTTGCCAGCTGAAATATTCATTAAACCCTCCAGAACTTCAGGCAAGTTATAATGATACAACATGTATCTTTTATCCTATAAACACACACTTTAACCCGAGCACATTTGCATTCATTGGTTCAATATTTGCTTGCTAAATCAAGACTGTATTTAGCAGGTAGCAGTGAAGATTTTGATGAGAAGACTAAGTATCAGGTCGTTCAGCAGAGAGGACGATTTAAAGTTACCTCTGAGAATGTTGACGTGGAAAAGGTGAATGTCTGGCCGCTAACTTTTGTCTTGATAATGATGCTGAATTTCCCCTAAACTGGGGAATCATTTCTTGTGTGTTTCTGCAGGTAAGTTCATTTTATGCTACAAAAGAGCCACAGCTTGGAGGTGGTTTTCGACAGTGTCACCCCTGCCCCTCTCTCTCTTTCTCTCTTTTGCTTCCTCTAAAAATAGTTTCTCAGCTTGTAAAACTGAGATGGTATATGTGATCTCATTTGTGTCTCTTCTTTAGTGGATGTTCAAAGTAAATTCAAGAATCTCTTGAGCTCTGTAGTGGTTAATGTCGTTCTCATCATTGACAAGTACTGTGTTGCTAGGTTTTGTTTCAAGCATATCATTTGAGCGCTATAGTAGTTAACGTTGTTCTCATCAGTGACAAGTACTTCTGTTCACGAATTTCCACTTATACTACTATTACATTTAATTCATTTTTCAGAGATGTTTCATATCATCGACTCAAATTGTTTACGCAATATTTTCGAATTTGAGCTTTGGGATTGAGTTAGTGATGCGGTGGTAGAGTATGCAAATTGCTTGTCAGTGTATGATGAATCAGAAACAAAGAGATATTAAGGACTAAAAACATAATCCAAGTTGCTCATTCTAAATCTAGTCTACTAAACCACTGATCTCTTCCCCTCTTTTTTTTCTTTTTCATTTTCCATTGTATTTATCGAAAGAATTTATGGATCATGCAGGTGACTCCAGAACATCTGGCTGCTACTCAACCATTACCACCTGATGCTACACCAGCAAATCTTTCTTCTCAGTCCATATTTCCACTACTGCAAAACGCGTTACAGGCAACTATTACTGGAACAGTAAGAATGGATCTAAAACAATCATCTTGGTAGGATTTTCTTATCTTCTTATACTTTGTAAAAGCTGCTTTTACTCTTAACAGGAGAGTATTCTTAATGCAATGAGGCAAGTGACCCGTGGTGACTCCACAGGTGTGGCAATTAATGCGTCTTGATTTCACGTTTATCTTTTCCATATGATCTGGTCTCACTTAATATGTTCAGCTAATCTTTCAGTGGACATGGGATGCGTTCCGTCAAATTCAGTTGGAGTGGAGAAATCACTGGTAAGGATTTGTACTAATCTTGTTGCTACAGCCTCTGCAAATTCAACCATTTAATTGAATTTGGCTTCTCAAACCAGGAATTAATATTCTGTAATTTCTATGTTTCCTTAATTTTTTGGGGGATCCAACATACTATATGACATCCTTCTCTCTTTCTTCGTAGTTGGAGGCAGCTCTTGACAGGGAGAAGGAATTAATTCGTGAAAATAATGATTTAAGGTTGAGGTACGATGATTATATGTTAATATTGCAAGTTTTTATGCCGGCAATTATATCTAGTGGTCTTAAAGCTTCTGTTTCTTTGATATGTAGGCTATTGGTTGCTCAAGAAGAGCTTCAAAAATATAAAACAGAAAATAAGAGCTCAAAGTGACGTAAACTTTCACGTAGTCTGCATCAAAGTAAAGAAGGAAATGGCTATCTTTGTAAATGAGATACCATAGTTAACAGATTTAATTTCTATCTGTACAGTTGGTTTGTTTCTAGGAGGCGGTAAGTTGTTTTTTCCCCTTTTTACTTTTCTTCGCTTGTTTTTGCAGAATATAATACTTGGGGATACTGATTCATATTTTGAGTTAACACCTTGACATGAATTTGCTCCGTTTTTATTAGTTTCAACTAGAGATGGCAAAATAGTTATTCACCCATATTATCCATTAAATATGGGTTGGATAATGAACTTTTTAAAAGCGGGTCAAATATAGATAAGAACCATATTATCCACTTAGGAAATGGATAACTAATGAGTTTACTTTTAGGGGTCATTTGGTAGGGTGCATAAGAATAATGCTGAATAAGGTGTATTAGTAAGGCTGGTATTAGTTATGCTGGTATTAGTTATGCTGACATATTTCTTATCCATTGTTTGGTTTGATGTATTAAAGTATTGCACAATTTCTAAAAGAATTGCTTGTTTACAAAAATGCCCTCAAAACCAGTCCATCACTTTAACTTTTTAAAAGAAACATATGTTGAGAAATGTTTTTATATGAAAAAGTTTAAAAAAAGTTATTTGATTTGTCTACTTATATTATAATATAGAACTAAATATTTATAAAAAATATATGCTAAGTATTTATTTGTTTACTAGAGATATAATTTTATTTCTCAATATTTGAATTATTTTAAACTTGCATTAATATAATAACTAGCATATTTTAATCAAGCATAAATTTTGAAGGGCAATTTTGTCTTTAATTAAGCTAATGCATGCATTAAAACCTATTGCATTACTAATACCATGGTTTTCTATGCATTAGTTATGCATAGGATAATACCAAATAGGATGTATAACTAATGTTTGCATAACTAACGTTTGCATAACTAATGCATAGGTTCAAAATGTCTACCAATCAAGGTATTATTAATACACAAAGCTAATGCATGCATTATTTTATCTAATGCATCCTACCAAATGACCCCTTACATTTATAAAGCCTCAAATTGGAGGTTTCTCAAGTATGAGAGACTAGGAACTCTTCCAAAAGTGATCATATTCAAGAAGCCATGGATAATATGGATATCCATATTATCCGGCGGGTAACCCGCTTTTTATCTGTATTAAATATGGGTCGTTTCGGACAATTTATGTATTTTTTGTATTACCCGTTTTTTATCCGTTTATATCCGACCCAATCCGTCCGTTTGCCACCCCTCGTTGCCCACAGGAAAGTTAGGACTGGGTAGTAGTCTTTACAATGTAAATCACTGTTTTCATTAAGAAGAGTTGAGGATCTCACTCTAGTTGCATAAAGTCCTCTGTTAGCATGTCAGTTTAGCTATGTAATAAAAAGTGTAATGTTTTTTAAACTGGATGGGACATTGAATTTTTCTGTCAATTTGGCAAACAACTAACCACCATCAACTCCCAGATTGTTTCAGTACGTAGCACTGCATAACGGATAACTAGAATTGTTTTTGTATAGGGTTAAATTTGACCCTCAGCATCTCTACGCCAGTGGGTACGCCCAGTGAGTGTACGCCAACTAACGTAGCGGGTACGACTCGGACGTGGGGACAAAAGCGACATCGTTTAGGACTCAGTGTCTTCACTAGGGAGACGTTACCTGTCTTTGTAACTTTTTGATTCTTTCGAGGAAGGTCTCTTATTATATAAAGGAGACCTTCACATTGTAAAAGGGGGATTCTGATCTAATACAACTCTCCCATTTTCTGGCTTTCTCTCTCTATCTTCACCTTAAACGAACATATCTTACTAAGTTCATATTATCACTTTGCAATACTAGATCTACGACAATAATATCATCTTTGCATCTCTAGGTTTATTATATTTGATTACGATTTACCCTTTCCTTACTTTTGATTGTTTTCTAGCTTACAAAGTATATTGTTAACTTTTGAGCCAAACAATTTGGCGCCGTCTGTGGGAAGTTCGAGAATCAAAACCATAGTATCCACCTAGAGATCAACCAACTACCACTCTCTACACCACACAAAAACAGAAAATGGCCGAAAATAACACAAGATCGAAAGCTATATTGGGTGTCACTACCAATCTCCTTGGCCCTCTCAACGAGGCCAGTGACGATGGCATCCTGAATGCAACCCCTAGCATCACACCGGGTGTAGATATCTCACCTTCCCCATCCGAAGGTCTGACGATCTTGCACGAAAAAGGAGCTTCCACATCTGCGGCTACGGAAGCACCCTCAGCGGTCAAGGAGCTACTGGAAAGATGGCTAACAAGCACTCTAAGTGGCTTGGTTGAGAGGTCACCACAAAGTAACATCGGGTGTACACCAACGGGAGGTACCACTGCTGCCGTGGGTGAACCGGAAGTTGCACTAGAGAATAACAAACCCATCGAGACACAGACCAACGATAGCACGCTAACAGCCATCCTAAAGAAGATGGAAGAAATGGAAAATGAAAACAAGGCGCTCCGCGGTCAGATGAAGGAACATCAGGAGAGGGTCGACAAGATCCCCGGTGCTCCCAAGTTGCTACCAAAACGCGACGTGGGAAGGTTCGTTGAACAACCATACACTGAAGAAGCTGCCCCTCACTCCACCCCAAAAACCTTCAAGATGCCAACCTACTTGAGGGTATATGACGGAACCACCGATCCCGAGGATCATCTGATCCACTACGTCACCGCTGTGAAGGGCAACGGCCTATCGAAAGAACAGGTACCGTCAGTACTGCTGAAAAAGTTTGGCGAGACGTTGACAGGAGGGGCCTTAACATGGTACTCTCAGCTACCGGCTAAGGCAATATCAACGTTCGAGGAAATGGCGGATAAGTTCGTCACAGCCCATGCAGGCGCGAAGAAAGCGGAGGCCAGGGTCAACGACATCTTCGCCGTCAGGCAAACCACAGGAGAGGGACTCAGGGACTTCCTAGCAAGGTTTAACAGGGTAAGGATGAGTCTACCAAACGTATCGGAAGGTATGGCAGTCGCCGCTTTCCAGAACGGGCTAAGCAGGGATGGTTCGAGGGCAACCAAGAAGCTGCTGAGCCGCCTCATGAAATATCCCCCAACCACATGGGAGGAAATCCACAACGCCTATTGCGCCGAGGTACGAGCGGACGAGGACGATCTTAATGGGCCGACCCAACGGCTAACAGCGATACACTCAGAAACGAGGAGAGATCGACGGAACGAAGGACGACGAGAACAACTCCCCCGCTCCAACAGAGATCGACATCAGCCATACACCAGATCCTCCCATCCGCCACCAAGGCATACAGACGCGCTACAGCGACACGTCGCCCCACTCCGAAACGAAAAAGGTATGCCCCCTTTATTAACCGCCCATAACTTTTGTGTATCTCCTTCAGAAATAGTGTACGCACTGGAGAAGCTGGGCACCAAGGTGCAGTGGCCGCAGAAGATGAAATCAGACCCTGCCACAAGGAAATCAAACGCCCTATGTGAGTTCCATCAAGAACGGGGACACAAAACCGAAGACTGCATAGGCCTACGGCAAGAGGTGGTCAGGATGCTGAACCAAGGATACCTGAGGGAGTTAGTGACAAGGGGAAAATCAACTTTGCACGCGGACGAGAACAACCCCACGGGCCGCCAAAGCCACCTCCCCAGCACGCACGATAAACATGATCATCGGAGGCGGCAACGAGTCCGTGATCAATCACGTCAAGTTCGCTACCACACACAGGCTAAAGCGGACCATCGCCCACGAACGGTATGACGACTTCGAAGACAGTATCACCTTCGATAAGTCTGATGCCGACGGTTTGTCTTTCCCTTATTATGATGCTTTAGTTATCACTTTACGTATCGCTGATACGGATGTTAAAAGAGTCATGATCGATGACGGAAGTGGCGCCTGTATTATCCACCCAAGGGTCCTCGTACAAGTGGGACTCGAGGATAGGGTAATACCGCGCTGCATAACACTAACCGGTTTTAACAGTGCAGTGGAACGGACGTCCGGAGAAATAGCACTACCCGTCTTAGCGGGAAGAGTCACGCTGGAAACAACCTTCCACGTGATGAACCAAGAAACGACGTACAACGTCATCATAGGACTACCGTGGATACACGCCATGCGAGCGGTCCCTTCAAGCCTCTACCAAGTGATCAAATTCCCTACCCCATGGGGAGTATTCAGTATTCGAGGCGAGCCACGCACCGCACAAGAATGCTACAAAATAGCCCAAGACTGCGCCCACACCCAACAGCTGAAGGGGGCGAGCGCGGAAGCATAGCAATTAGCCGTGTCGGGGACTAAGGTCAACCCGACAACGGACGCCATCAAAGACCCCGACGTCGTGGAAGCCTGTAAGGCAACGGTCGAAGATCTCGACCCAGTCCAATTGGACGAAACCGATCTTACGAAGAAAGCCTATATCGGGCAAGGTCTCGCCAACCCAAGTAAGTATTATGAATTCTTAACTAACCATGCAGATTTGTTCGCCTTTTCCTATTCAGATATGCCGGGAATCCCGCGAGACATCGCCACCCACAAGCTGAATGTCGATCCA